>NW_027185797.1:29827122-29835207 GCF_028583685.1 Petaurus breviceps papuanus | reverse complement strand
AGACAGAGAGACAGAGAGAGAGAGAGAGACAGAGAGAGACAGAGACAGAGACAGACAGAGAGACAGAGAGAGACAGAGAGACAGAGAGAGACAGAGAGAGAAGGATAGAAGGAAAAGAAGGAAGAAAGAAAAAGAAAGGAAGGAAGGGGGAAAGGAAAGGAAATATTAAGTGGTGACTACATTGTATTGAGGGAACTGGGTGAGTCAGTGGATAGAGCACTAGGCCTGAAGTCAGGAAGACCTGAGTTCAAATTCAGCCTCAGTTCAAATCCTGTCACACTTATGAGCTATGTGACAGGTCATTTAACCTCTGTTTAGTTTAATCCACTGCAGAAGGAAATGGCAAACCATTCCAGTATCTTTGCCAAGAAAACCCGTACAGTGTCAGGAAGAGTTGACACACTGAATGGCTGAACAGTAACATATTGTGTCTTGCTGCCTCAGCTAAGTCGTTCTATCTACTTGGCACTACCAGCTCCACCACCCACCACCAGATAGCAGTTGGTGGGGATGGCTAGTCCATTCTCCACAGTAGTTGTCTAGCTGGATGATAACTGGGTTGGATGTGAGTTTGTACAAGGAAGAGTAAAGGAAAATTCTTCTTCTTTGAGGAATCATGAAACAGACATCAAGGCTAGCCACAGCTCAGTCCCCAACCTTCCTGTCCTCACCCTTTAGGATGCACAATTCATCAGATCTCAACTGCACTTGTGGACAAGCCCTGTTCCAGTCTCATACCTGAGAGGAAGAAGAACTCTTTCCATACTCTTTCACCCCAGCAGGGCACCAAAAGCATCATTCCCAAGTCAGTGGAAAAACAGTGTCCTGACCACAAGTGTTGAATTTGGGGTGTGAGTCAGTGGGAATGGTGTTTGCTGCTTGTGACTGACATTCTTTTCTTTCCATGATTTTTTTGTGCTCTGGGTTTTACTATAAACTCTTCACTGAAGGAGGAAGGTCTGGGCTAAGGGTCCCCTCTATGGACTCCTTCTGGAAAGTTTCCAGGTTCTTTCCTTCTGGAACTCCCCTGAGGCTCATGTTCCAGACCACATGCCCCACTCCTGGAATCTCACAGTCTGGATTTTACATGGTACAAGCAAAGATGACCCACAGAGCCCCACTCTAGGGAAGAGATCAGCTAGGAGCCCAGAGTAGAAGCAAAGACACCTCTTCCCCTACATCAATGAATCAGCAAACATTGATTGATCACCTACTCTACACCAAACACAGTGCCAGGCATGGGGGATCCAAAATCCAAAATGGTCCCCTCCCTCAAGGAGCTTATAGGAGAAGATAACATGTGCATAAATCTATCTAAAATAATTATCTTCCTCCTATCCCCCTACTAGGACAATGAAAATTCACCACCTCTCTCACTCCCAGCCTCCCCTGCACCCACCAAAAAATCAGAATAATGGAAGCAGGCATCATGACTCTGCAGGTAGCCCCTTTCCATTCACTTCCATGGAGGCCAGCGTGATGGAGTCAATACCTGTAGAATGCAGACACTACCCTCTCTGTTCCATTTATACCTGGGTTTAACATTAGCTGGTCCATAATAACACATTAAAGAATTATCTTCCCATGCTGTTTGTTTAAAAGGGGAGGGTAATAGTGAACAAAGGGCTGCGTGTGTTGAATTCAAGAAGGGGATATTCCTTTTCTACTAAAACTAGAAATAATTTGAAATCCAGACCATATCAAAAAGGCTCCTTCCTTTTTCATAGTGAGGGAAAGGCTCCCCTGGCTGCTAACTTTCTCCATCTTGGTTCTCATTTCCCTGGGTTTTTACAGCATTCCAACCAAGGGATGCAGATCCTGAGTCAAACCAAGTGCCCCCCAAGGACCCTCCTTTCCTCACTATGGTTTCTATTTTTAATTCTCTGCAGCTTTTAAAACATTGGAACGGGGGAGTTTTCACTAGTCTGTGGTCAAAAAGGATTCCTGCTGGTCTCTCTGGGAGCCCACTTAAGATAATCCCAGCTGGCAGTGGGACTCAGGGCCCAGGCTGAGCTAAGGGGGACCTCTTGGTGGTCACTTCTCAGCACATTCTGTCATCACAAAATAACCTTTAACAACTGTATTCTCCTCTGCCCCAAATAAGACCAGAGCTAAACAGAAGGCCAACTTGCGCCACTTCAAATCTGACTGTAATGATAAAAACACACTTTACAGTCCTGGGAGTTTTATATGGGCACTTAACATTTACCCAAGAGGCTCTAACTCATCGACTGGAGCTCCCACACTAATCCCTACAGCAGCCGACACAAGATGGGTGGCCATTGGCATGGGTCCCTTTTATTTAGATGGAGAAAAAAAACCAGGCCCATGGAAAGTCACAAGTGATTTGCTCAAGTGTGTATTGGGGGAGGGCTAAAAGTGAGAATCAGCATTCTTTGCCCTTAGTGGGCTAAATTGTTCTCTTGTCTGTAGAAGGTCTACTTCCCTCTCTCCAGCATGCAGCATGGCACCAGGATCCTATCTGGGGCTGTGTCTGCCTTGTTGGTTACCAAGGGCCTGGGATGTTGAATCTCTGTTGGAGTAGTAACAAGTGGAGAAATCGGGGTGAGCCTCATGTCAGAGGCAGCACCTGTGTGTGTTCTGAAGAGCAGTGGTGGCCAAGCTCACGAAGGGAGCAGAGGACATATGGCTGAATGTGGGGAGGTAATGGTGCTCATCGAGACATCTAGGGGCAGAGTTCTCCATGGACACTCAGGGCCTACTTATGTAGAAATATATTTAAGGCAACTAGATGCAGCAACAGCCACCCGAAACAACCACCTCACAGGGCTGTTACTCTGTGCCAAGCTCTGTGCTGGGGTTTATAAAAAGATAAGTCGACAGGCCCTGCTGTCATGGAGTTCACTTACTCCTGGGAAAACACAGCCCGTTGATGATGAAGGTGATTCAAAATTAGGGACTCCAATATTCTAATAGTCCTGTGATCTCCTCAATGTGGGTGTTCCCTCCAAACATACAGATAGTGGCCAAACCAGTAATGCCCATGTCAGAAGCCATCTAGTACAATCTATAGATGAGGAAACTGAATCCACGCAGGTAATCAATGTCAGAGGCAGGATTTAAGGCTGGGCCTTTTAACGCTAGAGACAGCTCTCTTTCCATGATGCCCTCCATAAATTCATCATCTCTAGGTGGTGCCATAGTGCATAGAGCACTGGAGTCAGGAAGACTCATCTTCCTGAGTTCAAATCCAGCCTCAAATGTTTACTAGCCATGTGACCCTGGACAAGTCACTTAACCCTCTGTCTCAGTTTCTTCATCTGTAAAATGAGTTGGAGAAGGAAATAGCAAGTCACTCCAATATCTCTGCCAAGAAAACCCCAAATGAGGTCACAAAGAGTAAGACACGACTGAAAAAATGTCCGAACAACAGTTCATCATAGGGACTCTGATAGGAGGCAGTGTAGTACAATGGGAAGAGCTGGCTCTGGAATCGTGGGATGCCTAGGTTCAATTCCTGCATCTGACTCTTCCTAACCAGGTGACTTTGGAGAAATTGCCCAACCTCCCCTCAGTCTCTTCATCTACAAAGTAACAGCCCTTCTCAAAGTGTGATCCTGGGACCCTGGGGATCCCTAAGACCACTTCACAGGGTCTACAAGGTCAAAATTATTTTCATAATAATGCTAAAATATCTTAATTTCCAAAATGGTAAATACTGGTAAATACAACCCATTTATACAGAAGATTGATCATTTATAGCTGGAAGTCACCCTTACCCCCCTCTTTGGGAAGTGTTTGATACCTTTTAGGAGTGAAAGGGGCCCTGAGACCCAAAAGTTTGAGAACTTGGCTTCATTGGTCTCTCGATCTAGATCTGTGATTCTACAACCTTCCCAGCACACTAAGTGCCCTCTTGTCTTGAAGCTGTGAAGACAAAAGAACACACAAGCTTCAGCCAGTTGGCCCTCACTCTATCCACATAACGATCCACCTTCTTTTTCAATCCTCTTTTCCTTTGGTAGCTTCATTTGTTCTGGCTCTTCTTCTTACTCATTTTCTTTGTTTTTCATGTATTACAATCTGCTTACAGTCACCATCTTTCTTTCCATTGCCCTCAGAAGAATACTCATTTCCATTTCTTGGACAACTAAAGTATTCTGTGATTCAGGACCAATACAGAGTTAAATAAAGTAATTTCAAAGAAAGAACACTAACAATGGGGTGGGGAACCAAGACAAGCTTTCATGCAGAAGGTGGCACCTAGGAATTCTTTGAGTTGGAGGTGAGGAGAGAGTGCATTCCAGACATGAGGGCACTGCTTGAGTAAAGTCATGGCAATGAGAGATGAAACGTTTTGTCTAGAGAATAGCGAGGGGGACCATTTGGAGCAGAGAGGACAGAAATGGAAAAGCAAGCAAACAAGCCTGGCTGGCAAGATAGGGAGGAGCCACATTGTGTAAGGCTCACCAAGCTCCCAAAGTTCCTGAGGTATCCTAAGGACGAGGATGGAAGCTGGAGAAAGCCATCGATCACGCTACTGTGTGGGTCTGTTAGGGCTGTTGAAAGACCACAAAGTAACTCCAGGGGAATTGAGAGTGGAGAAGGGGCAATCCAGAATGTCTCAAAGTTATTTCTACCTCCTAACGTTTCAGCACTTAAATAAAGAATTTAAGACTTTAGCCAAAATGTTTGACTTTCTCAAATAAATTTCTTATGGAGCTAAATCCTGTCCATAAATACCTTTTACATCAGAGCTCACGCCTGCTATTTCCAACTCTCAGAATTCAGCCCTAAATTTGATCTTAGGGAAGGAATCAATAGATGCTGAAGGAGCTAATGTGTCTGAGTTCATCCTCTATCCCAATGTTTCTCAACTACTTTGGGTTGATGAAATCTTACAGATATTTCTAGGACCTCCTCTATCTTATTTTAAGATTAACTTAGGATACAAGCTTTAGAACTAGAAAGCCCTCTGAAGACATAGAGTCCGAGCCCCTTGTTTTGAAGAGGAAGAGACTGAGGCACAGGTTCAGTAACTTTCCTGAGGTCACACAACCAGAGCTGGTATTTGAACCCAGGTCCTCTGATTCTTTCTAATGTGCTGGGTAGGGAGGGTCAGAGGTGCTAAAAGACAGGTTAAAGGACAGCATAGGATGACTTCCCACAGCCTAGATTCAAACTCAGATTCTCCAATGTCAACCAGGACTGTTTATCAGGGGTCTAATAGTTTGTGATGTTTTTGCAGTTTGCCTTCCCTCTTCAGAGAGCCTTGGATCTTGCCTTGGAGCACAGTGAGCAAGTACCCAAGGTGGGATTTGAGCCCAGTGCTCTATCCACTACCCCACATTTCCTCTTCTCATTCAAGCCTATGTGTATTCAGAGGGGGAAAATTTAATCGTTAAGTTTCAAATTCATTTACATTGAACTCATCTAAATGTATTACTTTATGGATGCTTACTGCCCAAGGATGCCTTTTAAATAGACCTTCTCTTTTCCTCCTCCCTTCAAAACAGGAAGCCCATATTTGTTAAGAGAACAGGAACTTCAGCCCTGGGTGGTTCAGTTCAGGCATAGTTCAGAATCCCAAGATATGAATTTAGAGTGGGTTCAAAAGTTGGCAAAAGGAACTCCCTTATTCTTGCCCACAAATAATAAATAGCAAGTCCAATGAGAAGAGAAAGGGAGAAGTCACTGGAAAGCCATAATTTATCCTTTCCTCCAACCATCCAGCTGTCGCCAATAAACCAGGAGGTCTTCCGAGAACATTTGATGGGCAGCCTGCAGGGAACCAGAGGAGGCTTTGCTCATAAATTGCTTTTTCCACCAGCTAGACAGCCATGCAGGTCCCAGAAGCAGGCACTGTGCTGATGGCCCAGCTGATCCAGGGTCAGAATTGTGTTGATACCTCATGCTGTTGTGACATCTCAAAACCAAGTGGGGAGACATCTACTCTCCCCTGCCAATCTGACCTTCCTATTCAACTTAGGCCTTCTGCATGGCAAGAGATTCATGCATAGCAAGAAAAGTCATGGAAATAGTCTATTTGAAAACAAAAATGAAAATTCTCCAAGCTAGCTTTTCCCATCGAGGAAGCTTTTGAAACTCCCTGAGCTCACCAAGATCTTCTCTCCTTTGAAATATGTCTCTAAGTACTTCCCTACCCTTGATTTCCCCACTGTGAATGTAAAAGTCATTGGAAGTGAAGGTTGGAGGGGGCTTCCCTTTCTCCCTTCATTCTCAATTTTCCCTCAACTACCCTGCCCAGGCTCTCCAACTGAATTCAGACACACACCCATCTGTGGATGCAGAAAACTTAAGGGAATGTTTGCAATACCTTGAAATGCAATTGAGTCTGCCAAGCAGGTATCAGGCCAAGAGAAATAACTCTTGTCCATAAAAGGTTCCATAATAAATCAGAAAACCTCTCTCCCATATGTCAGCTGACAGTTTTAATTCTCCAGTCTTTGATGGAGCTGTGGAAAATATAACTGGCTACTTTAGAATGGACCCCTGTAGAGGATCTCAGAAGGCTGATTGTGGAGGCAGGCAGGGTGGGTGTCATCTGTATACAACAGGCATCCATTGAAGGCTTCTTTGGTGGAGGGACATGTCACTTTGGAGGAAAATGGAAAGGTGGATGGAGGGAGCAGAGGCTTTGGGGGCTCAGAAATTTGCTACCAGCTTTGAGAGACTCTGGGCCACTCCATCTCCCTGGGCCTCAGTTTCCTCCTCTGCAAAATGAGAAAGTTCCTCTATATGGTCCCTTATGTCCTTCCCAGCTCTAAACCTAGGAACCTAAGACCTTTTGGAACCTGACAAATGGAACACAGATGAAGCTTCGCATCTTAGAATGAAATACAATGGCCAGGGATATGACACCTAGAACAAGAACCATCAAGGGGCAAACAGGTTTGTTTTAGGATGCCCAAAAGGAAGAGTACCTGATTTCACTGCAGTAACCACCATCCCTGTGTGGCAAAACCATAGCTGGGCCTAACCCCCATCCCCACCCCCTAAACTTCCCCAAGGTCAGATAGTCGTACCCACTAGACCCCTTCCCTCCTATTTTTGCCCAGATAGAAATATGCCTATTTGGGGTTCTAAAATCACCTGATGCATTTGACTTCTCTTTCCTCCTCTTTTCTTCATCATGGCAACATACCTATGTAAAAGACTCCTGGGCAATAATGGAGCTTTATGATTTTTATGCCATGGGTTTTTCCTACAGAATGACAGGTTCCCATGCCAAGCCTGGAAATGTGTTAATTCCAAAAACAATCATCGATGCCTCTTTATCTGTGGCCACTGAACAGAATTCGTTTGGACCAAGCTGACCTGACCTTGGAGAGCCTTAGGGGAAGACTGGCTGGGGAGATAGAGGTGAGACCATGGACCTCGCAGGAAAGTGTTCCAATCATATTTCTTTTCTTCTTTTTCAACTCCCACCATTTCCTCAGAGAGAAGTATTTGTGAAGTAGTCATCTTGGCATGTCTTATCTGTCCCAGGTAGTAATTCAACATGGGGAGCTCCCAAGAAACCACTGGCTGTTTCTGGAAGTAAAAATGTTGCACATGGAGACCAGGAACAATCCGTGGGATGCTTGCCTCTTTGGAAGTAAAGACAGGGAGCAACATTATTGAAGGGAAATCTTTTGTTAAATCTTCTTACTGACTTTGTTGTTGTTATTTAACTCCTGGGTTTCGTTTGCTTACTTATTCATTACACATTTTTTTAACTTTTAATTTTGCATTTACCACTACTTTCTCCCCTATATTCCACAGAACTTGTGAACCAAAAAGACAGGACAAACAGGCAAACAGGATGGACACACAGACAGGAAAGCACAGACAGAACAAGACTTAGAACAAGTACATCTGCTTAGCTTAGAACTTAGAATCACCCAAGCGTGGAAGATATCTGTGCCTAGCGTGGATGATGTTGGTATGGTAGGGGTGGGAGAAGAAAGAAAAGGTGGTGAGGGAATCAGAGAGGCACCAAACAAGGTAGGTGGAAGCAGGAAACATCTTTCGGTCCAACTGAGTGAGGTCTTACTGTGATTTCAAACTGCTCCTCGCCTTTCTTTGAATACCCAGTTCTTAGCACATAGTAGGTACTTAACA
>NW_027185797.1:29798840-29827112 GCF_028583685.1 Petaurus breviceps papuanus | reverse complement strand
AGTCTCACCTGATGTCTTCCCTCTGTGTCTCTGTCACCCCTCCCCCTTCTCCAGCAAATTCCTAGCTTATCTTCTTCCAGATCAAAATCATTCCAGAGTAAGATACAAATATTCTTTGTATCATCTTCCATTTGCACAATCCCAATTCTCATTGCTCTCCTTTGCTGGAGCTAGTGCTATACAATAGGATGAGCTTGTATTTATATCCTTCAGGAGAAAGAGAGGGTGGGATTTAAAGTCAGAGGCTCTGTGTTCAAATCCTAGTTCCACCACTTAATACCTGTATGACCTTGGGCAATCAGCTCACCTCTCCAGGCCTCAGTTTCCTCATCTGGAAAATGAAGGGGTGAGACTGGGTGGTCACTATGGTCTCTTGCCAGCTCTGAATATATAATGCTATTATCCTAAGATCAAGAAGGCTTCTTTTTATATTATTATTAACCAGCGTGTTGTGTCCAAAAGCTAAAGAAAAAAATCTAAGAGACTCGGTCATCTTTTTTGTAAGAAAGAGATCAAGAGAACCTATATTTCATTTTTTCTTTACCCATGCATGGCCCTTGATTCATTTTCTCCCAGTCTACTCAGAACTTTTGAAAGTCCTCAGCAGCATAAATCATCAATAATAATATTTTCAGAAGCTGGTTTGAAGCATAGATTCTAAGAAGTCAGAAGCCTGGAAAATAAAAACACGAGACAGAGCAGGAGCCCAGAAGGGAACTCAAGGGACCCAGCAAGAGTTTGCAAATCTTTGTTCAGTCTATGCTGCGTCTACCCATTGTGATCTTATTATGTCTACATATTTTATGGACCAAATTTTTAGTGAATCAACTAGAGGGGGCGAAAGACAACTGGAACAGAAAAGTAGAATCTGAAAAATATTCAAAATGGCAAAAAGACAGCAATCCCAGCCCCGAGTTGACTGAGAAACTATCCAATAGATAGGAAACTAAGGTCTACGATGCTCCAGTGTTAATTTATTGCTTAATTCAGAAACTCAATGTGCCCAGAAATCACAGAAGTACAGATTTGGGGCTAGAAGAGTCATTTCAGGCCATTTAACCTAACCATGAGGAGGTTGAGTCCCAGAAGGGTTCAGTGGTTTTCCTGAGGTCTTATGGGTAATAGGTGCAGAGCTGGGATCTGGGACCTGGCCTGCCCACTAAACCCAGCCCACTCTCTACCCAGACCCTCTTTGTGGGCTTTTTCTGACTTTCCCTGCAGAGGTTTCACATCAGGCCTTGAGACAAACAAACTAGAGTCAACTCTTTAAGCTGTTGCATCCTGTGAGCAATTCTGTATCCAATATCTTTTAATAGAGTCAGAGATAACAGCACTTAAAACTTTTCAAGAGTGAGGCCCTAGGAAAAGCAGGGTCTTGAAAGAACAGAATGCTTCGTTCCTGGGTGGGTAGCTAGTGAGCGAACTGACTTGAGGGAAATAGTTCATGATGTCCAAGATAAGAGATGTCAAGATTAAGATGCATTCAGGAGGCTTAACCAAATATGGAAGAGAGAGAGAGAGGGAAAGGGAGTGGGGGGGGGGGAGGGAGAGGGAGAGAGGGACACAAAAAGAGGAAAGAGGCAAAAAGAGGCAGACAGAGACAAAAGGAAGGAGACACAGACATAGGCAAAGAAAGACAGAGGGAAAAACAAATACAAAGACAGAGGGGGAGAAGAGGGAGAGAGAGGAGAAATAAAGAGATGGAAAGAGACAGACAATGAGACAGAGGGAGATAACAGAGAGAGAGAAAGACAGAGACAGAGAGGGGGAAGAGAAAAGAGAGAAAAACAGAGTGACAGAAATAAAGGAAGAAGATTTTTGGGAGGGGAGAGATATGATCAAACAAAGGGAAAATTTCAAAGCAGAAGACTTATTATCCTTCCAATTTTCTGTCAGTCAAATAGGATAACAGATGCAGTTGCTTTCTTGTCTTATAACAGGGATTCCTAACCTGTTTTGGTGGTGGTGGTGGTTTGGTTTTTGTTTATTTGTTTTTGGTGTCACGCACCTCTCTGGAATCTTGGGAAAGCCTAGGACTCCACAGAATCATTTTTAAATACATAAAATATAATGCAAAGAACTTGAAATTAAACCACTTACATTGAAACAGAGTTATTAAATTTTTTTAGAAGTTCTTGGACTCCAGATCAAGAATCTCTGTGTTAAAATGATAGCTGAAGTAATGAAGAGATCTTGAATTTTTCAAAAGTTCCATTATAACCTTAGTTTAAATTCCTTATGACAATTCCATAAAGTCAAATCATTTGAACCTATAGCTACTGGTAGAAGTCTTCTGTCATTTTCTACGGATTTTTGAAACCAAGAGGCTCATTTTCCCCACAGGCCTTTCTCCATCTCCTTTGATTCTGTCTAATTCACCCTGAACCAAATATTGGCAAAAATCGAGGGGCCTACCTGGTGATGAAAAGCATGGGGGCTCCAGGGATCACACTTGACCAGTGAAACCAGTGACATCACCAGAGTAGCTGTTGAAGGAATGGAATTTTCAGCAATAGACACTCAAGTCCTCAAGAGATTGTCCCCTGTATCAGTAGAAATAGTCATCACCCCCACCCCAGAATAATTACTGATAAATCATGAAGCCACGAAGTCCCAATTTGTGTTCCCCATCTATTGGGACCAGAGGACGAGGGTTCAAATGCTCCTTCTGTTGTTTACCTATATGACCTTGTAAAATCCATTTAACCCTCTTGGCCTCACTTTTCTCATCTGTGAAATGAGAAGATTTACGAGGTCACTTCCAACCCTTGATCATAGGATCCTATTATCACAGGACCTTATCATCGCTTCTTCTATTTCAGAAGTACTTTCAGGACCAGAGTTCTAGCTGGGACGGGGTAAATGGAGCTTTGTTTCTGGGCACCCGATTTGAAAGATAGTTAAAACCCTTGCAGTCCTTCAGCAATGTAGAAACAACTAAATGGAGCTTGTAACTAGCAAGAATTGTTAAAATAGGAAGCTGCCAGATGTCCCATTTAAACTTCCTAGTCCCTATACCCAGTGACCTCTTCAGCCTTCTTCCTACCTCCAACCACAGAGGCCTCCCCAGGATCGGCCTTTTTCTGCAGGGGCAGATAACCAGAATTTAAAAGTTAATTGGAGGGTGAGTGTTCTGACCCTAACCCTGAGTGAAATGTGTGCTCCCCCAGTGCAAATATTCCTAGTAACAGTAAGGACAACCAAAGATGGAAACACTATCTCATTCTCCCACAGGTCCTTGGAGGCTCTTTCTCATGACCCTAGTTCTTCCCTCTAGGACTCACATGTGCTTCCCCTCAGTATACTATATCTGTAAAGGAACAAGATTCTCCTTTATTACTCCTCCTTCCCTGGGAAGGGATTGTCTTTTGCTTCTTTGTATCCCCAACACTTTGCGTAGTGTCTGGTATATAGAAGGTACTTAATAAATGTTTATTGTATCGAATTGAATTGCATTTGTAGCTAAAAAGGACCATAGTTGCCATTAAGTCCAACCTCCCTCATTTTACAAAGAACATCTTCTCCAATGCTAATTTCCCAAGTCCCACTTACATTGACAGGCCACCTCCCCAGAAGGCAGGTGACTTTTCCCTTCAAGACTCTAGAGAAGGGGAGGCTAGGGGGCGCAGTGAGCAAAGCACCAGCCCTGGAGTTGGGAGGACCTGAGTTCGGTTCCGGCCTCAGACACTTAACACCCACACAAAAAAACTAGCCCTGTAACCTTGGGCAAGTTACTTAACCCCAACTGCCCTCCAAAAGGCAAAAAAAAAAAAAAAAGATTCTAGAGAAAACCCTCAAGAGCTGAAAATTCTAATTGTCACCATAAGCCCCCACCAGTGAGCTTCCAAATAACTATCAACCAGATTTAACTTGCCTTTAAAAAGGGCATTTAATAAGCATTTATGTGTGTGTATGTCTATGTATGTATGTTTATTTATAAAAACAAAAGGATTGCTTATAGAACTATCACCCCAAACTAGAAGCATACTGTCCACTTGTACAAACCACGTCTCCTTGGAAGAGGAACACAAACAGAGAGAACACGTGTTGCTAAGAGTACACTCATAGTTTCTAGTTACTGGGTATACTGTTCTCCAATTATTGAGTCTTTATGAATCCCTCTTAGGTACAGCTCTCTGCTGGGCTCCAAGGACTGGTGACTTTGTAGACCCCCATAAGCAACTATTCCTCAGTGTGTCTAGCTTGTCTTAAGCATGCCTCTTAGCTCCCAATGCCATGTCTGCCAACAGTGCTGTTGCTCTAGGGACACTGATACTACATCAATGAGCTTCTATCCTTTCTAAGTTCATCTGACCATTGAGGGGGGATGGGAGGGGAAGAGAAGAAAACTCTCCCTTCCACCCAAGGATAACTTCCTCTTAGGACTACTTTGCTGCTGGATTCAACCATCACTCAATTCATGAGCTTTAAACTAACTTACTATTTTTAATATGTAAGCCAAGCTATGTCTGATTCTCTTAGTCAAGATATTTCCAACGTGATTTTATCTGTTTTCATCCAGTGACCATATTCAGGATGACTGCTAGCACAGGTTCTTAGATGTGCTTTACTAGGAAAGATAGCTGTTCAAGGGGTAAATTCTCTTTTTTAATTACATTCATTACTTCAGGGGAAAAAAATCAGCACCCTTAACTTCAGAGAAAATCCAAAGAAAATAGAGAAAATACAAGCTGAGAAATAAAGACCAACAGATAGGGCTTCTAAATGTCTGAGAAATTAGCACAGTTCAACAGACAGATCCAACTGTCTGACCAAGGCAATACATTCATAGTTATCAGAGAGAAAAGCACCAACATCTGGGTTTTTCAAAGCCCAGGGGCTCCTTTGGCTACCCAGAGTCTCACCTGGTCAAATCAAAAGAATACTCTTCCAATGAGTGAGCCCCAAAGCAAAATGCTAACTTCATATATACACCCCCCTTCAGGGTCAGAGGGCATCACAACCCTCATGACCCAGTGCCTAATTAGAAATTAACAAAAGGTGTGAAAGCCTTCCTGTGAGCAAGCCTTCCCCTAAGCAAGCTTCCTTTAATGGGTGCCACCTAAGTCCTAGTAATGGGCTAGGAAGAGCTTATATTCCACTAACATTACATGACTCAATGGCTTTGTGATCCTTTTGAATTGACTAAGGGCTTATTTTCACATAGTTTGCTTTGATTGATTTAATTTAATAATTAAGATATATGGGCCTTCTGTGATTAATTGGTGTCTCCTTGACAGAGTTTTTCAGTCATAGATTGTTAGAATTGAAAGATACCTTAGAGATCCCTTGATCCAACCTCTTAATTTGACAGGTGGGGAAATTGGGGCCCAGAGAGGTGATGAGACTAGTCCAAGATCACATAGCTAGTTAGTGGAAGAGCCAGAGCTCAAACCTATACATCCTGACTATTAATACAGTCTTTGTCAACATGCTCTTTTTTAAACCAGTTTCTATCTCTCTCTCCCAAGAACCCTCCCTCTACCTACCCCAAGCTCAGTCTTGCTTCCTGCTGCTGAGTCCACAATGAGACCTGTCACTTGCATCCCTCATGGGCACATCTACGGTCTTCTTTTCCTACCTGGGTCATTATATGGTCCCTCATTCTTTCCCCAAAGACGTTCTTTCTCTTGGTTCCTCCAGCCCAGTGAAATGGAAAAGTTACTCATTCACCTCATATTCTCAGACCTCCCAAGATATGATATTTTTTTCCCTAAAAAAAAAGTTAGAGTAAAGAGAGAAATCACAAGAACTCAGAAATGTCTGTGCATTTGGATCACATTCCATCAATCCCACTCATTCTATCTGATATAAGAGAAGCAGGACAGGGTCACCTCCCAATTCCCAGGACACTCTGGTAGTCTGATCTTATGAATACAAGCTACAAATCCTGGCTGGAATCAAGTGAGCTCCATGGCTGCTGATGCCTGAGAAGTCTTGAACAAATACAATCTTATCCATTTTCCAAAACTAATGATTTCCAGAGGCAGCCCCGATTAGCCCTTCCTTAGACATCTCTTGACATGCAGCCAAGAGTGCACACAAATATTGGTTGGCCTGTCAAGGACTGGTCAAGAAAGTAAGATTGAAAGTGTCAAATGTTTCCAAGGGGTAAGGATCATTCCTGCAGGGATCACTGAATCTATGTTCACCTTACATCCTTGTGTGACCTCTGTCTGGGTACAATATGGTGGGATGTCAGCCATCTTTAGAAAGAGAACCTCCATTGAGCAAATTAAAACCTGATGACAGAAGCAGAAACCATCCAATCACCTGGAGAGTGGAGTTATCCAAGAATGGAATGGGCAGCCTCAAGAGGGGATCAACAGAAGTTCTTCTTGTTGGAGAGCTTCAGGAAGAGCCTGGATGACCAATTAATAGCCAGGCACATTTCAGTGGGGATTCCTTCAGGGCAGGGGCAGCCTCTGAGGTCACTCTATGAATCTATGATGTTTTCTTAGTTGAAGGTGAGGGAGATGTCCTTCATGGAGCCTAAAGTTTCCTTCAGGGAAGGACGTGTGCAACGCACACTCCAAGCTAGACTCAGAATCAGGAAGACCCAAGTTCAACTCCTGCTTCACACTCACCAGCAAACCACAAGCCCTCTTGGCCTCAATTTCCTCACCTGTAAAATGGGGATATAATGGTATCTACCTCACAGAACTGCTACAAGGATTTAATAATGATTATATCTATATATATGCATACATACATACATACACACACACACACACATATATATATATATACACACACATCTATATCTGTATCTATATCAACATATGGGGGGGTATGGGTATACACACCCACACTCATATACATATGTAGACCTTAAAGTGACATGAGTAGTCATGTCCAAAGGAACATTCCTAAAAGCTGGAGTAGAGCAGAGACTCTGGGTTCCCTCCCAAATGGATGGAGCTGGGGGCAAGGGGGAGGGGAAGGTCATGAGTGAGCTGGGAAAGAGGGGAAGGTAATGTAGTGGGAAAGTCTTCCTGAGTAATTTGCTTCTGCCAGGTTCTCAGCCCAAGCGATATCTGGGAGACTGGCAATCTTTGTTGGGGGATATATAGTCTTCTCCACCTACATTTCCCCAGGTACAAAGTTATTTATTGGAAAGTAAGACATGGCCCAGAGTAGGCTGAGAAATAAGAATCGACTTTTCTGGGAGGGCAGTGGCTGGCTAGCTCTCACCTTGCCAAGGGAAGTCCAGCTAGAATGAAGAACAGGGCAGGGTGACATGGGAAAGCCCTCCTTTCACAATTTTCCAGATGCCCATTCCTCTCCTCCTGGATAATTAGATTCAAATGACATAAAAGCTAAATTCCTGTCTGCCACCGTATGCATCAAACACCATTCCACACTAAGGATGTCCCCATTCTATCAAGGTACTAATGATGTTAATGGAAACCCTGTCAAAATGCAGATCCTTCAAAAGCAAAATGTAAGCTCTGAACTTTTGGACAACCTGCAAATAATGTTAGAAAATAAAAAAGTTGGGCGTGCGCACACACACACACACACACACACACAGTAGGCATGAGTTCCAAACTTTGTCACTTCAATGCAAATGTGTAGAAAAACTCAAATAATTTTTAAAAATTCAAAACCATAAAGTGATTAAATGAAGAGGCAAAACCCCAAAGCAAATATTACTTTTATTTTATGCATCAGTTTTTATGCTTCTTAATAAGAGCTGGCTAGTTATTTTTCCCCAGAAAAAAAAGCAATTTGTTGGGTTAATATCCATGCATGCCTGCAGCTGAAGGGTGTGTTGGTTTCAGAAGCCCTGATCCAGAGGGGAAGGAAGCAGGACATGAGAAGGCTCATTCTCCAATGCATTTCCAAGGGGTAATTACAAACCTACTCATGCTAATTTCCTCATTGTGCCCACAGCTGGGATTCTTCTGTCACCAGTTTATTTTTCTTTGCAAACCTGAAAGTCATCAGCAGCAGACCTGCCATCCCAGATGCCTCATTCTTGGTCCCGCTTGCAAAGCTGTTTGGCTGTTTATGTCTTACATTCAAATCATTTATTTTGTTCTAAACCTTCTTTGCTTTGGAAATTACTTCAATGTAATGTACTGCTTTCATCCCTCAGCCATAACAAAAAATATCACAGTTTAATCAACAAGATGATAATTTTCCAATAGATAAACCTCCTGGTGAGTCCTATTTGTTTGGTAAATATCAAAAAGTTTAGAGTCCCAGGGAATATAACAACTGCCATTCCTCCAGAGCAAGAGATCTTTACCTTTTTAGTGTTATGAACCCCATTTTTCAGTCTAGAGAAGCCTATGCACTCTGCAGAATCACATTTTTCAAGGCATAAAATAAAGTGAATCAGATTACAAAGAAAAACAATAATATTAAAATATGGCCATCAAAATATATTTAAAAGAAAACAAATTCTCAGAACTCAGGTAAAGAACTCCTGCCCTCTGTTTTCAGGTTTGCCACACCTGGTCCTTTCAATAGTTCTGGGAGGTAGGCAGTACATATATTGTAGAAGTCCATTTCACTGAGACTCGTAGAGATGAAGAGATTGCTTGAGCCCTCACAAAGAGTAAGGATCAGAGCTGGAATTCGAACCCAGGTGTCTCCTGACTCTGAGGCCAGGCCTCATTTCACTACACCGGGGTGACTCCATGTGTCAGCTCTGTAATATAACCCAGAATTATGGTGACCTTGTTGCCAAAGGGAAGCAAGAAGGAAATTGAAGATTTTCGTCAATTTTTGGATATTTGAGTTAATGTAGTTAGCTGTCAGGGTTCGAGAGCGACCTTGAGCTGCTTCTGACAAGGGGTTCAGTTGATCATTAACTCAGTGAGGTCAAACACATGCTTTTCTAAAATGCCAAGGTTTGTGATGAATTTTCCTCCCAGCAACCCTGTGAGAGCAGTACTAAAAGGGATGATTAATCCCATTGTAGAGAAGGAAACTGAGGCTCAGCAAATACAAATCCACAAGCCTTTATTAAGAATGGCATAAAATGGTGATTTCAAAAGTGAAGTGGGGAGAAGGAAAGACTTCAGGAAAGAAAGTGCTTTGAAGGAGGCAGAAATCAGGAGGGAGGACATTCTAGGCAGGGCAGCAGGAAATAGATGGGCTTTCCCTTTTTGGAAACTAAGGAAGCAGTTCAGTTTGGATGTAAAGGCAAGCCCACAAAGGCCAATGATCTGAAATAAGACTAGAAATGACTTGCCCAAGGACATACCACCACAGGACTCCAACAGGCCCCTTGACTCCAAATCCAGCCCCAGGGCCAGAAAGAGGCAACTCCTAATGCAGAAGGAGTTGATGAGCCCTAAATCCTCAGGGCTGTATTCTTAGGGACAGGCATGTAGAGGGGGAAGGGACTGTGGAATGAAGCAGGAGGTTGTTCCTCCTCTTTTCCAGAGAGCCCGAAACCAGCCCACCACTTACTGACCGATTGGCCCCCAAGCACCAGACCTTCCCATACTTCCCTTATAGAAATAATCATTAGAATTCCCCTCCCCAAAATGTGCATATATGATCTAATTTGCTTCAAATTTTACAGTGATTAATACACATTTTCTCACATGACCCTCACATAGCAAGGTGCTATTATTATTTCCATTTTATGGAAAAGGAAACTGAGGTACAGAGTAATTTACTCAGTGTCATACAACTGATGTGTTTGAGGCAGAATTTGAACCATGGTTTCAAATTCCCAGAATATTTCTTTATCTCCTATAGAGAATTATATCAGAACTATTGTATATAGTATTGTATCATATTAATGCAATAATTGCATAGTATTGTAAATATTGTATATAGAATTTTTTAAAGTTTGAAAAACGCTTTACATGCATTATTTTACAAACAAAGTTGTGAGGTAGATTCTATAGGCATTGTTATCCCCATTTTATGGATGAGAAAGCCAAGGCTCATGACTTGCCCATGGCCAACCCAATACCAGAGGTGGCCTTCCTGACTCCAAGTGGCCCCTTCATAACCTCTCTGCCCTAATTTAAATACTGTTATGGGTTACGGGCTAGTAATGTTATAAAGGAAATCGCCCCCAACCTCTTATAATCCATGGTCCCCAAATTCCCCTTGCAGTCTAAAGCAATTCTCTGCTTGTTCTCAGTGAGGATGGAGACCAGCTGTTCTCTCTCCTCCTCAGAGAATGCTGTGCAGGGGTCATTGGTTTCGGTTTCCTTTGTTCTCTTCTCCACTGAGATCTGAAAGCTAGATCTCTATGTCCCTTCTCAAGGTCAGTTTTCTCCCCAGACATGATGAGGAGGCATTTGAGTTTTCCATGAGGTCAGAAATGCTTGCCTTCGTGCACCCACAGACCCCTGCTGTGGCTGCTCCCCTCACAGAGTGATTCCTTTTGCAGGGGTTCCAGAGCCTTGAGCCCTACCATACAGAGGACACCCCTAAAGGGGTCATGGATTCAAATGATAAAAGGGAACAGAACAGAAAAGGATCACGTCGTGCCCTCAGCCCCCAGTGTTCATATATCAGCCCTTCTGCCTTTAATGAAGACCACATTTTATCCACAAAGCTCCCATGCAAATGCAAATTTATGTAGATGGTTTACTTAGACCGGGCTTTTGTCCATCAATCTCTGTGTTCCTCCTCCTCTCCTTTTTGCCTTGGAAGAGATAATATTGTGATTCCGGTCGTATCTCTCTCTTTTTATGGTCTAGCAGGCCCATAAAGATGACAGGAGACTCGCTTTGCAGGCTGCAGTCTTCAGGTCTGGCGTAATTTTCTGTTGAACTCCAGACACCAGGCCTTTATAGGCTTTTTTCTTGGCTGGTGGAGGGGTTCTTTTAGGAATGAGGTGCCCAGACAATTCCCTCAGAGGAGGGAAAGTGTTCAGGGGACAGAAGAGATGAAAGGCAACTCTGGGACATAGCATAGTGCTTGAGGTTAATCAACTGTACTTAGAAGCAAGAAGGCCTGCGTTTGACTCCTGCCTCAGACCCTTCCTAGCTGCACACTTCATCTCTTGGGCCTCAGTTTCCTCATCTGTAAAATAAAGGGATTGGACCAGATGGCTTCTGAGATCCCTTCCTGTTCAGGAGCTATGACCCATTCCTCTCTGTCCTCTTCATTATCATAAGGGGAGCCAGGGAGGCAGAGTCCTTTTCTGTGAACTAGACAGCAGTGCTTAGAATGGATTTCATCAAGGAGTTGCCCTCCACTCACACAGATTCCGGTGCCTTAGAGGATGGCTTCCAACAGCTACGCAGCTGAAAATTCACAGCCCAGTGGACATCTGGGCTTGACTGGGCTTGTGAACTCCTTGAGGGATTGTCTTTGGCCTCTCCTGAATGAATGAACACACCACCCATCCCTGCATTGCTAAGTGAAGCCTTTTCACCTTCATAGACCTGTTCAAGCTTGGGCATTGGGACAGAGACTTTGAGAGTCTAGGGTTGCGTACATGTCATGATGAAGTACGAGAAAAAGTTATAGTGACTTAGAATTCAAACGCCTAATTCAGAGAAGAGGGTAAAATTACCAGGTTTGTCAAATGATACAATCTATTTTTTGTCTATTTTACTATAATTTCTTCTGTTTGTACAAATGTGTTTAAAGATAAATAATTCCAAACAGATATTAGAATTTTACTTTGAAGTAAAAACTTTTCTTCTACTCTCTTTTTTATATATTAAAAAAATCTCTCCCCTCACTCATTCCAACTTGGTTCTTTGGTGTATTTTTCAATTCTGGTCCTTCCAGAGGCAGAGGGTTAGGTCAGGAGAGACCCATTGGATCACAGATTGGGAGCGAGAAGGGTTCTCAGAAGCTGAGTCCCACCCCCATATTTTATACACATAGCCCCCTCATCTTACAGATGAGGACACTGAGGCCATAGAGATAAGTGGGGAAGGTAGGATTCAAACCCAGATCCTCACCGTGCTGCCACTCAAAACTGCTAAGCCCATAGAAATGGAACTCTGTCAGATGAGGTGAATAATCTTATTCCTGGCCTTTCCCCACAGGTCAGCAAGTAGTGAGCACAAGAGAGATATGTTGGGGGCCCAGCTGATGGTGTCTTTACTCCTGACATGTCAAAGTAAAAAAGTAATCAGGGTTATCCTGGTTACTTGGAGTTCACTGCCTCTGTGCCCTTGTCCTGGCAGTCTCCCATACTGGATGTGCCCTCCCCCATCTCCCCTTCTCAGGATCCTTCTCTTTCTTGAAGGTTCAGGTCAGAGGCCACCTCCCACAGGAAGCCTTCCCAGATCCCTGTGATTGTTGATGCCCCCTCTCTCCTCCAATTATGTGGTATTTACTTCTCTGTGTATATGTCTCCCAAATAAAATGTGGGCTCCTTGAGGGCAGGGGCTGCTCCACTTTTGTCTTCTCCATCCCAAGCAGCTCCCACAGAGCCTTGGGCAGGCACCAGGTCTGGGATGTACAGCATGGCACCTCAGCAGGCCAGTTTTGAAGCAGTCACCAAGAACTCGGCTGCCCTCCCTCTGTGAAGCTGTGGACAAGCCCCTCAGCAGCCCCTCTCCCCCACGCCTCCTCCTGATTTTCTAAAACTGCCAAGTTACTAGGGAGTTTCTGGCCTGAATTGGTAAGGGGGGGGGGGGGGTGTGCCACACTGCACCTATACCACTAAGTTAAATCATACCTAGTAAGCTCTGTCTCAATGCACCAAATCAAATTGAATTGAATTGAATGCATAGATCCTGACCTTTACAGAATGGAGTCTCCAAACACTGTCCACTTCCACTGAGCAGTGTCCTGTCTATTGTAAAGGGTCACTGGATAGCCCGAAGGACCCAAGCCCCACCAGCTCCCACTGCGGCGGTGGGTGGTTCCAGGGACCACCAGGCTCTGGCTTGTGTCTTAGCAAACCTTGTGGTCAGCTCCCCTCCCCTGACCAGCTCTGGAGGAACTGCAGCCCTCTCGTTCTTATCAGAGCCTCCTGGGCCCCGTGGGTCTGTTTTGACAACTGTCAGGGCAGAAGGAGGAGATAGCCTGCTCTCCTTGTGCTTGCTGTCTCTCCAGCCTTCCAGTGCAATCAAGTCTGGCTCGGGTTTCCTGGGCCAGGATCTAGGGGATTCCGGCAGCTCCATTGGGCGGGCCATCTTGGATGGCCCATTGTTAGAGCTGAATGTTCCCCACCTGGCTGCCAGAGGCCACCTGGAGCTGGACCCCTGATTGGAGCTGACATTTACTCTTCTCTTGTTCTTTCTTTGGGGGCACAAATGAAATCCAAATATGGTTTTGAAAATCTCCTTTTTCTCAGAAAGGTGTCAAATGTCATCTGTTTCCTTTCCCCACTAATTGGCAGACAGACCACCCCCATTCCTTTCTTTCCTGCTCTTAATGTGTCTGATAAATGCCCTCTCACAAGCCTGGTTTTATAAGGTGGCCCTCTGTGCAGGCTTTGAAGCTAACCAGAATAGGAGCTGCGGGTGGGTTGGGGGTAGCCACTGACAGGGTCTCAATCTCCATGTTGGGGGGGGCGGTGCAGAAGGAGACCCAGATAGTGTTGGTTTGTCCCAAAGCAGCTAGCAGAGGAACCTTCAGCCTAATGGTATTGATCTCTGCCTAGCGATATTGGCATGATAGCCCTTGTACCCTGAGCATTCATGGACACAAAACCATATCCATCTACTCAATGAAAAATAGCAACCATGCATCTAGTGTTTTGGGGTTTCTGAAGCATTTTTCTTGGGTCATCTCATTTTGTCAATGAAAACTGTACCCAAAATATCTTCTCTAAGATGAGGGGAGAATGGTCAGCCAAAGTAATTGTTTACCATCCCATAGACAGCTCCCCCAAAGGTGGGAAAGGTCAATAAATTTGTTCTCCTCCCCACTTCTATTCAACTTAATAAGTATTTATTAAGAGTTTGGTATGTACACTGCATTATTTTACAGTAACCCAAAGTAGCCATATATGGGCCTGCCCTCAAGGCTCTTAAACTCTGATTAATGATAACTGTCATGTGACATAACATAAATCACAGAGCTCCCTGGGTCTCAGTTTCCTCATCTGTTAAATTAGGGACTAGATGGCCAATGAGATCCCTTCTAGGTGCCAGATCCCATGGCTTCCCATGTACATTCTCTCCATCAAGTCAACAACCCTGTTACTTATAGGGAGCCCAGGTATTATCAGCAGTCCCATTTTCCAGAGAAGAACCTGTCTCATAAAGGTGATGTGACTTGTCCATAGTCACATGGTTAGCATTTTAGGGGAAGAGAATTCCAACCTAACTCTTCCTGATTCTCTCCAGCACATTCCTCCCTGGGACTCTTACCTCTTATTGAGGAGAGCAGGCAAATCAAGACATTCAAAGTTTAAAGACTGAATGAATGGTATCTAGGAAAGAACATTAGCCTAAGCATCAAGAGACTAGGGTTCTAAGCCCCTAAGTAGCCATGGGGTCTTAGACAAGGAACTTCTGGGCCTCTATTTCAAAAAATTTCAGAGTTAGAAGGGGCCTCTGAGTTGTTACAATCTGACCTACCATTCAATCAATCAATAAGTATTTCCTAAGCATCTACAACATGCCAAATGCTGTGTTAGATGTTGGGGATTCCCAAGTCAAAAGTGGAAAGAAGCTCCCTTTGTATCGGGATTGGTCCAAGGTCAGATGCATAATAAGTAGCAGAGAGGGTTTTAAAGATTTCACAGGAAGACATCTCCAAAGTAATAAAAGATTTGCAACTAAGAAAAAGATCTGAGAGGGGGAATGCATCCTTTATGAAATTGGGAGGGCATTCACTGTGCCTCCAAGGGATGTGGGAAGAAGAGCTCATTTCCACCTTTCTCCCCTATTGTCTAGTCTATCTTTTACTCAAACCAAACACAACTCACCAGTTTCCACTAGAGGTGGAACCAGGGCAGGAAATCTGGGGCTTTACCCAAGGACACCAAAATTTAGAGGGCACTGAAAGTACTTCAGCATTCTACTTTACTGAGCCTAGAACCTTGATAGGAAGAATAATTGGGTCATAAGCTCATAGAGATCAGAGCTATGAGAGGCCTCTGACACCATCTCGTCCAACCCTCTCATTTTATGCAGGAGGATACTGAGGTCAAGGAGGTTCTACAATTTGCTCAAGGTCACCAAGAGATAGTATTTGAACCCAGGTCATCTGCCTCCAGGTCTTCCCCACAGTGGTGACACCCTAGCTGAGTTTTTCTCTAGTCCTGTTTGCTCCTCTTTGGTAGGTCTTGCTACCTTGGGTTTCCTCCTGCTTGCCCCAGGCACAATTGCTTGTTATGGCTCTGCTAGTTAATAAAACTCTGTGATGTTAGGGAGGAGGTCACCTCCTCTGCTTTAAAGTCAGCCTAACCAGCCTCTCCCAGGAGCACTCACAATATAGCACATCAGCACCCACATACACACACCATCTTGCAAAGGCAGAGCATCCTTGTGAAAAGAGTGCTAGACTTAAAGTCAAAAAGACCCAGGTCTGATCCCACTTCAGACAGATACTAGCTTGGTGACCCTCACTCAGCAAATCACTTAATGGCTGCCTGCCTCAGTTTCCCCATCTGTAAGATGGGGACAATAATAGCGCATAGCTCCCTGAACTACAGTGAAGCTCAGATGTAACAATGTATGTCAAATGTTATAGAAACCTTAAGATGCCCTATGAACTCCAGCCAATCCCTACCTGGTCCTTTTTGGATCTGAGTGACTGGGGATGAGCCCAGACACAGTGCTCAGGTGTCTGGAGGTTGGAAATGAGGAGGACTAGAAGGGCTGGAGACTAGAAACCAGAGCAGTTAATCATCCATTCCTAGGCCCAGAAAGAGAGAGACTAGGGGTCTTGGATCCTAATGGCGCATAACAGAAGCCTGCTTCTTGGAATGCCTGCCAACATGCACTGATAGCTACTTTCTAGTCTGAACTTTGAAAGATGACCTGAACAGCCTTCTCTTCTCTTCTCTTTTCTTTTCACAGCCTCTACTTCTTCAACTCTAAAATGAAGGGATTGGACCCAGGACTTCTAATGGGGGCCCTCTGGGTCTCAGAGCCAAAGATGCAGAGCCTTCTTGGGGATGTGAAAAGAGCCCTCTGTTTGTGGCCAGTGGGCCTGGGCTGGAAACCTGGCTCTGATTCTTACCACCTGGGTGACTTTAGGCAAATGCCTCAACCTCTCTGGGCCTCATTTTCCTCTCTCCATGAGGAAGTTGGCCACAATGATCCCTCCTGGCTATAAATTCCAGGGGCCACAACTTTCCCTAAAAGGGTTTGGTTTTTTGTTTTTTTAATAACTGAGTGGTTTGAGAAAACAGATGAAGGCAACCCCTAGAAAGTATGTCCTTGGCCAAAGGAAGCCAATTAAAACCTTATTTTAATAACCCCCTGCAAGAGTTAAATGCATTAATAGCCCCTGTTGAAGGGGTTTTGCCCTTTTGGGGGGGGGGTCAAAACAATGATCATTCTTCTGCCAGTCACCAGTTACAAAGTACAAGGCAAGCTAAACTTGGCACTGATTTTCCATCAAGGCAAAGCAGCTGTTTCATTGGCTGTGCCCACAGCTTTTGGCATCCCCTTCTAGATCTAGGACCACCCCCACCCCCAATCACAGAATTCCTCAAATTGCAGGCAAATATTAGTGGTAAAAACTCTACCACATCCGTGAAGCTTTGGGGAAAGGAAGTCAATGCAGAAACTAGTCACAAGACAAATAGGTACCCCAGCTGAAAACCAAACAATGAGAAGCATGCTGTGGAGGGAAAGGGCATTGGTCATATAGGCAGAGGAGCTAGATTCCAATTCCGCCCAGCTCCTCTGGCATTCTAGCCCATGTGCCAAGTCACTGCCTCTCACTGGGACTCCTCTTCCTCAGCTGTAAAATGTGACTTCTAAGAGCATGTGATCCTATGATCTCTACAATGAAAAGGGTGGGGCTAGAAGTCCCCTGAAGCTTTTCCAGCTCTATGCCCATTATGATAGATTGGAAGGCAAAAAAAATCCAGGTTCAAATCCTGCTGCTCACACTTAACAGCAAGTCAGAGAATCATAAATTTAGGGACCATCTAGTTCAACTTCTTCATTTTACAGATAGGGAAACTGAGGTCCCAAATTAAGTGATTTGTCCAGAGTCACTCAGCTGATAAATTTCAGAGGCAGGATTTGAATTCTAGTTTTCCTGACTCTACATCCATGATACTCTGCACTATGCCATGCTGTCCCTGTGCCTTGACTTTTTTGAGCTTCAGTTTCCTCATCTGTAAAATGAGGATAATAAAGCCTGTGAGACCTCTCTCACAAAGGTGTTGTGAGGCTTGGGTGGGATCGTGGATGTGAAATGCCTTAAAAACCTTCAATCCCTCTCTCTATGTCACTTAGTATTATTTTATCACATATGTTACCTATCGGGGCTGTCTCAAATAGACTTCAATCAAGACCATTCTATTCCTCCTATGCAGTCATCAAACCAACCCAGACCATCATAATGTTACTTATCTCTTCCACTCCCTCTCGCATTGATATCTTTCCCAAGACCTTCTGTTAAAAAAAAAAAAAAAGAAAGCCTTAGATGATCAGACTTGTCCCAAGGACAGAGGGTCAGAGCCTTGCAGAGCTAAGCTGCCCGTGCCTGGCCACGAGGCCCCAAACACTGTCTGGACATGGGCCTGAGCTCTGAGATGCCACCTCTAATCTCCCACACTCTGGTGAATTTGTTTTTTGTCAGAAATGAAGCAGGGGGCAGGCTTTAATTTTCCCCACTGCCCTCTGTCAAGTCAGAGCCATAAATATTGTCCCGAATCATTAAGCCCCAACCCGAAATGTGATCCTGCCCAGCTCCCAATCAGACGGCCATCTGGAAGATGAAAGAAGTCTATTTGGGTTTCAGAATGATGCAGACTCTAATTTGTAGTAACAGTCTTAACAGGCTGTTTCGGAGACATTAACCAGAGACTTGTCTCGTTCCTCAAGGAGGAAGGCACATTGTCCGAAGTTCCAGGCATTCCCTCTGAGCCAGGCTGGGTCCAGAGCCGTGGGCCAAGCACTGGGCTCACCAGCCTTCAATCACCCAGCATAATCTTCCTTAGACCCTGGCTTTCCACCCCAGGGCAGTAAGAGCTTCCTGGATGGCTACATACATTATCTGTCTTCCCTAAAAGATGATCTATGTCACAGAGAGAACAAACACTTCGAGAGAGAAAAACAAATGGCCCCCATCCCTCCAACCAAACACCAGCTCACCATGATATACACCCTCTTCCTTGTATCACCCTGAGGTTACTTTCACAGAGAAAATAAATTGTGTTCTTGCTTTGCTGCAGAAATAAATATCTATTTTTTTAAACTACTAAAAAAAAGTCTGGGTCTCAATTGCTGGCAAAGCACACTGCACAAGAGAAAATAAGTCCAACTGATTGGTCCAAAGGACTGAGAGGTGAGGGAAGTTCAGGGAAGATGGGAAGTTGACCACCATTGTCATCCGAAGAACCCAAGAAATGGCTCGTGCCAATGACTCATTATTAGACAAGTCAATGCTACTCTATCTAGGCAAGGGAGGAAAGCTGAGCAGAGGCAGTAAATACTGAACTCATGTGCTTATTGGCCCTTTGAGTCTAGCACTAGAAGGTGCCTTCATGGCCATCAAGTCACCATTTTGCAGATGAGAAAATTGAGGCCCAGAGAGTATCATACAGCTTAGTAAGCAGTAGGACCCAGATTCAAATCTGAGACTTTCAAACTTTCAAACAGTCACTGAAAAAGCTCTATTTCCACAATCCCAGCTTGCTTCCCTTTCTACTCAGAGTCTCCCCCACTCCCTGTTAGCCTCTCACTCCCAAATATCCAGAAGAAATAGGAAGAGTTGTCTCAGTGACTAGGGACTTTGGCCTGAGCCGGGGGCAATTTGTGTCTAATGGTAGCCTTGGGGGGAGGGGGCGGGGGGGAGAAAAAAAAAAGAAAATTACATGGTAACTTTAGTTATATACTTAAAAGGAATTGCAAGTTGTATATACTGGATTTACAATTTCATGTATAATCATCTTTTTTTTTTCTATTCTACTACATTATGGAAATGCTTGTTTTATTTCTTAAGTTGAAAATAAAATAAACTAAATTAAAAAGAAAAAGAATGATGAATGTGGTTTGTGAAAACCTGGCTTTGAATCCTGGCTCTGCAACTCATGTCAATTAATCAGTTGATAAGCATTTATTACATGTGTACTGTGTGCTAGTCAGTTACCATTTATTAAGCTCTTACTGTATGTCAGGGACTGTGTTACATAAACCCTGGAGATACAAAGAAAGGTGAAACTCACACACACACACACACACACACATACACACACACATACACACACATATACACACACATACACACATACACACACATACACACACATACACACATACATACACACACACATACACACACACATACACACACATACACACACACATACACACACACACACAAGAAAAAGCATTTATTAGGGGCTTATATGTGCCAACATGTTGCTAAGTATTCAAGATACAAAAGAAGATTTAAAAAAAAATTATTAGGGGGCTGCTAGGTGGCACAGTGAGTAAAGCTCTGGCCCTGGAGTTGGGAGGACTTGAGTTCGGTTCTGGCCTCAGACACTTAACACAAAAAAACTAGCTGTGTAACCTTGGGCAAGTGACTTAACCCCAATTGTCCTCCAAAAGGCAAAAAAAAAAATTATTAGGCACTTACTATGGGCCAGGAACTATGCTGGGTGCTAGACATAGAAAGATAATGAATGAAACAGTCCCTGCCCCCAGAGAGCTTGCATTCTATCAGAGGAGACTGTGTGTGTGTGTGTGTATGTGTGTGTGTGTGTGTACACAGTCTCCTCTGATAGAAGTTTGTCACTCGATATGGGTGACCTTGAAGAAGTCATTTCCCTACCTGCATCTCAATCTCACTTTTCTCCTCTGCAAAGATAAGGGATTGTATTAGATACCCCACACTAAAAGCGGGCTGTTGGGAGCTCTTCCCACACAGAGGTTCCTGGAGGCCCCTTGGCGGGAGGGCTAAGGCAGAATGGGACAGTCTTGACAACGTTCCCATCATACCAAGCAATGATGTGGAATTTCTTTGACTACATTCACTCCCACTCTTCTTCATTTCAAAAGAAACAAATTCAAGTAGAGACCACCATAGAGATGCCGGTTGCTGTGCTATCTCTCTAGGTCCCTTCATTCCTCTGCTCAGAGGTGGGTGGCAAGAACTCCTGGCTGGAAGGGATGATGAGTGGGCCGTGGAAGGAAGGGGATAGCAGAATGGGAGGTGACAGCTTCTCTGGGCTCTTCTGTTCATAGAATTGCTGTGGGTATCCTCAGGGAGGGGACATTGCAGCCCTGACTGACTGTGGGCAGGGGAAGGTGGACTCCTGACAATTGTGTTGGAGATGACAGAGTCCTTCCATAGTTTCCTTCCTGAACACTCACCCAAGGATGCCAGCTGCCAGCTGCCAGGAAGGGCCGTAACAGCATAACTAGGAGGTGCACCTCAGGACACTAGGCCCTGCCTGGTCAGAGGCAGCTGCACCAAAGAAAGCAAAGAAAGTTGCCCCAACTATGGCAGGGTTCTGGAGTCAGACTCTGGTGAAGCCACACTCTGGGTGGCCCAAATCGGGTGCCTTCCCAAAACACGCAATGAGAAGTCTTTGTACCTTCCCTCCAAACTCCCACCATCTCCCTAACTTTGGGCATCCTGGGTCACTTCCTAGGCTGGGTCTCTCCACGATCACTGATGACCAAGAAAAGGTGATTTCCTCACTCACAAAATGAGGGGTCAGACTAGATGACCCCTAATATCCTATGATTCTGACCCTCATTTTATAGATGAGGAAACGAGGCCAACAGAGAGAAAGCGCCTTGTCCAGAGTTCCAGGACTAGGAAGCAGGAGGGGTGGCCTCTGTCTCTTGGCTCAGGGCTCACCTCTGGACAATACCAGAGAGCTACAGAAGAAAGGTGGGATCACCCAGGAACGGAAAGCTTCTGAAAATCATCCTGGAGGGCAGGGACTGTCCTGTGCGCCCTTTTGTATCCTTGGTGCTTAGCTCCGTGCCTGCACATAGTAGGGTCTTACTAAATGTTCAGTGATTGTTTAATCGATCTGGTCTTAGAAATGAGTCATTTTGGAGTCAGGAGACTAACACCAAAGTTTATCTTGTAAATACTTTGTATATATTTGGCATGTATTTCTAAGTCTACACATTGTTTCCCTCAACAAAATGTAAACCTCTTCGAGGCAGAGACTTCCATTTTCGTCTTTGTATAACCAGCATCTAGGCTAGTGTCTGGTCCACAGGAAGTACTTAATAAAGATCTGATTGTCGATTGATTGATTGCCTGATTACTTCTTCCCCCATCTTCCTCCCTTGGTTGTAACACCATCTTCTTGACTCAGGCAGAGTTGCTTGCTGACCATACTTCTCAGTTGGCCATTGATGAGATTGAGCGAACAGGAGCTTCCTCACACCTGTGCCAAGTAAGGCGTTCCAAGTGAGAGACAGAATTGGAAGGGATGGACCTCAAGGGGACATTGTGTATGGCCCTGAGAGTAAAAAGACATGAATTTGACTCTCACCTCTGAAGGATGATGGGCTTTCTGGGCCTCAGTTTCCTCTTCTCTAAATGAGGGGGGATAACTAGACCTCTGGGGACCCTCCCCAATCTAGATCTGGAGTCTTATGAAAGCTATCTCACTGGAGCTGTCCCCTTAAGCCTGGCTTATCTGATCAAAGCTAGGCTTGGAGTCATGAAGGTCCAGCCTCAAACCCACCAATGACCTTTGCTGGCTGGGGAGCCTTAGACATAGCATTTTATTTCTCCAAACCTTCAGTTCCTCATGGGGAAATGGAAGATAAGAATCACAGTCATGCTCACTTCCCAGGGCTTTTGTGAGGCTCCTGTGAAAGAATGTGGGTAGAGTCCATAAGGTCAAGGTTACCACTGGAAGCTGATAGAGAACTAATCATTTTGGTGCCCAGGGCCAGCACCTCAAATAGGCCCTGGGGAAAGCAGCCCTCCCAGACCACTCAGAGATCAGATATGTAATTCATGATGTGAAAACAGCCCAAATTAAATGGGAGAGGACTGATTTGTACTAAACTATAGCAGCTCTGTTTGTGGTAGCTAAGATTTGGAAATTGAGAAGATGTCCATCAGTTGGGGAATGGCTTAACAAGCTGTAGTATATGATTGTAATGGAATATCTGTGCTATAAGAAATGACCAGTGGGATGCTTTCAGTAAAAACTGGAAAGACTTACATGAACAGATACAAAGTGAAACAAGCACATACAGGAGAACAGGGTACATAGTAACCACAATGCAGTTTTGATGATCAGCTGTGAATGACTTAACTACCCTCAGCAATACAACGTTCCAAGACAATTCCAAAGGACTTATGAGGGAAAATGCCACCCACCTACAGGGAAAGAACTGATAGAGTTGGAATGCTGATCAAAACAGACTGTCTTCACTTTATCTTTTGTGGGGTTTCTTCTCTTTAGGGCTGTGTCTTCTTTCACAACATGACTAATATGAAAATATGGTTTGCATGATTGCCTATGTACAACCTGCATCAACTTATTATTGTCTCAGGAAGTAGGGAGGTAAGGAAGGAAGGGAGAAAATTTGGAGCTCAAAAAAATTTTTAATGAATGTTAAAAATTGTCTTTACATGTAATGGGAGAAAATTGTGTGTATGTGTATAATATACATATATATACATACATGTGTGTGTCTTTAAAACAGTTCAAATTCAATGGAGTAGGAAGGGGGGGCTGATCATTGTAGGATAGCTGAATTACCATTCCAGGACCTGGCCTTTTCTCATCTAATAGCACCTACCTCAATATCAAATGAGATAGTTGGAACGTTCTTAGCACAGAGCCTGGCACGAGTAGGCACTGTTCCCTTTCCCCTCCCCCTTTTTAACCTTAACTAAGTGCTGATTGTGGCACTGCTTGACCCCCATTTACAGCCCTAGGCACCCAGTCTGCCATATGGAGTGTCCCAAAACTCAAGGTGCATTTTTAAGCTATCAACTATATTTAAGTCTTTTGGGCCACTCTGGATTTCCAAGGGAGTATTGGTAACAGACAGGTGCCATGATGGTAGGCCACTCTCTGATCACATTTTCAATACAGTTTTTGTCTATCAACAAAAACATGAGGGTCAAGGGCCATGCTGACTATGAGGGAGACTGTCTATGTCAGAAATAAACAGTTTAGGAGATCCCGTCTCTTTAAGAAGGGTAAAAGCTCATCAACAGATGCTTCCAAGGCAGAAAAAAACACAAAAGCACGGGTCCACAGGGGCTTTGTCCAGGCTAGAAAATGAAGAAGACTCAGACAAGACTATCCTAGGGAAAGCTGATGGTAAGTAGGTGCTTAATAAATGCTTTTTGACTGACTGACTGACTGAGCTGAGGAGGAAGCTGAGATGGGTCCTTGAGGAAACCATATGGCTAATTCAAGCTTGAGGGTTTAAAACCCATGCACATGGGAACCAAGAGAAATTAAGGAAGCAAAACCCAGAGATCAGAGTCTACAATGCCTACAAATATGGAAAGGGAAGCTACTCCCTTGAAAGGCAAACTAGGTGTCAATTAATTATTGTGACCGGTATATTCCCCGAGAAGAGATATTGCTTGAAATATGTTCCAATTCTCTTAGAGAGGTGGGGGACTATGGGAGTGGAGTGTTGGAAACACTACTGCCTGTGGTCATTCTGTTTAATTGGTGCTGTTGATTTGTTCGAAATATGTGGGGATTTGGGATAGGATTGCAATATTTTTTAAAAAGGCATCAGTAAAACGGGGGGAAAAAAGCCACCTCTGAAATAAACACCTCCAACTTGGATTTTACCTGCCTAGGAGAAAGGATGCAGGTCAATAATTGATGGGTTGATTACATCATAAACTTCTTGTAGAAGAAGCTATTATAGTTGTGATGCTGTTCCCTCCTCCCCACCCCCATCCCCTTACCTGTACATGAAGCTTAATAAGTATTTGTCAAATGAATGAGTTAGTGGTTGACTGGTTATTTTTTTTTTCCACAATGGGGGGGGGGGGGGGAGATGGCACATGGTCCTTCCCTACATGACCCTCCCTCAGTCTCAGAGCCCCCACTGGGAAGAACCTTGGGGCATTTCGAGTGAGCATGCTCACAATGGCTGAATGTTTGTTCAAACTCTGGTAGACCTCGGCAGTCTAAATATCACAATGGAAATCTCAAGAGAAAGAGAACCTCGTGGTCTTCTTGGTATTTCCTGCTCCCCACGGTGCCAGCTCCAGCAAGAGGACTCCCCCTCCCCCTCCAAGTTTGCTCCAGTGAAACCAGACCCTGGCAGACCTGGGGAGTGAGCAGACACTGTGGAAAAAGGGGGGGGGGAATTACCACCACCCACACACATACACCCACACACAGATATTCTCACACATACATACACATGCTATACATATCATATATATACATACATATTTATACATAATCATTCATACATACACGCGCATACACATATAGACACATATATTCACAATATGTGCATACTAACACACACACTCACTGCTTCCCAGTAAAAGCCTATTTGGGCTCAGAGCCTCAGCTCAATCTTTATTTGACCTGAACTGTCACCCAGCTCTGCCAGTCTGTTTGTTGGTCTTGCCATCTCTCTTCTGTGTCTCAGCTGTCTTCTTTTTTGTCTCCTCATCTTTGGAGTCTGCATTGGGGATGTCCCACTTCTCTGGATCTTGCCAGATACTATGGTATGGTGTCATCTGGGTCTTTCATCTTGCCTTCCCACTGAAGGGTTAATAACAAATCCTCTACTATTTTCATTAGCCCTGGAGTCTAATGAATCTCTCTTTCTCATTCCAGGCTCTGTTTATTTTCCTTTGCTGATGCCTTTATTCACCTACTTTTAGTAGATTTTTAAGAGCAAAGAAAATAGCAAATGTAACTGGCCTCCCCCTTTCTTCCTCAGAGGCCCTGCACCAGGGCAGCACCAGCATCAGGAGCACCAGGTAAATGCATTCCTGCTCAGCCCAGGTTTTAATGCCTTGTGGTCACCAGGCTCCCAGCCGCCACATTTTAGAGGTTGGCCTGCCCAGATGCACTCGTTGCTTTTTAATAATTATTAGTACCCAATTTGTAACATTTCCAAAACATGACTCCAGGCTATAAAACTGGCCAACTGCATTAAAAAAAAAAGACAAAATATTTTCCCAGGAAAGCAACAAGTTCTCTTGGAGAATTCATGTTAGTAACCTGTTTCCCATCTTTCTGGCGCCTCTGATGAACAGGAAAGCAGACTGAGCTTTCAGATGTTTCCTAACCTTGTAGAGAAGAAAGTGTTGCCATGGCAAGAAGACTAGACCTAGGAATCAGGAGCCTTGGATTCAAATTCAAGGCTTGCACCTGAGTTGGCTCTGTGACTTTGAGCCAGTCACTTCATGTCTAGATCTCAGTTTCCTTGTATGTCAAACTTATTAAGCACCTGCTACATATGAGATGCTCTGCTAGGTTAGGAGATGCAGAAACAAAAAACAGAACAATCTATGTGCTCAAGATACTTGCATTCTATTAGGACAGAGATTCAATGTGTCCATCCAGATGAGTGTGCTGGAAGACAGAGAGTAAAGAGGGAGAAAGGAGAAATCTAGCTAAGGGGAACTTGAACATCTGAGGATGGGGGAGAAGGCTTTCATTGGGGGAGGGATGTCTCACATCCAGTTCCAGAAATAACCAGTCAGCTAGCATGGGTGAAGCTGTGGGTTGAAGGATGAAGTAGACTGGGGTGCCATTGTGGAGGGCTTACACCCTTGACTTTTATGCCAGCAGCATTAGGTAGCCATGAAGCTTTTTGAGCAGAGTGATAACATGGTCAGATCGATTTTCTTAGGAAGATTCTTTTGGCAGTTGTGTGGATGGTAGATTAGAAATGGAAGAAACTTGAAGCTGAGACTAATTATGAGCCTCTAATTGACTCGCAGAGTCCTCTCCACCTCTAACAATCTCTGCCACATACTGTGTAAATTTAGCTAAGTCAAATAATCTCCCCATTCTCCCCTTTTTTAAAAAACTTGAAAACAAATGGGTTTGACTAGATCAATGGTACAGTCTGTGAACAGTAATTGCAAAGGGGATCCAAGAATCCAGTGCAAATCTATAAACAAATACAATATGGAGGAAAGATTGCTGGATTTGGAGTCAGAGAGCCAAGCTCTCCTGTTTACTGTCTTTCTTTCTAACTTGGGCAACTTCCTTCCCCCTTCTGGGCCTCAGTTTCCTTATTTTCAAAATATGGAGGTTTCATCTGATGACCTACAAGATTTCTATCGACCTCAAGTCTATGTTCTACAATCCTACGAAATGTCCCTTCTGCGGACTGGACAAATGCCATGTTTCTTGAATACATACATATGTTCACATACAGATAAGCAGCATTGTGATTAACAAAATACAAACTCTTTAAAAATACTGCCAAATACCATTGCTTTTAGTCATATATTTTATCATTCAACAGATACTAACTCTTTGACATTCAAAAGGCTCATCATATTGGGTTGGGAACCACTTGCTTAGATAATCTCTTGAGATCTCATCCAATATAAAATTCTGTGACTCCCTACAGCTATGAGACAGCCTATACATAGCCTTCCCTCATTTGCATGTGTACCTCAAGAGAGCAATTCATTTCAACAAACACTTCATAGTGATCATAGAGTTAGCTCTGGAAAGGAACCCAGAAATCACCTAGCCAACTTGTCGAGTGCCTACTATGTGCCTGGACAGTGTGATATAGAGGAGCAATTTTTAGAGCATGGTCTGCGTACCCCTAGGTATGTCTGACTCTCCTTCAGGGGTTCTACAAGGTCAAAGTTCTTTTCATAATAACACCAAGATGTTTTCATTTCTCATATGGTGAAAGTCAATAGACAAAAACTGTTAAGAGGAGGGCCGTCCTCAATCATTTTTAAAAATGTAAAAGGGTTGGGGGCAGCAAGGTGGCACAGTGAATAGAGCACCAACCCTGGAGTCAGGAGGACCTGAGTTCAAATCCGGACTCAGACACTTAACACTTACTAGCCATGTGACCTTGGGCAAGTCATTTAACCTCAATTACCCTACCTTCTCCCCTCCAGCAGGGGGGGAAATGTAAAATGGTCCTTAGACCGAAAAGTTTGAAAAGCACTCATGTCATAGGAAGATGGTTGATTTTTGGAAACCCTGAGATCATGTCTGCTTGTATTCCTTCATATTTCAGCCAGGACAGTTGGAATAGGAACCTCGGGAGGCAGTGGGCTATCATGGAAAGAGCGCAGGTTATGAAGTAAAGAAGATCAGGGGCCAAAACTTGCCTCAAACTCTTACTCATTTAACTTCTCTGCTTCAGGTTTCTCTTCTGTTAAATGCAGGGACTGGACTTGATGGTCCCTCAGGTCCCTTCTAACTCTGAATCTCTGATCCTATGAACCCCTGTCCAGTGCTCAGCATAATAATTTGGACTCCCTGAATAGCACACACTAAGCCTATTTTGAGCCCAGACCCTCTGAGCCATGAACATCATTCCACATCACATTCCTATCAGCTTCATTGGATTTTCCCATCTCAGCTCTGCTGCCCAGCCTTGGGAATGGATGACGCCATTAGCTTCTCACCATAGGTGACTTTGTGGGAATATAGCCCACAGATAAGTTACTTAGTGTCTCAGGGGCTACTGAGTAGCTGGCCCAAAATAAACAATTAGAGCAGATGATGAGGGGATTTTCCTCATGCTGCCCAGGAAGAGGAAAGAGAGGAAGGCTCATGAAAAACACTGTTCTTGGGGCAGCTTCAAATCAGGCTCCTCCAAATCTTGCCTGGGAGAAAAGCTGCCAGATTGGAGGCTGGGGCCAGAATCTGGCCCCCTCTGCGCCTACCGCTTTTACAGATGTTGGTTCTCTCTGGGAGAATCAGTGAAACAACAGGGAAGGAGAAATTTCTCACTGAATGCAAACTGTAAAACACTTTGTGGGAGCTCTGTCTCTGCTGCCGTTCACTGACTTGTTGTTTTAATGAATGCTTCAATATATTTTGAAAACACATTCCCATGTTTCCCGCTGCCCTCTCTTGTCAAGCTTGGGATGGTTTTTCTTTGCTTTTGTGTTCAGGGTCTATAAAATCATTTTTATAATCAACTTAATAAGATTCTGAACCACCAAATAAACAAACGAAATGAAGAATAAAGTGTCCTACAAAAGCATAAACTGTCAACTACTTCCATTTGAGAAAGGAAAGGAAAGGAAAGGAAAGGAAAGGAAAGG
>NW_027185797.1:29788291-29798740 GCF_028583685.1 Petaurus breviceps papuanus | reverse complement strand
GAAAGGAAAGGAAAGGAAAGGAAAGGAAAGGAAAGGAAAGGAAAGGACCATAGCATGTTTGCTCTGGGTCTTCTGATGTGTGCTTAGAAAATTCAATTCCGATGTTCCTTTCTGGACATTCAAAATAGTTCATGTGTGTGTTCTTCAATCTCCAACACTTTCTAAAAGTATTTCCATATTGTAGAATTTTTTATGGTATAATAATGTTCTATTGCATGGAAAGACCACAATTTATCCAGCCATTCCCCAATCACTGGACTCATAGGTTGTTTCCAGCTTTCTCTTCCTTCCTTCCTTCCTTCCTTCCTTCCTTCCTTCCTTCCTTCCTTCCTTCCTTCCTCTCTTTCTCTCTTTCACTCTCTCTTTCTCTCTCTCTTTCTTCCTTCCTTCCTTTCTTTCTTTCTCTTCCTTTCTTTTGTTTCTCTCTTCATATATAGCTTTCTTTCTATATATATATATACATATATATATGCTGTTACAAATAAAGCACTGTGAGTATTTTTTACAGAAAGTTTTCCCCTCTATTTAACAGTAACCTTAATATATATATATTCTTAGCATTGGGATCACTGGGTTAAAGGGTATGACCAAATTTCTGACTCATTATATGCAGCAAGACTGTTCTCCAAAAAGATTGCACCCATTTACAATTCCACCAATAATGTAATAGAGAGTCTGTAGCAGATATTCTCACCCTGACTTTTTCCCACTGTATACCCAAAATGGGGGAATTTTTACTCTAAAGATTAAAAAAAAGGCAAAGCAATTTCCCAGTGTAATATGAGGTTTACAGCTGCATCTCTTCAAAGAGAGAGGAGAAATTTTAGGCCACCCATTGGACAGAATGCAGTCTTGATTAGATGGAATGCATCAGATCTTTCTTCCTTCTTCTGGTGCAATAATGAAGGCATTAAATTACCAGGTCAGAGGCCCCAATTCACAAAGAAATAATCTCAGTTTATTATTTCTAATCTTATTAAGTTAGAAAATAGTCCTGAGATGTAGTGTCAACTTGAAATGGTTGAGATATTGATTGCAAGAAGCTGGCTCTCATGGATAATTCAAGGAGCCTGATTTCATTTAATTTCTGTAATTTTTAAAACAGGCCAATGAAATTTCGAGGTAGCAAATAATCCCAAATTATTCTTATAAATAATGTAGATGTCTTATCAGATTTGCTTAGTCTTCATCTGTTCTGCACTATGTATTATGGATTAGGGGGAAATATTCTTTTTAATCCTGTTTTCTTAATCCCCAGTGTCTTCCTTAAGGCAAATAAACCTTCTAAAAATGTATTGCAATTAAAAATTAATTAATTAATACAGAGCTTGTCACTGTATAGGACTTGTACATTATCGATGGATGTGACTATTTCTTTGCAGTGTGATCATGTCTTTTGTGGGTTCAGTGCCTACTGTGTACAAGGTACTATACTGACCCCCCCGCACACTGGGCTTTTGAAGCCCTATGTAGAAGCCTATTCCCATTGTAAATGTATTTACCAACAGCTTGTTGAGAAATACAGTTTTGTACAGGCTAGAGAACAAATGAAGTTGTGTGCCTTTGAATCCATCCAATTCTTCCATCTAATTTCTCTCTTTAAGCCTTTAGTTCCGATTCAACCTTAAGAGGGACCAGAGAAGATAAAGTGTGGAACTCAAAGTTCCTGGGTTTCAAATCTTGCCTCTGACAGTTGCTGACAGCCACTAGCAGTGTGGCCAAGACAGTATGGAAGAATGGAAGAGTGGGTGGAGACTTAGAAGTAGGAGATCTGTCCAACATCAACCAAGTAGCAAGCATCTGAGGAATGATTTGAACCCAGGTTTCTCCAATTCCAGGTCTAGTACCCTAACCACTATACAACACTGCCTTGGTCACATAGCAAGTAGGTATCAGAGGCAGGATTTGAACTCAGGTCTTGGGATTCCAGAGTCAACATATTTTCCACTACCTCATACTGCGCCACACCTCTCAAGTTCAGTTTCTTTATCTCCAAAAGGAGACTAATGATCCCTGATGGTAAGGACTGTTATAAGGCTCAGCTATACATGAAAGTGTTTTGAAAACTAAGCAGATTTTACTCCCTGGGACATTTTACTGAGATGTCTATTTAGAGAGGCAATGTGGTAAAGAACACCTGTCAGAGGGTCTTGGTTCAAATTCCCCTTCTTGTACTTGCTACTTGTGTTGACCTTGAGCAACTCACCTCAACTTGATGGGCCTCAGTTTCCCCATCTGTAAAAGGAAAGCCTTGGACTAGATTAAATCTATGATCCCATAATAATCCTCCCAGCAAAAATTAGGTTTCTTGGGGACAAGATTGTTCTGTTTTTGTCTTTCTAACCTCAGAGCCAGCAGAGTGCCTGGAACATACTACGTATAAATGTTAGTAAGCATAAATGGTTTTTGAATGAATGTGGGTGGTGCCTCAACCCAAGGTGTCCCACGAAGAACCCACCAGTCTTAGAGGGGAGATTTCAGCACTGCCACACCTCTCTTTGTCACTGGAGTTCTTTCTCACATAGACTTACACCAGTGGGGTGTGTGACCGCCCAACTAGTAGACGCCAACAGGCTGATTCTAAGCTTATCTCTGGGACTCTTCCACTTCAAACATCTCCTTTCCATCCTGCCTGTCATTCACCTTTCCCAGCTTGTCAATGAAAGCATTGGATTTTCTCATCTTTCTCTGCTTCTCGGGCTTTTCCAACCACAGGCAACCTGCTTTCCCTCAATCAGTGCAACTGAAGTGACCAGCTCAAAATGGAGACTCACTGCTTCCAAGAATGTTTCCCAAGCAGGATATTTATTAGCTCGGAAGACATGTGTGGGCACAGCATGTTATTTTGTGACCTGTAATGCCCGAATAATGACCATAATAAATCAGACCTCATTATGATGGGAGGGAGAGTGGGACAGAGCCATGGGCTGAGTAATGAGGCCAAATTTAATAACCTTGGAGCTTTCTCCACATGTTTGGTGGGAAGTGAGGGAAAGTCTCATGGATCCACTTGCTTTGGGATGCTTATAACTGGTGGCCTGACCATATGTGGGAGGTTGAAATGAGCCTGGTTGGGAGCTTGGCACGTAGTAAGCAATTAATAAATGCTTTTTCATTCATTCATTCACTTGGGCACCCAGAATGACTTACAACTCATAGTGACAACAATCAACAAATATTTTTAAAATACCTACTATGTGCCAAGACTGGTCCCCTAATGCCAATATAAACAAAAAGGGCTGATAGCAATCAGAAGTTTGAATGAATGAATGAATAATAAAGCTTCTATTAAGTACTTACTGTATTCCAGGCATGGTGTTAAGTGCTAGAAATACTTATACAAGCAAGTAGGACTGTCAGTGAGCTTGGATTATCACAGGGGAAGACAATATATAAAATTGGTAGGGGGTAGGGAGAGGGAAAGTGAGGGGAGGTGCACATGTGCCAACACAGTTTCAAAATGGCCAGGAAATAAGGTGGAGACCTGGATCTAGGCAAAGTAAAGTGAAAAGTCCCCTACCAGAGCCCCATATTCAGTGCCAGGTTTTCCAATGGAAAGGGGGTGAGTTTGAGAAGAACAGGCAGCATGTTTTGGAAAAATATTATGATGAACTTCCATACCCTAGGAGAGGAAAAGTTCACAGAATCATTGATTTAGAGCCAGAAGGGATATAATCTAGACTAACCCCATCATTTTATAGGTCAGGAAACGGGGTCCAAAGTAGGCAAGTGACTTGCCCATACTAACATTCAGTTAAGCATGTTACGAAATTGGGATTTGAATCTATGTCCACCAGAGTCAACATAAAATAGAGTCTTTTGACCCTCAAAAAAAATTCAGATTGAGTTTGCATTTTATAGTGGGGTGAATACAAGAGCAAATAATAACAATTATTATATTATTAATTATATCAATTAATAATAATAAGCAACAATAAGAACAGCAATTAGTAAGAGCAGAAATTAGAGGACTGTACCACATCGAGTAATTTTTTTAAAAATCATTACACTTTAGATTAGTACCCTAACCACTTATTGTCATAGTATTTCATTTCATCAATATGCTATGGTTTTACTTTTTTGAAATTTTACATATTATATGTCACACAGGTTAGGCAGGTATCAATGGACTATAATCAGCATCACTGAAGGGAAGTCCTGAATTTGTGGGATTGTAAATGGCAAATCACTCTAGAATTGAGTATATTTTTCTAGGAAAGGTATGTGAATATGAAGATTCTCTAAATGCAAAGGCAAAACTCTTACCATAACAAATCACTGCTACTGGGTTAGAAAGCAGGAAACTCTTCCACAAGAAAAGCCAGGTTCCTTCAGCAAACACAATGCCATCATCAGAAAGCTTATGACTACATGAGTCAAAGCGAGGGCTGTGGAAGCCCAGGTGTCCCTGTGAGAGTACAGTGCTTGCTGTGGTCCAGACATGGGGCCACAACCAAAGGAAGAGCATCTAGACCTCATCTCTTTGGGCCTTGACCTGTGCTCATGCCTTTCTTGCTGCTTGGAACCTTCTATCCCAGCGACTGATGATTTGTGGTCTTAATTCTTCATGCACGGCCTCTCCCCATTGATTACCTAACATCATTAGCTTGGACTGCCCTGTACGAAAGTCAATGGGGAGATCAATTTTAACCATATGATCTAAAAAATCTGCTCTTACAGCATCCAGAAGCCAGAATCATTTATCTTCTGCTCTCTGAATCGTAAATCTTTGACTATAGGGAACAAGGACCAGATTCTTGTCAGGGAGTGACACCAAGGAGGAATCAGCTGCAAATCTCCATGAGAGGAGATGTACCTGGTGATGACAACAGACAAAAGCTTTGTCCTTCCTTGATTACCCAGCAACCCACAGGCACTCAGTCAATACACCTCACACACTTCACCCCTCCCCCTCCCCACCCTCCACTTCCTCAACATTGCTTTTCAAAATTATTGTTGTCACCCATAAATCTGCAGGACCAACTGGACCTGTGTTCCCTCCAATGTGGATGTTCTCTCCATCTCAGGAGCCAACATTACATCATTGGGTACAGCAGAAGGTATCAGGAGACCTGGGTTCTAATCCCAACTCTGATGCTTCCTATCTATGTGAACTTAAGGAAGCTGGTAACATCCCAAGGCTTCCATTTCCTCTTCTGTGAATTGAGAGTATTTGTTTTTGAAATCTGTTCCAACCTGAGACCTATGATATGACTAGATGGTCTATTAAACATCTTCCAGTTCTAAATCTATGAGCCAAAGTCATGGAAACTCTCTAAGCCTCACTTGCCTTGTCTGAAAAATGAGGTAGCTGATCTCAGTGACCTGGAAGGTGCCTCTAGCTGTATAGCCCCTGTCTATTACCTTGGACAGGTCACTTCATTTCTTTCTTACTTTCCATAGCTGAGAAATGGAAGAATTGGGCTAGATGAATTTTGAAGTCCCTTCCAGGTCTAGGTCAATGATCCCCTCCCTAGTCACTTATACTTGAATACCCCAAACAGTTGTGGATTTGACCATTGTGGACGTGGCCTCCATCAGCAAAGCTCTCGATCCTCCCCTTCCTTAGGAGACTCTCTTCATGAACAGGGTTATCAGAATTTAAAGTCATTCCCAAGTGGTCAGTAAGCCTTCTGGAGATGACAGTCTCCAGATCTGCCTGTTCTGGGTTTCAGAGAAGATGCTCAAAATCTATTGTTGGGTTCATGCTTGAAACCTTATCTGCCTTGGTCATGGGAAACGATACATGTAAAGGACCTTGCAAACCTTTTAATGTTTTACACCTAGCAGGAGTTCCCATCCTCATTAAGACCTGCCAGAGCCAGGGCTCTGTTGGCATGATCTTTGAGGGTCCCAGGTTAGCCCTGTAGCACCAGGAGACATTGGCATGGGGAGGCCAGAGGAGCCTATTGAAGTAGACAGTGGGTCAGACCATGGCTCCTGGGGCAGAGCATTTTCTAGTCATGAGGATGCTAGTCTTGTATCCCCATCAGATATCATTGATCAAGTGAGGTACTTGGGGGGCAGAAACAGATATGACACAGATCCTTCTCTCAAAGGATCAAGAGTTGAAAAGGTATGAGAAACCATAGGATCCTGGGTCTAGAGCTGGAAGAAACCTTAGAGGTCAACTGATCCAACATTTCCATTTGGTGGATGGGAAAACCCAAGGAAACAAAATGGCTCATTCCAAGGCCACATGATCAGGGGGTGAGAGAAGAGCCATGCCTTGAACCCAGGCAGGAGTGGACTAGACAGAGCCTTCTTATCCCAGCTCAGGGAAGCTGATTTTATATTTTTCAGTGTAAGCTTTTACATCCCGAAAGTCAACAGACATTACAAATCAACACTTTATTTACTGTTTTGTGCATTGTCTAGACTTGAGAAAGTGATGGAGAAAATATTAAAGATTAAAATGTTTAAAATTAAGTTTAAAGTGTGTTGTACATAAAATCTTTGTCACTGCTGTTCTGGGAGGATCAATTGTTAAGTATTTACCTGGCTCCAAACTCAGCACCATTTCTTTGTTCAATCATTTCACTTGCATGCAACATTTCATGACCCCATCTGGGATTTTCTTGGCAGTGATACTGGAGTGGCTTGCCATTTCCTTTTCCAGCTCATTTTACAGATGGGGAAACTGAGACAAACAGAATTAAGTGACTTGTCCAAGGTCACACAGCTAGTAAGTGTCTGGGGCCAGATTTGAACTCAGAGAGTCTTCCTAACTCCAGCCCTAGCACTCTTTGCACAGTGGCACCACCTAGCTGTCTCATGCCATTTCTACCATAACCTCATGGTCTCTGCAGCTCAGAAAAGCCCCTAGACTGTCCCCAGGCAAGTTTCTCCATCCTTCTGAGCCCAGCTCCTCCACCCCAGCAAAAGTTTAAATGTACCTCAGGGTCTTTGTCCGTACCCAACCTTCATTCCACTAAAAAGTTACATCTCTGTTACTTAACCTGAATATATTTGTCAAGGTTTTTAGGCACCAAAATCACTTGTTTGAATGCTATGGAAGTGAGTTAGAAGAAATTTACCCTTCAGAAGGAAAAAGTGTCTAGACTGACTTTTTAGCATTGAGCCTTGCCAACGCCAGAAGGATTACCCACTGTAAGAGAGAACCCAGGCCATAGGCTGCCAACCAGAAGGGGTACTCAAGTTAAGTTCCCAACTTATTTCTGGGACAAGCCCAGAGATTTAGAAGAGCAGTACTTCATAACAGGTGAGGATTATGCCTAGGTGCCTGTATTTTTCAAGCCTTTTCCATTTTTCCATTTCATCTTGTAGGTTTTATAACACTTAATCTAATCAGAATACTGTGGTTTGGGGGTAGGGGAGAGCGTCTCATATTTTTAAAGAAAAGGCTCTCTTTGTGGATGGAGATCTATGCTTTCTGGCTTTCTCTAAGTTTTCAGCACCTGTGGTAAATACCCTAACCTGACCCCAGCTGGTGCAAACCACCCAAATTTCAGTTCTAGCTCAATACAGGAACCAAGGAATATCCAGAGTCCTGGACTTGCAAATTCAACTCTATTTTGATGGGGGGAGGGGGTATCATAGGTTTAGGAATCTATTTGTTTAGATCTATTTATTTAATCTATTGTTGCTGTTGTGGTTGCTGTTTGCCCTTCATTCTCAAAGAGAACAGTGATGTCAGGAAGGTGATGCCGAGAATTGCAAGTGAAAGACATGAGGGGAACGTCCACAAAAGGCTCACTTTCCCGTGGGGTCACTCAAGCCTTTCAGCTCCTTGGTTCCTTCAGCCTCTTCCTAGAAACATTACAAACTTTAGCAGCGTCTTTTTTTTCAAGGTTTTATCCATCATGTGTTCTCTCTTTCCATTGCCAGAGACCCTTGGAAACACTCCATTCATCAGTCAATTAATTAAGGGTTTAACATGTGAAGGCATTGTGCTAAGCACTGGGGATATGAAGTGAAATTCCCCCTGCCCTCAAGTGGCTTAGATTCTAATGAGAAAGATGACATATACGTGCATGAGGAGAGAGACAGAGACATATATATATATATATATATACATATATTCATATTTATATCCACACACATAAGCATAAAACATTCAAAATGTACATAAGTATACACATACATACACACATAAGAATAAAACATATACAGAATGCATACAAGATCATCATCATGGGACAGAAAGCCCTAGAAGCTCAAGAGATTGGGAACACTTTCATATAGTAATTGGAAACTGAGCAGATTGTTAAGGGAGCCCAGGGGATTCCAAGAAGTGACAGTGAGCAGGGCTGAGGTCTCTCAGGTGTGGGAAAGAGTCAGAATAAAGTCCCAGAGATGGAAGATGGAAGGTCCTGTGTGCAAAATAGTCAGGATGACCAGATGAGAGAGTCCAAGGTAGGGGGAATGGTTGGATGGATTTACAAGTTGGTCTCTGTTAACATCCTCCTTTATTCCAGCTCCTCTCCTTAGCCCCCTGCAAAGGCACTGCTCTGGTAGACATTTGCAGATAAATAGCCTTAGTGGGGCTTGGGAGATGCCTGTCACTGAGGGGAGTTGGGGAGTAACATTGATTATAGCTACTCCTTGCCTGTGGCCCATCCTTCTTGGATGTCTGACTTCCTGGTGGGGGAATTCCAAGTCCTGTCCATGGGAAGGTACTGTTGAGAAATGGCAGGAAGGGAAAGCACATGACAAAAGGAATTATGGGAAAGCCATAAGTTCTTGCTCCCGTTGACATGACTTACAAAGTCTGAAACAATTATGGGGCTACAACAGGAAGTCTCTGCTCTCCCTAGGACGTTTCTGGAAGTCAGTGGCAGTCCCAGTATCATCCTAATGTCTCTCAAGTACACCCTGAGGACACAGTTGGATATATTAGCCTGGATGGCCTGGCTGCCCCATTCATTGACTTCTCCATTCATTCTGAAGCATCAAAGGAGCCTCTTCCAACCCTCAAGGAAGAAACAATTTTCTGGTGTCACCATATTTTGTTGGCAGCTGGGACACATCAGCCAAGGTTTGTGGTGAAAATCCAGGTGGTCCCTGCCTGGATAAATCCAGTGAGCCAACAACACTGATGAAAGGTTCCTCCTGAGGAAGAACCCTGTGGGAAGCAGGGAAGTTTCCAGGCACCTAGGTTCCAGGAGTAACTTGATTTGGATGGTAACACTCAGAGAGCTTTTCCAGCTGTTGTTATTTTAGGGGCTAAGCTTATCTTGTTTACTTTCTATAGATGCTCAAGGTTGGATTCCTGAACACGATGGATTTGGCTATCCTTCACTCAAATGTGCTGTCTTGAAGGGAGAGGTCATAGACCTATGGAGAGTAGCTCTGCAGGGTTTGTGGTGAGAGCAGAAGGAATACATGAAAGCCTCCTCTTCCTTCTGGCTGCCATTGGAGGAAATGGGTCTCAGCAATCCCCCTCTATTCTCATATCACATGAGCCAAGGAAGGGGTTGGGGGGGGGCAGCATGAATACTGTGAGCCGCACTCCAACCCCAGGGTCCTAACACCAAAAGATCAGAAATGAAGAACTAAAAAGGATTTCAGAAATTGTCAAGTGTTTATTTTACAGGCTTAGGGAAATTGTGTGACTTCCCCAGGGTCACCGCAGCTAATGCTTGTCAGAGGTAGGCTTGACTGATACCTCTTGAAGATCCACTAAGAAGTGTCTGTGTGGAAGCTGCTGTTGTAAAGATAAAGGATTTCCTCTGTCTCAAACCCAGAATGATCTGGGACCCAGGAGGCTGTAACAGAGAAGGCACAAAGGAAGGTCCTGTTTAGAATGATTGAGAAGCACCCAGCCTCTAGCCCACCAGGAGAGGTCTGACTTGGCTTGTCTATGAAAGGAATGCTGTAGAAGGATGGTGCATGGCTCTGAGGTGCCAGCAAAGCCATCACAGTTGTCCAACAGCTTCTGGGAGAATTAAAAACACTGAGTCAACAACAAAATCACAAGACAATCACTCAAAAGAACTTTGGAAGTCATCGCTAATCCAACCACCTAATTCACACAGGAAGAACTGTGGCACAGAGAGAGAATATAGCTTGTTAAATGAGAACCAGGATCCTGAGCAGAACTTCTCTCACTCCAGACTCAGGCTGATTTCCAGTACACCAAGTTGCCCACTATCAAAAACTTTTTAAAAGGTTTCCAAGATAAGCACATTAATGCATCATAGATGTAGCTGTGCTTTGGTCCAACCATTCTGGAAGGTCATCTTGAATTCAGCAAATAAAGTGACGGAAATGCCCATACCTTCTGACCCAGAAAATTCTATTCTAGGTATATACCCCAAAGAGGTCATTGACAGAAAGAAAAGGACTGTACAAATCAAAATATTTCTGGCTGAATTTTCTTTTGGTAGTAAAGAACTCAAGAGGAAGTAGATGACCATCTATTGAAGAATGATCAAATACATCATGGTACATGGAAATAATGGAATATATAAGGAAGGAAGAAGATAG
>NW_027185797.1:29769062-29788281 GCF_028583685.1 Petaurus breviceps papuanus | reverse complement strand
ATGGAAATAATGGAATATATAAGGAAGGAAGAAGATAGAAGAATGATTAAATAAGTCATGGTACATGGAAATAATGGAATATATAAGGAAGGATGAAGATAGAAAAGCATAGAAAGACCAACATGAACAGATGCAGGATGGAGTGAGCAGAACCAAGAAAACAATATGCAGAATAACCCATGTTGTTAGTGGAAATAAATATTGCAAAATTGAAAGAACAACGTTGACTCAAAGAAGAAATGTGGGAAGATCTATTTCTTTTCAGAGTTCAAGAATTCACCAATATTGTCAGATTTTTTGATGTATTGATTGGTTTTGTTGAATTGGTTTTTTCCCTTCCATTTTTTCTTTTTTTAAAGAAAAAGAATATTTTATTATGAGGGATAGTTTTGCGGGGAAGGGAAGAAGAGAAGAAAGTATACAGAAGGAAATTAAGGCTATGTAAAAACAAAATATAAAGGCAATTTATTTGAAATCATACAACCCCTGCCAAAAAAAAGGGGGGGGTTCCTAAGGGATTTCATTCATATCAGAGTGACACTAGAACTAATTCATTGAGAACTTGCTATGTAGCCTGCACATCATCTAACCCCCTTGCTTCCTTCTTGACCTTTTCTTCCACAGGCTTCCCATCTCATGGTTATTCCATTATTTATCAGCCACTACTCCATTCTGGTTGCTTTCCCTATCCAGATGATCCACATCCTTCCTAAACCATGGTCTTCTGAACTGGCCACAAAATTCCAGATGTAGAATTGGGGCAGAACAGGGTGGAACCATAATCTAGAGAGATACACTGATTAGACCCATTATACTGGAACCAAAAGGGAGAACTGTAGTGCATGGCACTTCCAGGAGGTAGATTTGGGCACTGCTAGGAAACCGGCAATTAGACTTAGCCAAAAATGGATTGGGCTGTCTAAAGAGAGAGCCAACTCCCAGGAAATCAAGATTTCACTTATCACATCTGAACCTAGAAGGCAGAAGCAGGAGGCAAGTGGAGGCTGGGTGACCATGGACCAGAGGACCTCGAGGTCCCTCCCACCAGAGACTCTAAGCCAGCAAAACCTGAAATTGGGAACATTTGAAATAGCTGGTCCTTTCCTATGCCCCGTGAAACTGAACTGCTTTTAACTACTGCTTATTTCCTAATTAGAGAAGCCTCAAGCCTAAATTTTGATTGTAGTTCAATTTGACTTATGGCAGTTAAAGAACCTTGGACAAACATCACTCCTATTGTTACAACATGGTTGGCTAAACCAATTGGCATTGTGGAAATTTCTGTCTTAGATCCTCCAGTCACCCAAGTTCAAGGAAGCACATACACCCCCATTATCCCTCTTCTCATCCATAGTCTTTGGTGAGCAGCTAGTCTGTCCATAATTTATGACACTATGCTTTCTGAGCCCCACAAGCTCTGGTTCACAGTCCGCAGTACAAGCAGCAATTAGAGGGCCACCTTGTTTATGGTACAGCCATTCTGTCATGCTCAGCTCTAGGCCTCAAAAGCTCCCAAAGGGGGACATGGGGCATAGTGGAGAGAGTGATGCTGAGCCTTTGAGAATCAGGAGAGCTCCAAAACCCAAAGCATTGAGAATCAGAAGGTCCCTCTCCAGCCAACTACCAAACCATGCTCAAAGAGAGTCCTCTGGACATTGTGCCCAACAAGGTCATGTCCCATCTTCATCTGAAGACCTCTCATGAGGAGGCATTTTACCACCTCCCCAGCAGCTCATCCAACCTTTGGACAGTGCTGACGGTTAGGGACCTCTTCCAGAAGTCGAACTCAAATCTTCCTATTTGCATCTCAAATGGATTTCTCCTAATTGTTCTCTGGGACTTAACCAAAAGAACCTCCCCCAAGTACTTGAAAACTGTTATTGTGGTCTGCCTGAGCCTTCCTTTCTCCAAACCAAACACCCTCAGCTCCTTCAATCCACCGTCACATAGCAGAAATAGCTGGCCAGCCTTTACCCAGCTGCTAGGTCTCTAAAACCCACAAGGACTGGAACATTTCCATCTTGGGAACCTGTAGTGTAGTGGAAAGGGCCTTGGGTTAAGATTCAAGGATAAGAAATTAAATCCTGGATAGCCCACTTACTCCCTGTGTGACCTTGTACTAGTCCTTTGACCTCTCTGGGTCTCAGATTCCTCATCTATAAATGAGGGAGCAGGATCACAAGAACCATTCCAGCTATAAAGGTGACTTAGTACCGCCTCTCATCAATTTTTTAATTTTTTTTCCCTATTTTACCTTTATTTTTCCTAATAATACACTCAGCACAATGCCTGGTGCTTAAAACCTAATTCCTAATTCTTAAAAATAAATTGTTGTTGACATGAATGATGGGCTTTGTATGTACTTACATGGGGACACATTCTTCCCCTGCTAGGACAGGAACGGCCTGAAGGCAGGGATTACCTTTTTTGTCTTCTTGTATCTCCCATTCCTAGCATAATGACTGGTAAACAGTAGGTGCTTACTAAATATGTGTTGATTGATGATAATCTGAAGTCAGAATTCTGGACTATGAGCAAGCCAGGACTCTTCATTTCCATCCTTCTACCTGTGTGACTTAGGACACTGATCCTCTCTGGGGTCTCTGTTTTTTCATCTGTAAAATGAGGGACCAGCTCAAAGGTCCCTCCCAGTTCTAAATGAACAATTGTCCTATGGTCTTATGACCTTTCCTAATTTAGATCCTAAAACTGCTGAGGCCTTGAATGCCAGGATTCTGCACCTGAAGGAGTATTTGCAAGGGGCAACCCTGGTGGGCAGCAGGAGCTGCGTTTGCCTTTTTAAAATACTGCGAGCCCTTGGCAGGAGAGCAAATAAAAGTCCACAAGAGCCTCCCTGCACCGGGCCAGGCCGGGGACACCAGAAGGTGACTGCCATGTCTGGTGGCCATTAACATAGAGCAAATTGAGGTATTTTCGTTTTATCTGGTACCAGAAAAGCTCTCAAGAAAGAGGGGTAAGAAGGAAATAGGAAAGAAAGGAGGGGGCGAGGGAGGACGCAGGAGCCCCACCGTCTCATTTTTAACAAGGACCAGCTGAAAAATGAGGGTGAGCATAGCAGAAACCATCCCCACGTCTGCCAATTCATTTCCTGGCCCCGAAGAAAAAAAAGGGGAGGGGGAGAAAACGTCTTGTTTCCTCTCTTTCAGGCCAAACATGGCAAGGCCCCAAGGGGATTCTCAACGGAATCAATCGAACTTGTTACTAACTGAGCTTTCTTTTATTCTTCTATTACCAAGGTCTGGATACTCAGCTGCAAGCAATTAGAATGAAGACTTACTGAGTAATGGCTTCCAGCTTGCTCCATGATGGGGCATTAATTGAAAGGGACAATTTAAGAGTTTAGGCCATGTAAATGCATTTCTTACTCTGTCAAATTGAGAAATTTTGGGATGCAGCAGGGCTGAAATGTTCCGAACTGCCCTCCACACAGAGCCAGCCTTTCCAAATGGCCTTCCCTTCCTTCTGGGCAAATCAAAGGTAGGGAGGAAGATATGGGAAGCTGGGCTTTTGTTTTTTGTCTAGGAATCAAAACTACGTCAATTAACTGAGCCTCTCTCTGTCTCTGTCTCTCTGTCTGTCTGTCTGTCTCTCTCTCTCTCTCTCTTTCTCTCTCTCTCTCTCTCTCTCTCTCTCTCTCTCTCTCTCATTCTCTCTCTCCCCCTCTTTCTCTTTCTCTCTCTCATCTTTCTTTCCTCTCTATTTCTATCCCTCCTCTCTCTCTCCTTTTTCTCTCATTCCTTTCTCTGTCTTTCTCTCTGTCACACACACACAAAGTAGTATCAGCTAGTGAAAAAAGACCTGATATGGGAGCCAGCATAAGCTTGGGTTGTTCAAAATTTCCAGAGCACGTTCCACATGGTAGAATAGAAAAAAAAAGTTGTATTTGGGGTCAAAGGACCTGAGTTCAAATCTTACCTTTCTGACATTTAGTGGCTGTGTGACCATGGGCAAGTAATTTCCACTCTCTGACCCTCAGCTTCCTCAACCATAAAATGGGGACAATGATACCCTCAAGACCTACCTCACAACGTTAAACTGAGGCTCAAATGAAAGCATGGATATGCATAAGAACGTAGGTTCCAAGCTGACAGGGACCTCAAGGCCACCTAATCTAATGTTCTCGTTTTACAGAGGAGGAAACAAGCCTATGTGGTTTATTGCATCAGAGCTGGAATTTGAATCCAGATCCCCTAACTCTTTATTTTCCACCAAGTGTTCCATTTTGTAAACTTTTGAAGTGCCTTATGGATGCAGGGCTGGTCCTGGCCTGCTTGGTTGCTGATTTACTGGGCCATAATGAAGCAAAGTGATCACGGTCAGACTCTCCGAGCAGAGCCACCCCTGAAGGCAGGTCATTAGACTTGAGGTTTTAGTTGGGGTTTCACAAAATGCACTTTAGTTTCCCCAAACTGCACTAAATGAAAAGCATCTTGCAAGGAAATGCCCTGGCCCTGTAAAGTGCTTGGGTGTTCTATAGGACATTCAAGTCTACTGAGTCACCTGAGAAGCAGATCCCTCCCCAGAGGAAGGAAGAGGCTTTCCCTTCCTTCCCCCTGACATTATCTTCCCCTGAGACTGGGAATCTGAGATGCTGCATGTTAATTGGATTAAGCAGACTTCGGGCTTGAGGGCAGGGTCTCCGTTCCTCCCTTTCTTTTCTTGACTCTGTACCTGGCATAAAGTAGGTACCCAATAAATGCTTATTGACCAACTGATTGGCATTTCTTCAATGGACTTTTAAGTCCTGTTTGCAGATATTTTTTTAGCCTCAACTTATCTTCTGCTAACAAAGATACCCCATCAATTTGGTGGGGAACCCACCTTGTTAAGCACCAACAGGGTCATCCCTAGTCAACTAGCAGCGGGTCCTGTGGATGGAAGGCCAGACCTTGAATCAGGAAGACCCCAGTTCTGATCCTGCCTCAGATACCAACTAGTTGAGCAATCCTGGGGAAGCCACCCAACATTTCTCAGCCTCAGGTTCCTTATGGGTAAAATAGGGATAATAATAGTATCAATATCAAAGGCTTATTGTGAGGCTTAAATGAAATAATAATTATAAAGCACATGCTATTGGTAAGTACACTCATCAATGAATTCTTTGACCATAGCAGCAGGGCAGGTAGAGTTAGGGATTGAAATGTGAGCAGATGAGGTCCAGAAGCAAGCCACCACTATCAGAAAGGGCAAAAATATCTCCTGCCCCTGTTCTTAAGAGACCTGAAATCACCCAGGGAAGGGATCATTTTTAATAAAATGTCATTGCTCACCTTTGTTTTCACCTAAATTTCTCCCTGGATTGCCAGCCCTCCTTACGAAAAAGAGGATTCCTTAGCCCACCTCTCTTTCTCACCATCTGTTCCCTTCCTTCTCTCCTCCAGGCTGGTGCTGGTGTTAGTGACCCAAACCAAGCCCTGGGAAGGAAGGGCAGGCAGAGTTGGATAGAAAAGGAATCCTAAGGGGGCTTAGGGTTCAGCTTCCTTATTTTACAGATGAGGACACAAAGTCACAAAAAGGTGAAATCACACAAGTGACCAGGTAAGTGTCCCAGGTGGGATTTGAATTCAGGTCCTCTGACTAAGAATCCCAACCCCTTTCCTACTGTACTATTGTCTCCAATCTGCAGAAGAACCAAAATCTGAAGCCAGTACTCTTTCTACTGCCCTACGAGGACTGGGTAAAGTCGCCATCAAGGAGGAAGACACCACCCAGATCTCTATTTATCAGGAAAGTCTTCAGTTCTTTGTTAACACAAGACAAACTTTTCTTCCTCATCCATCTTCCCATAGTAATAATGATGTGATGAATCCAGCCATGTGTCCCTTTTCCACCAAACATTCTTGCCCAACCAGAGTGGTCAGAAGTCTGATCATCTGTGATTAAGGCACCAAAGCCAACAAAGGCCTTGGGTGGTCTTTCAGCCCATCCCAAAGTGAAGTCAAAGCCTCATCAAGATGTGTCCACCAGCCATCAGAATGACTGTAATTGAAATGCTTGGTGTCAAAAACAAAATGTCTCCCAAAGCAGATAATCCTATACAGAGGCATCCTCCAGCAATGAATTGATCTAAATTCACCCTTAAAAAATCTGGAGAGAAGTGGAGAAAATCCGCCCCCCCCCCCCGCAAGGTGTATGTGGCAGGCAAGATTTGCACTCTCACATGCTTTGCAAAAATAGCCTGCCTGGGGACTGGAAGACCTTGTTCCAGTCATGTTTCCAACACATACTTTCTGGTGACCCTTTGCCAATCCCTGAAACTCTCAATGCTCAAGGCCAGTGGCGTCAACCTCAAATAAAAACAGGTCCCTGCTGGCAGTAGATTCACTTAGAAAACTACAGATCATCATTATCTATGCCATGTTGCATTTTCATTTATTTTGTTAAATATTCCTTAATGACATTTTAATCTAGTTCCGTCTCACCTGGGAGTGTGACAGGTTACATGCTTGACCCCTCCACTCTAGGCAACTCTCTAAAGCTGTAAATTGCAGAGAAAAATTCCAGTCTGCTTCTGAGAGGATAATTCTTTACCTGGGCATCCCTGCCTTAACAAACACAGTCCTCATCCCCTGTGCACAATACCAAGGAATGGTGCGATCAAGCCTTGGCAGACCCAGGATGCCACTGCCTCACACCCAGCAAACCCCTTTCCAGTGAAGATGCTCACTGTGAGAACTCCTCACTGCTGTGGTGACCCCATATTTTGCCTCTCTAAGTTATCATGTCATTTAAAACAGGAATGATAACAAGGAAGCACAAAGTCCCCTTACTTGTTGCTAGAATGGGAGAGGGGAAGAGGCTGCTGGAATAAGTATAAACAGACATTTTGGGAGACTGATCACCTATGCATCTATCTATCCTTCAACAGGACTGGGGTTGGGGATGAAAGGGGTCTGGTTTTCATATGGTTATTTTATTCACAAAAGGCAAGACTACCACAACATCCACAGTACGAGAGATGAAGACCCAGAAGGGACCTCAGCAATCATCTGGTCCATTTTACAGATAGGGAAACTGAGGCCTGAGGAAAAGTCACTTGTCCAAGGTCACACAGATCGAGGATGTCTGAGGTGTGATTCAGAGCATCTCAGTCTGGCACATAGTAAGCATTTAATAAATACTCATCTCTGTCCATCCAGATTTAGAGCTAGGAAAGACCTCAGTGGCCATCTTGTCCAACCCCTCTCAAGTTACAGAGGAGGAAACTGAGGCCTAGGGAAGGGAGTGGCTTACCTAAGGTCACACAGAGAAAAAGTAACAGTGCAAGAATTTGAATCCAGGTCCTCAAACTCTGGTGACAATGTTCTTTCCACCTTGTGGTTGGTTGTTCAGTAATTTAGTCGTGTCCAACTCTCTGTGACCCCATTTGGGGTTTTCTTTGCAGAGATACTAGAGTGGTTTGCCACATCCCTCTGCAGTTCATTTTACAAATGGGGAAAATGAGGCAGACAGTGTGAAGTGATTTGCCCAAGGTCACACAGCTAGTATCTGAGGTCAGATTTGAACTCAGAATGAGCCTTCCTAATTCCAGGTCCCGTGCTCTGGGCGCTATGGCACCCTCTAGCTGCCCCATTCTTTCCACTATGCCATGCTAAATGAGGCAGCTTCTTCCCTTTGATGGTGTTAATAAATTGGGCTCTATCATTGCCCAGCTTAAGGAGCGGCATCATGGTGGTGAGCTTCCCGGATGCAGCCATCTGGCTTTTCATGACTTTGCCATTTCCAGGGGAAACTAAACATTGGAATAAATGGGGAGAACTCTAGGTCAAGTGCTCCTGGGATGGCAAGCAGTGTGGACAAGGCAGATGAGAAAAAGCTGGGAGAACATGGAAGACGTTCTTCATTCTCGATTCCTCTCAGATCTTCAGGTGCAGAGTTTCTCTACAGGGAGAAAATGATCTCTGTTGGAAAGATGTGTCTAGCACAGATTTAGGTGAGGCTTTCTGAAAGGAAGAACTGGGGGTCCAGAACTTGGATTTCATTGGAATCAAAATCAAATTGGGATCGGATTAAAAATCAAGAATTTGAGGCAGCTAGTGACACCATAGAAAGAGTCCTGAACTTAGAGGCGGAAACCCTGAGTCTGAATGCTGCCAGAACCTTTCTAGCTATGACCCTGGGCAAGGCTCTTAGAGCTGCCTTAGTTTCCTCATATGTAACACTGGAGCAAGGACAGCACCTAAGTCACAGAGCTGCTGTGAGTATCAAACGAAATGACATATAAAGTACTCGAGAAACCTTAGTGAGATATAGATATAGGAAGGGGAAGAGAAAGAAAGAGAGAGAGTGAGGAAGAGACAGAGAGATGAAGAAGAAAGAAGGAGAAGAGGAGGAGGAGGAAGAGAAGGAGGAGGAAAAGGAGAGAGACAGAGAGAGAGGGAGGGAAGGAGGGGGAGAGAAAGAGAAAGCTTTAAGGTTTTTAGAGTTCTTTACATATTACCCCATTTGAGGATTAGACATACACACATATACATGTCATATATATGTATTTGTATATTTATAGCGTGTTTATATTTAAGGTTTAACAAATATTCTACTTAGTTCATTTGATATTTATGAATGTGTCATTTTACAGATGAGAAGACTAAGGCCCAGAGATGTCCAATGAGTCCCACTGGCCGAAGGTCACACAGGGAACAGAGCCTGGACTCCACCCTAGGTGTTGGCTCCCCAAAGTCAGGGCCTTTTCCTCACCCCCACACCATCTCTCTTCCCTTCATTTTCCATGACTATCTGGCAAATGATGCCTATTTCCCTGTTTATCAGGCACTACTTAGAAGACACAGCTGCAGATTTCTAGGGGAGAATTACCAAACTCTTCCAAAATAAAAATCCTGCCTCATTACACAGGATTACCTTTCTATTTTGTACAGATCATTTAAAAAAGTGTAGCTCAGTGTTCTGTCCAGGAAACCTTGAAAGGCTGTGTTTTCTCAAATACTTTTTCTATGGGGTTTTCCTCTTCCTTTCAATCAGACCAAGACTTGTTTACAGTCAGGACTTAATTAAGAATGCTGGCAAGGAGGAGGAGGCCGAGGATCTGGAGACCCCAGGATCTTTTTCCCCTGTTGTTTGTTTATTGGTTTAATTTTCCCCGAAAGTAAAAAGACACTTTGAAATGTAACATGCCATTAGGTGATGTGTTCCTACACAGTGCAGACGCCAGCCCCTGATGGCTTCCAGGACAGCTCCAGCTCACAGACCGGACCCACAGCCACTTGCTTCCCCTTGGTCTGATTAACAGCCAGAATAAACAGGCAGCAGACCAGAACAGTGCCCAGTCCACAGCCTGGAGCCAGCTGCCAACAACGTCCAGAAGTGACAGTTTGACGCCCGACATCTTGAGTTGGGGAGAAGAGGCCAAACCTCATCCCAGAGCTGTCAACGGAACAAGAGGCTCTATTTTCAATAATCTCACACAGAAGACTGGGGGAGGCAGGGAGGACCGCAGAGGAAAAATCTTCATAAAATGGCTTCGTAGCATGGGAAGAGGGCAAACAGCAGATTTATTTTAAGAGGGAATTTTAAAGTCACCAAAGTGGTAGGGAACAACTTTGTCCTTGGGCCATCTGGGGTGGAATTCATTTAATTCAATTTGGCAATATTAAGCCCCTACTATGTGCCAGACACAGTGGTAAACACTGGGGGTACAAAGACAGAAACACATATCCTCAGGGAGCTTGCGTTCTACTGGCAGAAGTGGAATACACCTGTATAAGCAAATTAATCATCAATCGATAAGCATTTTTAAAATGTGCCTGACACCATGCTGGATTCCGGTGACACAGTGACAAAAATGAGCCAGTCCCTGCCTCCCTTTAGAAGTCTATAATCGGGGCGGCCAGGTAGCACAGCGAGCAAAAGCCCCGGCTCCAGTGTTGAGAACACCTGGAGATCGAATCCCGGGCTCGGACACTTAGCACCCACCCAGAAACACCTAGCCGTGTAACGAGCAAGTTACTTAACCCCAATTGCTTAGGGGTGGCCAGGTGGCTCAGTGAGTAAGAGCACCGGCTCCAGTGTTGGGACGACCTGGAGATCGAATCCCAGGCTCAGACACTCAGCACCACACCCAGAAATAACTGGCTGTGTAACCTTGAGCAAGTTACTTAACCCCGATTGCTTAAAAAAAATTAAAAAAAAAAAGAAGTTTATGATCTATCAGAGGAATGAAGAGGGGAGAGGGTAACATGGAAAGAGGTGATTTGGATAGGAAAGGCACTAGCTTCAAAGCCTCTTAGGAAGAGGAAAGACATTTTATTCACTATGGAACAGGAGGTCCAGGGAGCACAAGGAAAGTTTACAGAAGAGAACAGAGAAAGGTTGGGGGCTAATATGGTGGCATCTGAGGAAGTGGTGGCTAGGGCAGGGAGCCCTGAGCGAAGCCACAGGGGAGCTGCTCACCCTGCCCTTCCAAGTAGCCATGGTGATGCCGATTTCATTCCTGCCATATAACTAGGTTTAATGCAAGGGAAAATTTCCTAGCTCTTCAGGCTATTCATAAGTGGAAAGGGCTTCCCCCTTGATGGAGGTCTTAAGCAAAGCTTGGATGAACATTTAACAGGATGAATATGTTATGTTACATGTTTTCCCTTGTTACATTGCAAGTTTCTTGAGGGTAGGGATTGTCTTCTGTCTCTTTTTGTATCTTCAACACTTAGCACAGCACCTGGAACATAGTAGGGGCTTAATAAATGCTTATTGACTAATGGACAGGGGATTCTTTTTCTGATAACTTGGATAAAAGGCCACTAAGGTTACCTTCCAACTCTGAGATTCTGAAAAAACTAAAATTCTTCTCCGTGGAAGATGTTCTGTAGGATAAACAGCCTAACCATGCCAGCTAAGGAGGGGGTTCCTTTTTCTGCTTAGAATTCAAAAAAGTAGAGAAACCTAATTTAGAATTGAATTTTCCATAATGTGATGGGTCTAATGTCTTTTGCCAAAAGTAATGAGTTTTTTAGGGGGAGAGGAAAACTCCCCAGTAAAATCCCTCTTTCTATGGAATCCATATTGAGTACATATCAGCTTTCCCTACCCTACAAATCATATATGTATGTTCTAATATTTGCTCAATGTGTGAAGGATGTGATGGATGATGGGGAAAGAGGTGTTCTGTTGGGGACTCCCCCCTTAAAAACCCTCATTACTTTTGGCAAAAGACTTTAGACCCATTGCATAATGGAAAATTCAAGGTCATCACATTAAATTAGACTTCCCTACTTTTTAAAATCTAAGGAGAAAAAAGGAATCTCCTCCTGAGTTAGTGTGGTTGTTTTCTCTGGCTTGGGCCAATATCACACAGCTGTTTCTGGGGGAACCAGGGTTGTCTGACACCGCCTCTCACTCAACATAAGACCCTTTTCCTGCTTCTTCTTAAAATTTGGGGGATGGTCTTGCCACAAGCCAATGAGTGAGGGGCATGTTCTCACTGGAGTATCTTCCCTTTAATGCTGCTCTGAAGCCTTCTTGTCCTCTGGAGTCAAAAGAGATTTCATGGTGCTAACATCCTAAGACTAACCTAGTGCCTTAGACTGAGTCTTTAATTGGTATGGGCAAGCACTCTCAGAGGACCCTCAATCTGGAGCTGGAAGAAACCTTAGCCTAGGGACCCAGTCCAACCCTTGCATTTTACAGATAAGGAAACTAAAGCCAAAGAAGGTGAAGCCATTTGCCCAAAGCCACCCAAAGAGTGAGCAGTGGACACCAAATCTAGCACTCGGAGTTAAGCACTACCCACTGCCCCAAGCTATGGATGTTGTGGGTTCCTTCCTTGTCATCCACCATCTTCTTATGATGGCCAAGCGCTACCTAGGTTTCCTAACCATTGTCATCTCCCAACACTGCCATAAGAGGAAATTATGCTCACAAATGGAGAGGTAGATAAGTTAGAAGTTACACATAACTGTTCAGATCCTCTATTTAGATTGCAGGCTCCTTGAGGAAAAGGACTGCCTTTGTAGCCCCAGCTCTTAGCACCGTGTCTGGTCCATGGTAGGTGCTTAATAAATGTTTATTGAGGGGTGGCTAGGTGGCGAAGTGAATAGAGAAAAAGGACCTGAGTTCAAATCCAGCCTCAGACACTTAGCACAAAAACTAGCCTCGTGACCTTGGGCAAGTCACTTAACCCCAATTGCCCTGCAAAAAGAAAAAACAATTTTATTGAACTTTGATGGTGCCCTGCGACATAGAAGCAGATGTGGCTTTCAAAGGCCAAGGAGACAAGCTATGCCCAATGCTACCACACGTGGGTCTCAGTCATACCTGTAAGGCTTCAGGCTAACTCTTCAGGTGTATTTTACAAGACTCTGTCAAGTTTTATCCAGACTTGCCGTCTGCTGCTCCTACAGCTTGAAGTGACATGATGAAGGAGCATTTGCTTTGGAGGAAGAAGACCTGAGACCTGAGTTCATGGCCCACATCTATCACTTGCTACTTGGATAGCCCTAGACAAATCATTCAGTCTCCCAGGACCTCTGTGAACGGGGGGAAGGGGGAGGAGTCGAACTAGCTGCCCTGTCAGCCCTAGACTTAGGTCTAATCCCTATCCTAAAAATAAAGCAGGGGTTCTGGAGGACACATTTTCTCTGTGAGTCTCGGGGGTTAATCAGATGTTGACTACAACATGTGAGCAGAATTTGAATTCAGGTCTTCTTGTCCCTGAGTCCTGCCCCCTTTCCACTGTGCCCAGTGCCAGGAATACCAAAATGTTTCAGATGATAAACCACGAGCCTGTTTAGAGAAGCAAGATACTGTACCCAAGGCTCTGCCCCAGGTGGAACCAGGTGTCATTTCCTGCCCTAAGTTTGCCTCCCCTGGCTGTGCAGTGGACTCTGGGAAACAAGAATTATTTTCCATTTCCAGTGGTTTTCATCCGTTGAATGGAGCCTGGGCTCCTACAGTCTCCTCTATCCCAATGGCCCAAGGTGATGTTTGTACAGCACAAAATGATTTAGGGGATTGGGGGGGGGTCTTCTCCAAAGAATCTGGGAAAGGCTGGAGAGGGGCGCCCTTCATTCCCCCAGCAGCCTTGTGTAGTCTCCAGCCTGTCAGGAGTGGGCCAATCCAGGGCAGAGGAATGGGTGAGAAGGCCAAAGGTATGTTGGCTGGAGATCTTGGCGGCTTGCTCCCACCTAGAGCGGATGCAGAGCCCGGGCTTGGAAGGATGGATGCTCTTGTAAACACCAGGCCAGAGGGAGGGTGAGGCCTCCAAGGATGCTCAGCCTTTATTCACAGATCAAAGCCCACGCCAGGAAGACAACTCTGAGGAACAGAATGTTCATCCTAGCACATCCAAGGCTGGGGAGAGATGTTTGAGAGGGTTGGAACGGCCGCCAGCCTTGCTTGGCCCAGGAGTTCTGACACACACGTGTCAGGAAAGGCCGGCAGCTGCTAGTTCTCCAGGAGAGCTCCAGGGTCCCTCCAGGGATGGAAAAGGAAGAGCCACCAGAAGGGGCCTGTCTTCACTGCCAGTCAGCGTCTGAATCCCAGCCTGCCTGTAGCTGACTCTGTTGCCTCTGCTCCCAGCAAGCCTGGGAGGCCACCCAAGGGCAGCAGGAAGAGAATGACCTGGGAGCCAGGAGGACCAAGGCTCTGAAGCTTCCTAGCTCTGGGACCCATGGCAGGGGTCAAGATGACCGGCTTATAGACCTAGACCTGGCCAGGACCTCAACCACTGGCTCACTCAGCAGAAGAGCGAGCATGGGGGTTCAGAAATGACTTTCCCATGGCCACACGAGGTGGGTCAGTGCCCAAAGTGCACTTTAGAGCCAGGTCCTTTGACTCAAGGGCAAGCACCTGCTCTCCTCCCGTTCCACACAGTTTCATCCATTTAGAGCTGAGACGAACCAAGCCCCTCACTTTACAGACTAGGAAACTGAGGCCCCAACGAATGTATACATCTGTAGAAGTGTTAAAGGCTCAGGGAGATGAGAACAAGCCCAAGGTCACTGGAGAGTAAGTGGGACCTCTGACTTCAACTCCGGTTATCTTTTCACTTAACACTTCTGAGCATCAAATCTGGGAAATGGGAGAAAAAAATAATTATATTGGCAATCTCGCAGGCCATTTGTGAGGAAAGCACCCAGTTCTGAGGCAGTTAGGGGCCACCAGAGTGCACAGAGCACCGGACCTGGAGTCAGAAAGTCCTGAATTCAAATCTAGCATAAGACAGTTACTAGCTTTGTAACTCTGGGAAAGTCACTTGACCTCTGTCTGCTTCAGTTTCCTTGATTGCAAAATGGGGATTATAATAGCACTTCCTCACAGGTTTGTTGTGGGGATCAAATGAGATGTTTGTAAAGGGTTAGTACCTCAAACACAATAGGTGCTTAATAAATGTTTGCTCCAATCTCCCTAAGCCTTAAAGCCTTCCACAGACGTTATCTAGGATGCTCAAAAATACCTTAGGGGCATCTATTCTGATTCCCTCATTTTATAAATGGGCAAACGGACTTACAGAAGATTGCACCCAATGAGACGTGGTCAGGCCAGGGTCTGAACAAAGGACCACCGGCTTCCAATCCAGCACTCCTTCCTGCCCACCTCCCCCAGCACCATGGGCTCCTCAGCTCCCCACACTTCTAGCAGGGGGAGCCTATAGGACCAGTAAAGCTAGCAGAGAGCCGCGCCAAGCTCAACAGCTACATCTTCATCCTTATACAAAGGAGTTGGACACCCACGCCATCAAGCGCTTGAGGTCCACATCCATACAGCTATTTCTGAAGGAAGGTAAGTAGGGAAGGAAATTGGAAGTATTCCCAAATTAAACATCTGCAGGCAAAGATGACGACATGGCTCAGTGCTGGGGAATGACTTTCTCCCTTCTTCTTGGGAAACATCTGGGGTGTTCTCTTCTCCATCCTTTCTCCCCTATCCCACACTCACCTCCCCCCTCAAAAAAAAGGATTGTCGATTGCCCGTGCATTAGAGAAAAACTGAACAGCCCGGAGCCAGGTAAGGCAAAGCCTCACTGAGGCTCCTTTGGAAAGTTAGGCCTTTGTTCTTCAGAAGCTGTTTTCTTTCCTGCTTTTTTTTTTTCCCTTGGAGCAGGATTTGGTCGGTGGAAGTCATGTCTGTCTGATACACATCCTCCCACCTCCCCTAGACTCCAGTTGGAAGGGACTTTGGCAACTGACAGCTCACAGCACCCAAGCCAGGAGGTTATTGGTCCTGCTTTGGACGGGCTTTCAGGAAAGGAGAATCAGCTGCTCTCCTCCACAGGCTGTGTGAAGGCTTGACAGCCCCTCTCTGTGTCTCACCAAAGCCCGTCTTGTTATCGTAAGTCTATTTCCTCTGGTTCTGTCCTCTTTGAAGATGGAACACGGTTGGTAAAGAGCCTATTATGACATCATGTGTCTGGTGGGCTAAGAAGAACAGCAGTGACAATAACGTTTCCATAGCACTTAAAAGATCGCTTTGCACAAGTCTGTCTAATTCATTCCTCACAACAACCCTGGGAGGTAGATGCTATTTTCATCCTTTTCTTACTGAAAAGGAAACTGAGGCTGACCCAAGTTGTCTCATAGAGAGTGCTTCATGTGGGACGGCAGCTAGTGCCCTGAGTCTGGCTGGAGGCAGGAAGACCTCGATTCAAACACAGCCTCAGACACTTACTCACTGTGGGACCCTGAGAAAATGGTTTCATTTCTGTCTGCCTCAATCTCCCCATCTGTAAGATGGGGGTGACGATAGCACCTGCTCCACAGGGTTTCTGTGAGAATCAAATGAGATAATAATTGCAAAGTGCTTGGCATATTGCCCAGCATATAGTCGATGCTGTATAAATGCTGTTACTATTAGTATGCACTACACTACCTAGCAAGTCCAGACTGTGGGAGCTTGCCCCTTGTGCCTTCTTCCCTCCAATGGGATCTGGCTCCTCCCAAACACCCAGACCAGTCAGCTCTTCCTTCCTCTCCATGCTGTCTGCCTCTCCACCAGGGCCCAGGCCAGGGCACCTTCTTCCCTCCCCCATCCCCACCCACCTCTCTCCGCTTCCTTTTACGTGTTGTCTCAGTCTGCTAGCATGTAAACTCCTTGAGGGCAGAGACTGTCTTGGGTACTGGCTATTTGTACTTACACCATCTGGCACACAGTAAGCACTTAATAATTGCTTGGTTTTATAATTGTAGAACCTCTCTCTCCCTCCCCACCCAGCACATTGGATCTGGAGTCTGAGAACCCGGCTTCAAATAACAGCATACATAGGAGGTCATGCTACAGGATGGATGGCAAAGCCCTGTGATCCTTAGAGCAAAGCAATAGTGTCAGTGGACATGGAGGGAACCATGGCAGCAAATTCGGGGTCATAACTGCAGGGGACATGGAGTCAAATGCCTTCAGTTTACAGATAAGGAAGCTGAGTCACAAGTATGACCTGCCAGGGTCATACAGCCAGGAGTTATCAAAGGAGGAATTTCCTCTGGGATCTCCTCTACTCCAGGCCCAGGACCCTGCTTCTCCTAAGTCGCTGCACCAGAGCCATTGGTATTTTGGGTGGTGCAAGGTCCAAGAACTGGGGTGCAGGGGGTAGACCAAGATCAATTGGAGGATCAGAGGGTCATCACAGCCCACAGAAGCCAGCTGGCCCAACCTCTGCATTTTACAACTGCGCAAACTGAGGACCAAAAAGGATGATCACTGGAATAAGCATGAGAAGTGGGACTTGAATCCAGGACCTCTGACTCAGGAACCAGTTCTTTGCACATAAGATCCTCAGGGACAGGACTGTGTCCCATTCTTTGTTAAATCTCTAACAATTCTCTGCATGAGATTGATGGTATAAATGTTGAGTTGGATTGACTCATTTGCCTCCAGATACACTTTCCCCTGTACCGATAAATTCCTGTTCTGAGTTAGGCTCCCTGCCGATGTATCCTGAATCCAGGAAGGCCAAGCACTGGATGCAAGGTTGGTGCCACGGCTTATGGGAATCAAGAAGCTGGAGCAGGGATGGAAGAAGCGGGCCCAGGGCTCACTTCTATTGAGATTGACATTAAAGCTAATGAGGAAACCGTGTAGATGGACCCCAAACACAATTCAGGGAACGTTAGCTTCCAACATGAGGCCACAAAACGCCCTGAGTTACAGCATGTAGGGCAAGAGCATGCTTGGCATGACTAATCACTCACTTCTTGACCATGGCTTCCACTCACACTATTCATCCTCTGTAGCCTCAAAACCAGACAATGACGCAAGTAATATGCCCATTTTCTTGGCCCACCCCAGGCAAAGTGGCGCCCTCCTTCCTTGGGTCTGTAATCAGGGAAGATGAATTCAGCTTCTGCTAATTGTTTTCCATGTGACCTTGTACAGGTCATTTCAAGTCTCCAACCCTCAGTTTTCTCATCCAAAAAATGAGAACACTGTCTACACAGGCTCTAATCAGAAGGCTTTGATCATGACATCCAATGACTTCTGCCTCCTAGAATTACCATAATCCTGCTGCCCCAACCACCCCCTCAAATCACCAGAGAATGAGACCCAGTGAGGTGAAAACAACTTCACTGGATCCCAGGATCAAAGATCCCAAGCAGAAAGGGAACTTTGAGCGATCCAAAGCCCTCATTTTACAGAAAGGGAGACTGAGACTGGAGAAATGAAGTGGCTTTTTCCACGGTTTCTCCTTGGCTAACTGTCAGCTAAGAGAAGGACCTCAGTGCCCTCCCTCTCCCAGGGATATTGGCATTTTGATAGGCCCTACTTTTGGGAGACCATGTGGTAAGAGGGATATTACCATGTTTCCCCGATAATAAGACACTGTCTTATTATTTTTTTTGGACAGAAAAACACCAGAGGGCTTATTTTCAGGGGAGGGCTTATTTTAATGAACATTAACAGCAATTTTAATAAACAGGTAAATGTGAACAAAAAAATGTACCTTTATTCAATAAGCAAATCACTGGGGAAGAACAGGATGACGCACTCACTGCTGCAGCTCTAACTGGATGCAGCTCAGAGCGCGGCATGCGTTTCACGGGGGGGGGACGGTGCATACAGAGGGTACCGTAATGTAGCATGTAGCGTAGGGGATCACCTTCACTACAGTAGCAATCTCAATAGGGCTTATTTTCGGGGGAGGGCTTATTTTAGAGGAATCTTACACAGTAAGGGGAGGGCTTATTTTCGGGATAGGTCTTATTATCGGGGAAACACGGTAGGTGACCCAACTGTCCTGTAAGGCAGAAAGGGCTCCTCTCCCTCCTCTGTATCTACCCAAATGGCTAGGGCTAAGATTTTTGGATTGTTTTTCACTCACATGTCAGAAAACTGGTCATTGATTTGTATCTAAAGATTGCTAGTACCTATTTTAAACAAACAATTTTAGGTGACTCTTGTTAAGAAATGTTAAGGGGCCTCTGACACTTTCTAAAACATTAAGTTATAATGCAAGTGCCCACCTACTTTGGTAGAGGGAGTCTCCTCATCTGGAATTCCCTATACTCATGAAATCACCAAGCAAACCCAGAAAGGAAAGATCCCAACTGACTGACTCTTTCCAAGGCAGTATTGCCAAAATGGAGGCCCCTTTCCTTCCTCCAGTCTCCTGCCTCTAGAAGGTGAAAGTCCAGAGACTCCCAGCCCAGGCTGCCCTCACCTGACATCTATCCCCTGTGGCCCCCACAAGGAGAAGCTACAGGGAGGGATAGGGTTAGACCATACACACACACACACACGCACGCACACGCACACACGCACGCATGCACGCACACACATGCACACACACATTCTCTCATAGTCTCAGACCTCAAGGCCTCATGGCTCCATCATGACTCTGAGTGAACAAACTCATATGGACATCAATGGGAGCTCTGTGTCCAAAACAAGGCGTGTATCAAGCCTGAGAAAGCCAAAATTACAAAAGTTCATACAAAGATATAGGTGAGTGTGTGTGATTCAGGAAATTTAATTATGGTTTCCATAGTAACAAGGCCATAGGAGCAACAAGGGTATATACAAGCCTCATTCTCCACTGCAGAGGGGGTTCACTTTCATGCCTTCACAGCTATGTGGTGAGGAGAGTCTGGCAAGGTTAGAAGCTATAGGAGGAATGGAGTATCTTCGTTTAGGGAATTTGCAAATCTAAAGCTGGGCTTTTTTTTCCGGAAATTAATTTTTTTTTTTAGCTTAAAGAGGAGCAGCAGAGACAGAGGAAGGAAGGAAGGAAGGAAGGAAGGAAGGAAGGAAGGAAGGAAGG
>NW_027185797.1:29733082-29768962 GCF_028583685.1 Petaurus breviceps papuanus | reverse complement strand
AGGAAGGAAGGAAGGAAGGAAGGAAGGAAGGAAGGAAGGAAGGAAGGGAGGGAGGGAGGGAGAGAGGAAGAAAGGGAGGGAAGGAAGACAAAGACAGAGGAAGGACAAAGAGAGAGAAGAGACAGGCCAAAGAGAGTCCAGGACAAAGGAAGGCACCACTGACCAGAAGACAGTTGGTTTGTGACTACCGGAACAACTGAACTCTTACCATAGAGGTTCATGTCTGCCTTGGTGCCTCAGAGTGGGGCCAATTGGGGCATTCAGCAGGATGTTGGGCCCCTCTCTGGCCTAGAGATGGGCATTTCCCAGTTTCCATTCACAAGGGTAAAAGCCTGCTTGCAGCCAGGAGTCCTCTGCTCAGAACCTGCTTAGGGGCCCCAGGAAGTCTGTATCAAGGCCCTCGTCCCTCAAGTTCAGCCTCCCATAACCTCCTGTGCTGACGTTTCTCAGCCTGGCTTTGGGCCATGATAGAAGGGGTGCACGAATGCAGGATCCTCTCTTATTTTCTGGGTCTCACTCCTTTTTTCATTCCTCATCTCCCTATGAACTTGAACTAAGACCCCTCCCGGCTTGCATGAACCGAGTCCAAAGCAAGGCCCCGTAGGATCTGGGCTCAGTTTAGAAAAGGCTCCGAAGATTTCTCCCAGTCTCCACAGTCTTAGTTCAGCAGTGCCTCAGACAAGGCCTGCAAGTTCATTGGTTTTCCCCTCTCCACCTCCCCAACCATTCCTGGATCGTCCCCTAGGATAGAAACATCTGAGAAAGAAATTTGCCCAGCAGAGACACAGAGAAGCCATTCACTTTCTGTGGATTTCAGAAGCTTTAAATGGAAGACAGGGGGGCTTGTCAACCTCCGGGTAATCCTCAGCCAGCTCTGCTCTCCCCTTCAGTCCTTCCCCAGAGACAAACACACTCTTTCCCCTCTCCAAAAATCAAGCTCTTTGATTTTAATGCTAAGTGATGTGCTAACAGCCGCCTCTCCTGTGACAGCGGGATTAGCCTGGGAAATATGGAAACTGGGGCCCAAGGCACCCAGCAGCTTTAGGGGCTTAATAGGGTATTTAGGAGTTCAGGATCCACCCAGGCTTCAAGATGTTTGCTCCTTCTCCTTTCTCTGAAACATATGAGCAAAGGTTGGGAGAGTCACAAGAAGGCTTTTGCAGGATCTCAGGAAGCCCCCATCTCAAATGCCTTCCCTCCTCCCCCACCCCTGCCATTTTGTATTAATAAGTGGAAACCCTTCATCTGAACCTGGTGTTTCTTCCCAGCCTTCCATTTTGGCATCAAGCACTTTCAAACAGCCACTTTCCACGTCTTGTACTCAGAGATGTCTTGGTCAATCAGTGGAATGTCACGGCCATGGGTAGTTATTTTAACTCCAGCTGTGAGCTGTTAATAATAAACTCACCCATAGGACAATCCTGCCATATGGTTAATGGTCAATCAAGGCTGAAATATGTATTGCAGGGAAGGGGGGAGGAAAATGTTCCTGTCAACAGTAAGTGAGGGTAGGTCATTGGATACCATGCCAAGATATGACAAGAAGGGTCTTGTTGGAGGTCCCAGCTTCGGCATCCTCGACTCTCTCTGATCCAGAATGTTTATCCTGCGACTTGGAAGGGGTGTGAACTCCAATGCCACAGCTGGAATCACAAGACAACTAGACAAAACATGGTCCAGTGCATATGATGGGGGAAGGGGGAAGGAGAAAAAGAGAGAGAGAACAGGGATTATGTTGGAAAGAAGCTGCTCAGATTCATTACTCAGAAACAACTCAAGGGACCTGCTGGTCAGGGGAAGCGATCTGTAGGACAGGACAAGTTTCATTTAATGGGGGCTTTGAGGCCAATGAAAACAATAGGATTTGGGACCCATGACAATGAGGGAGGAGGGAAAATTGACTCACTTGGTTTTCTCTAGTTAAATTTCTCTGCAAGATCTGAATTTTTTTAATTTTTCTTTTCCATCATAACAAAAAAGCTCCATGTGCACTGGAATTCAGAGGGGTCAAACTCCCAACACGCCCAAATTCATCCCAATCTTGACTAAAATGTAATTGGGAATTAACAAAAATAAATAAAAATGCAATAAGATGTAGATAATGTTGATTGGTAGTTTTCTAATCAATGGGAGATTGGTTTTTATTTAGTCCCAGCCCTCTGAAATTACCCCCCCACACACACACACCATTTATATTGTATATTTCTTATATATACAGAGTTGTCTGCATATTGTCTCTTATAACTGCAAGCCACTTAAGGGTATGGTTTGTTTTTGCCTTTCTTGGTACCTCTAATTAGTACTTAGCACAGTGCCTGGCTATCAAAGGTGCTTAATAAATGCTTGTCAGCTGATGCTGCCCCAACCACTGGACCCATTAATAAGGGTGATATTAAGGTGATGTGTATTGAATTTTAGAAGTCTAAAGCTGAAAGGTAAGTGAAAGATCATGTCAAATATTTACATTTTACAGATAAGGAAACTGAGGCACAAAGAATGGGAATGGCTCATCCAAGCTCAATGATCTGCTTAATAGCATGGCCATGCCTCAGTCCTCTCCAATTCTGGGGACTATCCTCTTCGAGAAGATAGACTTCTGAAATTCCGCTTTCAGTCCATAACCACCTTTCCTCCTACTTGAGCTGACTGACCCTTGAAAGAATCAAGATGAGCTTAAAGGGTGGGAGATAAGGAGATAAGACATTTCAGGCATGAGGGAGAGCCCAGACAAAGGCTGGTTCAATCTGCCCTGACACAAAATGCCTTGTACCTAGGGTCATAGATCTGGAGCTGGAAGGGATGGACTGAGGCCACTTAATCTTCATTTTTACAAATGAGGAAACCAAGGCCCACGGAGGTTAAATGTCTAATGTCACACAGATTTTGTCAGAGGTGGGATTTGAACTGAAGTCCATTGTCACCACAGCTTTTTCCTCTGTACCACATTCATTGCCTGTTAGATGCTTAATAAACATTTGTGGGATTGATTTAATTCTTCCCTAAATCAGATAATCCCCAATCATCTCCCAGAAAGTGCCTGTTTTAAGGAGTAAAGGGCCCTGTTCTTGCTGCCATAACCCTTGTCTCAAGAGAGACAGGGAGCTCTGATTTATGTCTTGGTCATTCAAACCAGAGACTCTTCTAATCTCCATTCAGAGAGGGGAGAGGCAGCCCAGCGCCTGTTCAGAGGCCCTGAGTTCTGTTTACATGTTCTGGAGCCTGGTTTGATTACTTGGTAATTAGAAGCACAGAATTTACAGTGGATTACCTGAAGACTTGTGGGCCCCAAGAGGGTTCCCCCAACAAGGGCAGCTTTATTGCATAGTACCCTTTTGCCAATGAGAAGACAAAGTGCCCCCCTCCCCTTCCTGCTGTGGACTTTGTGGAATTCCCTTGTGCCCAGTGGGACTTGGGGAAAACTATAGCTGGCCACCAGACAGACTGGGGACTTAAAAGTGCTTATGGACATGTTCCATGTGAATGGGCTATTGGCCTGACTTCCCCGTCCCCTGTGAAAAAAGAAGATTAATGTATCATCAGCAAGCTTAAAGACTTTGTTCAGTGAATAGAATTGGAAGGGACCCAAGTACATTCCCCTAGAACAGGGTGCAGTTAATAGAGCAGTGGTCAGAAGACCATAGTTTAAATCGCAACTCTGACAGTTACTGGCTATATGATTCTGGGAGAGCCTGGGCAGTGAAGTGGTGCAGTGGATAGCGCTGGACCTGGAGTCAGGAAGACTCATCTTCCTGAGTTCAAATCTGGCCTCAGATACTTACTAGCTATGTGACCCAGGGCAAGTCACTTCACCCTGTTTGCCTCAGTTTCCACATTTGTAAAATGAGCCGGAGAAGAAAATGGCAAACCACTCTAGTGTCTTTGCCAAGAAAATCCTAAAGGGGTCTGAAACAACTGAACAATAAAAATGGGGATAATATTATTAATGCTTCCCTACATCATAAGGGTATGAGAAGAAATGCTTACAGGTTATAAGGCACTCTTCAAATGTGAGTGATTACTGTAAATAACTGAGGGTGTGCAATAAAATATAAATTTCTTGAACACAGGCAATTTTAATTTTGTCATTGTGTCCTTAGTACCTAACATGGTACATGCTTAATAAATGCTTCTTAAATTGGGAAATGAGGAAGTCAGAGGATAATACCCACTCCAGAATATTTCCCCACTCCTCATTCACATTGGTGGGTACCCTTGAATCCCCCAACAAAAGTTGCTATTACTACCCTTCTATTTCTACTGGTAAGCCTGAGAGGCCAGGTTTTAATATAGCCGTTGAAGAGTCCCCACTGGTGTGCTTCCCATTGACAATCAGCCAGACTGTGTTAGCTTTAAAAAGAAAAATTATTTATTTATTTTTAGTTTTTAACATTCATTTCCATAAGAGTTTGAGTTCTAAATTTTCACCCCCTCCTCTCCCACCCTCCTCAACAAGAGAGTGTGTAATTTGATATAGGCTCTACTTATATATTTATATTAAACATATTTTCACATTAGTTATGTTGTAAAGAAGAATTAGAACCAATGGGAGAAAGCACAAGAAAGAAGAAACAAAAACAAAAAAAGAAAGAGAGCAAATAGTCTGCTTTGATCTGCATTCAGACTCCATACTTCTTTTTCTGGATGTTGATAGCATTTTCCACCATGAGTATTTTGGAGCTTTCTTCAATCCTTGCATTGCTGAGAAGAAATAAGTCTATCAAAGTCATCACACAATGTTGCTGTTACTATGTACAATGTTCTCCTGGTTCTACTCACTTCACTCAGCATTTGTTCATGTAAATCTTTCCAGGTTTTTCTGAAGTCCGCCTGCTTCTCATTTTTTATGGAAAAATCGTATTCCATTACATTCATATACCACAACTTGTTCAGTCATTCACCAGTTGATGGACATCCCTTCAACCTCCAATTCTTGGCCACCACAAAAAGAACTGTCATAAATAGTTTTTGTACGTGTGGGTCCTTTCCCCATTTTCATGATCTCTTTGGGATACAACTTAGAAGTGGTATTTCTTGGTCAAAGGGTATGCACAGTTTTGTAGCCCTCTGGGCATAGCTTCAAATTGCTCTCTAGAATGGTTGGATCAGTTCACCACTACACCAATACTCCATTAGTGTTCCAATTTTCCTACATCTTCTCCAACATTTATTATTTATTATTGTTTATATCCTTTAACCATCTATCAACTGGGAAATGACTTGTATTATAAATTTGACTCAGTTCTTTATATATTTTAGAAATGAGGCATTTATCAGAGACACTGGTTGCAAAAATTGTTTCCCAGCTTTCTGTTTCCCTTCTAATCTTGGTTGCATTGTGCAAAACCTTTTCAATTTGATGTAATCAAAATTATGCATTTAGCGTTTTATAATGTTCTTTATCTCTTGCTTGGTCATAAATTCTTCTGCTCTTCATAAATATGATAGGTAAACTATTCCTTGCTCTCCTAGATTGTTTATAGCATCAGCCTTTATATCTAATTCACGTACCCATTTTGACTTTATTTTGGTACACAGTGTAAGATGTTGGTCTATGCCTAGTTTCTGCCATGCTATTTTCCAATTTTCCCATTAGTTTTCGTTAAATAGTGAGTTTTTATCCCAGAAGCTGGAGTCTTTGGGTTTATCAAACAGTAGATTACTATAGTCGTTGACTATTGTGTCTTGTGTATCTAAACTATTCCACTGATCCACTATGATATTTCTTAGCCAGCACCAAGTAGTTTTGATGACTGCTGCTTTATAATGCAATTAAAGATCTGGTACAGTGAGGCCACCTTCTCTAGCACTTCTTTTCTTTAATTCCCTTGATATTCTGGACCTTTTGTTCTTCTAGATGAATTTTATTATTTTTTTCTAGCTCTGTAAAATAATTTTTTGGTAGTGGTATGGCACTGAATAAGTAAATTAATTTAGGTAGAATTGTAATTTTTATTATATTAGCTTCGTCTACCCGTGAGCAAATGATGTTTTCCTAGTTATTTAGATCTGACTTTGTGTAAAAAGTGTTTTGTAATTGTGTTCATATAGTTCCTGGTTTGTCTTGGAAGGTAGACTCCCAAATATTTTATATCTACAGTAACTTTAAATGGAATTTCCCTATCTCTTGCTGTTGCGCTTTGTTAGTAATATAGAGAAATGCCAATGTTTTATGTAGGTTTATTTTATATCCTGCAACTTTGCTAAAGTTGCTTATTATTTCAAGTAGTTTTTCATTTGATTCTCTAAGTATAACATCATATCATCTGCAAAGAATGATTTTGCCTGTTCTAATTCCTTCAATTTCTTTTTCTTCTCTTATTGCTAAAGCTAATATTTTAGTGCCATATTGAACAACACCCTCAATCTTCTTGGAAATGCTTCTAGCTTATTCCTGTTACATATAATGCTTGCTGATGGTTTTAGCTAGATGCTACTTATCATTTGAAGGAAGGCTCCATTTATTCCTATGATTTCTAGTGTTTTTAATAGGAACGGGTGTTGTGTTTTGTCAAAAGCTTTTTCTGCATTTATTGGGAAATTCCTTTAGATTAAGGTGGAGGAAAAGAGGCCAAGCTTCCCTTAACCCCCATGATTGGTTGAATAACTTGTATTTCTTCAAAGTTTGCCAAACACCATCCTCCCAACAATTTACCTCTGCAGTAAATTGTGGAAGCATCATCATCCTCGTTGTGCAGATAAAGAAACTGAGGTTGAGAGGTTAATTGATTTGTCCTTGTTTGCCCAACAAATAAGTATCTCAACTGGAATGTGAAGTCTGGTCATGCTGACTCCAAATCCACCACTCCCTCCAGCCTGAATTCAAACCCAGGCTCTGGACTCCAAGCAAGGTGATTAGAAACATACATGAATCAAAAGAAGACTGAGAAAACATTTTTCCAGGAGGGCAGAGAACCCAGATCTCACATTTCCTTGGAGGGTCCATATGGAGGCCTCTTCCAGTATTTGCTGAGGCTGAGCTGTGGGGTAGAAAGAGCTAAAATCGAAGTCAAGTGACTTGAGTTTGAATCCTGCCTCTGATATTTAGTGGCTGACTGGCTGACTTCTCTTTTGAAATTATTCCCCATCTGTAAAATGGCCACCATAAGATTTGCGGGACCTGAGGAGGCATCATGGTATAGTAGAAAGTGTCCTGGCCCTGGAGTCAGAGAGCCCATGTTTAAATTCTATTTCTGATGCTTGCTACCTGGGTGGCCTTGGACAAATGACTTAAATTCCCTGGGCTTCAGTTTCCTCATTTCTGTAAGTGCTCTAACCTCATGAACAATCTTTCAGGTTCTCTGGAATTTCTAGCAGAAATGCTTTGAGCTAGGATTTGGATCCAGTTTCTCCCTTAACTTTGGATCAACATTGGGCTTATGGGGAATACTTAGGGAGCCCCTGTGGGGTCAAGTGCAGTAGAGGCAGTATAAAAGCTGTGGATAGGACCAGAATCATGAATCCAAGACCTAAGGAGACTCAGTAAGCAGCTGGCCTGCCCTATGCTTAAACAATAATCCCCCAGTACTACAAGTGACAAATGGTCCCCCAGCTTTGGTTCAAAGATCTTTCTGTGGACTCCAAGCCATCCCATTCCACTCTCAGTGTTAGGATGCTTGGGCTCACATAAAAACTGAATTTTCACCCCCTCCCACCTTCCTCTTCCTACTCCTTGCTCAGTCTTCCCTCTTCAAATAATGATATGCAAATCCTCATCACTGATTACTTCAAAGCCCTGATAAGTCATCTCTTTTCCAAGTAAATATCCCAAGTTCCTTCCAGCATGGCCTGGCTTCCGGTCCCCTTCACTGTTCTGGTGACCCTCCTGTGGACATGCTCCAATTTGTCACTGTCCTTTCCCTCTCTTCCCCTGGCCACCTCCCCATCCCAAGGCTCTTTGGTTCTGGTTTAAGTGGGAGTGGAGAGGAGGGAAAAGGGAAAGAGGAAGGGGAAGAGGAATGGGAAGGAAAGGGTTGGACTAGACCATCCCTAAGGTCCCTTCCAGATCAACAGTCTTCCCTTCAAGACAGCAGCATGTCAACCCATGATCTATCCTCTGCTACTTAGTAACTAGGAGAGCATCGAAGCTCTTGTCTGCCCCCGGGGAGCCTTCCCCCTTGCTCCAATCTGAGGGTGAGGGGTGTGCATTTCCCCTGGGCACTCTGGCCCCACATCTGCACCCTCACCCACTATACCTGTCCATGATGTCAACTTGCCATCTGGTGCCTGCCCCACCTCCCCATCCAGCCCCTTCCCATCACCAACTTTATTTTCCTTCTTTCTTGGCTCATTGAAACTGTGACCAAATCCTGACTTCTGCAAACAGGCAATGAAACGTTTCTTTCAGGGCTAATTATTTTGCCGCCTGAGCGATCCCAGCACCCATAAAATCCATTGACATAGAAAGAGGGTCTGTGAAATTGAAAGTGTATCCCCTTCCTCATCAAGCCTTGAGCTCGTGCCCTGGACCCCCTGACAGAAAGCTGGCCCTGCCTGGCTTGTCTCGGCTAAAATGACAAGATGGTTGGCAGCTCTGGGGGCTGCCCACAGACTGGACTCATATTTACAGGCAGGAGGAGGCTCTGGCTCCATTGGAAGAACCCCACTCTTGGAGTTTGACCACCAAGCCACACGAGGCCTTTACCAACAGCTACCAGGCAGGGAGGGAGAAGCCAAGCTCCCATCAAAGGCCCCACTTTGCCCCAACTCACAATTATACTAAGCAGATTTCAGCAGGCACAGAATAAATAATGAGGTCATTCTGCAAGAATATCAGCCTCAGAAATGAGAATGTAAACACCAGGCTGGGTCCGAAGGAAAATATATATCTGTATGGGGGGGGAGGAACAGCGTGAGTGTATAAACAACACAAAAATTATAAACGTCTCCTCCCGTTGTGTGTGTACTGGAGATGCACAGAGTTTAAACAAATGTGTGTATGTTTAGAGCTGCAAAGACACACACGTGTAAAATATTCGGCAGTTGATTTAACGGAAAACTCTCCATCCATTTTCTTCCAGAATCCTCCGCTCTATCTAATGTTTACACATGTGGCCCTTGTGGTTGGAAATCAAATGGCCCAAGGCAAGTTCTCCTTCAGCCATGGACAATTTTCAGTGGCCATAAAGAATTAAGTGAAGGAGCCTTAGGGAATGGTAAGTGGAAGTTGGGGGGGTAGACAAAGAAGGGGGTGAAAAGAAAGAAAAGAGGAGGGAGAGGAGAAGGAGGAAAATGAGAAGGAACAAGAGAGAGGGAAGAGGAAGAGAAAGAAGAGGAGGAGGAAAATAAAGGAGAAAGGGGAGGAGAAAGAGAGAAAAGGAAAGAGGGGAAGAGAAAGAGAAGGAAGAAAAGGAAAAGGAGAAGAAAGAGGAAGAGGAGAATGAAGAGGAGGAAGAGAAAGAGGAGAAAGAAGAGGAGGAACAAAAGAATGGAGAAAGGAAGAGAGACAGGAGGAAGAAAAGGAGAAGAAAGAGGAAGAGGAGAAAGAAGAGGAAAGGGAGAGAAAGAGAAGGAGGAAGAGAAAGCAGAGGAGGAGGAAGAAGGGGAAAAGGAAGAGGATGAGAAGAAAAAGGAAGAGGATAAGAAGCAGAAAGAAGAAAAGAAGGAAAAGAAAGAGAGAAGAAGGGAAGGAGAAGGGAGGAGTAGAAAAAGAAATTTCGAAATAAATATCCCCGAATCTGATATGATTTTTTCCCTTCAGGCAAAGAAAGAAGCTTTCTGCTCTTATTGAAGTGTGATATTTGAAAAAGGAAGAAGGAAGGGGCCGGGTAAGGGAGCCCACCTCTAAACTCTGAAGAGGCTCTGTCAGAAAACGCTTCAATGAGGATTCCAGAAACCCCAAGACATAAAGGGGGGCGTTGTCTTCCAACTTTGTAACCACAGGTAGTTGGACCGTTCAATGTGTCCACAAATGTTTTTTTCTTCTTTTATCCACAATTTCAGTTTTTAATACCCCCTCTGTTAGGAAAATCCTAAAATCCAAAAGGATGTGGTTAAAAGTGAAGTGTTAGCCACGTACAGAATAGAAGACGGGGCCCAGAAGAAAGAAATCAGCACTGATCACGCCTTAGGTGGGGTGCCTTGCACTGCGGGTCCCACAAAACCCAGTTTGGGCCATGCTGGCTGGGAGTTCTCAAGGCCTCATCCTCACTCTGGATGTGAAACTTTTATCTGGTCCTCAATACCAGGAAGTAATTTGTGCCCTTTGGCACATGCTGTTAATATCGTTGTTGATCTGTTTATTTTCCCGTTCTCTTTATCAGGGTTTCAGCATCATGAATCCAATAAATGTCAGCCTGGACTTAAATTATACATTCATGAATTCACTGCTCTTCCCTCTGCCAGTTTTCAACCACTTCTGGGCAAATTGTCATATACAGTGAGACAGACTCGTCCACAGCAGAGTGTCCCCAGGGAAGTGGTGGTAACATTTATTAGGTCATATCAAATTGGACGAGAAATACGCACTCTAGTAACAATCTTGTGCTGACAAGAGCATTGAGGATTTATGAGTCGACAGCTCTCCATTTTACACTCTGATATTGTTGAAACCAAGAAAGCTTTGCAGTCTTCAACCAGGGCTGGTCCCAGTGAACGAGCCCAGCGTGGCCTCGAACAGAACCATGCCTTGCCCACTCCCATTGCTGATCACCTCAGCATCCCTGGTCACCCCTTTCCCTCACCCAACAACTCATCACATGCCAACTCTTACCATCCCTCAGTTCACAGTGCCTCTCCTACCCTGTGCCCTCCAGCTGCCCCCTAACTTCAGACCTCATCAGCCCTCAGATTATTCCTAACAGGTCTCCCTGCCTCCCAATCTCCCCATGTCAGTCTACTGTGCACACAGCTGTCAAAGCGACTTTTCCTAAGCACAGAACTTAGCGTGTCAACCTCCTATAGGATTAAATATAAACTTCTCTATTTAGCTTTTAAACCCTATACAACTTGGCCCCAACTACCTTTCTAGCCAGAAGCAGCTGGGTGTTGAAATGCATAGAGTGCTGGGCCAGGAGTCAGAAAAACCCGTGCTTAAATCCAGCTTCAGATACTTTATTAGCTGTGTGACCCTGGGTCAGTCACTTACCCTTTGCCTCAGTTTCTTTTTTTAGTTGTAAAATGGAGAATATAATATCATTTAACTCACAGGGTTGTTGTGAACATCGAATAAGACAAGATTTGTCAAGTACCTGGAACACAGTAGGCATTTAACAAATGCTTCCTTCCTCCCTCCATCCCTCCTCCCTCTTTTCCCTTCTTCCTTCTTTCCTTCCTTTCTTCCTTCTATCCTTACTTACCTCTTTCTTCCTTCCTTCAATCCTTCCTGCCTCCCTCCCTTCCTTCCTTCATCTAATCTTTCTTTCCCTACTCCCTTCTTTCTTTCCTTCCCTCCTCCCTTTCTCCCTTCTTTTCCTTCCTTCCTTTCTTCCTTCCATCCTTCCTTTTTTCCTTCTTTCCATCCTTCATTCTCTCCTTTCTTCCTCCCTCCCTCCCTCCTTCTTTCCTTATTTCCTTATTTCCTTATTATTGGACATTACCGGATCAGCACCTGAAGCTGCCCTGCCGCCGAAGTGTCCGCCCGGGCCACCCGCACCTCGCTCTGCTCATCACCCTCCAGCCCCGCTGCTCCGTGGCTGTGTGACCTTCCCTTCGGATCCTTCCGTGTGTCTGTGGCCGTCACTGGGCCTGCTCTTTCTGCTCGCTTCGCTCCTCATCCGTTCATGGAGCTCTTTTGCTGCTTCCCTGGCCCCGTCGTTTTCATCATTTCTTACAGCGCTCCAATATTCCATCGTCTCCTTGTCCCCTATCTGGCTTAGCCGTTCCCCGATGGCTAACGGATGGGCAGCTCCCACGGACGGGGCTGCTGCCCTTGGCTTTCCCCGCCTCTGCGCACGGCTGCTCTGACATCTGCCCTTTAGTATCAGAGGAAAAATTGTTCTTGGGCCTTAACCTCCAGAGGCCTCAGTTTCCTCCTTTGTAAAATAAGGGAGTTGAATCAGACAAGTTAACAATTGTTACGAGGCACCGTGCTTAGCATATAAAAAAAACAGGCCAAAATGCTGCTTAATTCGTCCCTTCTTGGGGGACATCTGTAATGTGGCAGCTCCAGCAGTGCACTGAAGGCCAGGAAGATCTGACTGTGGGGAAATAGTCCCTTCTCCCTCAGCCTCAGTTTCCTCATCTGTGAAAAGGGGAAAATAACGACTACAGCGCCAGCACCACAGAGTTAAAGGTGCTCAAAATGAGGAAACACTTAAAATGCTACCAGGTCAATGTGAGTTAATATTATCAGGAACAACCAAGAGATCCCACGGCCAGGCACTTACCCCCGGGAGGTCCCCCCGCCTGCCACCGCACCCCGGGGAGGTCCCCCAGCCAGACACCGCACCCCAAGAAGGTCCCCACGCCAGACACCGCTCCCCGGGAGGTTCCCCCCTCCAGGCATCGCACTCCAGGAGGTCCCACCTCCAGGCACGCACCCCAGGGAGGGTCCCCCACCAGCCACCTCATCCCGGGGAAGTTCCCCCGCTAGCCACGCACCCCGGAGAGACCCCCCCCCCCGCCAGGCACCGCATCCTGGGGAGGTCCTGGATAAAAAGGAAGACTCCATAAAGGTTCAAATAGTAATTCCAGTCCTTTTTGTGATAAGAGCGGACTGGAAAACAAGTTGATGCCCAGGTGCCTTCATTCCTCCTCAGGCTACCACCCAACTCCCTGGATATCCCCTCCCATACCTCAGAAACCTCCGCCTTCCCTCTGGGCTTGTCACCCTGGAAGGTCTCACCACCCCTGCCGCTGCCGCTTCCTCTGACTGGCTGGTCCCTCCCCAAACTTTCCATTTAAAGGAGGCTGCCCAGCCCCGCCATTCCTTCTTTCCTCTCCTGGCTACACCTTTCTGCCATGTCCCCATGGAGAGGACCCCCCCACACACCTCTTCCTTCTGTATGTTGATCTGGAGCAAACCCCTCCACCTCTCCGCCCCGGCACTTTTCCTTGGCTGGCTCCCATGCCCGGAAGGCTCTTCTCCTCTCCTGCTCTTGGCTCCCTTCTCCAGAAGTCCTCCTGGAGTCCTCTTTGGCTAATCAGCTCCTATTTATCCTGCACACAATTCGTATAGAATCGTTTGCACATGGTCTCCTCCCATTAGACTAAGAACTCTGAGATCAGAGAGGCTTTTACCTCTCTGTGTGTCCTTAGTGTTTAGTACAGTACCTGGCATACATACAGCACTTAATAAATGCTTATCAACTGAGCTCTTAGAAGGTAAGCTCCTGGAGGGTAACCTTTCTGACTGCATTTGTAATAATAATAGTTAACATTTTCTGCTGGGCGCTGCGGCTGAGTGCTTTAAAATTATTTCACTTGGTCTTCACAACAACCCTGGGAAGTAGGTGCTATTATGATACCCATTTTACAGATGTGGAAACTGAGGCAGACAGAAGCTAAGTGATTTGTCCAAGGTCATACATCTAATAAAAGCACTGAGATTTGTGTCCAGGTCTTCCTGACTGCTCTGTCCACAGCTCTAGCCACCAGAGGAAAAATGTCCCTCAATAAGGAGTGAATTAACCAAGAGTCAGGCCAAGTCCATGCCTTACCCACCAGCATCCGCCATTCTGGCAACTGGACAGAATGAGTGGCAAAGGGCCATTCGTTCCCAGAAGAGATGGCGCCTGCCTCACTGCCCCCCCCCCCAGATTCTGACCATCCTCCCCTTCTGCACTTTCCATAAGGCTGCCTTTGTGGGGGATAATCAAGTTTACAATTAAAACCACAAAATGGCAGATTTCTTCACGCTCTTCAAAGACTCCAGGACAAAGCAGATCAAGGCAGGAGCTCATAGAAATGCCCATGGCCTGTGAGCTTTGCCTGATTTCCTTCCTCAGAGGCCAGCGGCCTTTTTCATCCTTCCCGAGAAGGACAGACACCGAATAGCTGCCTAGCAACCCCTTTGTCCTCCCTCTCTCCTGGTTCCACGAAAGGAACAAGGCTTGTATTCAGCCAGTCCAGCTGACTTGTTTACTGAGCTCACCCACTGGAGATGGCCACTTTGGCCTTAATTCCATTTAAAAAAAAAATCCATCCTGTCTCCTGATGGGAGTGAAAGTCAGGTTTCCATGGAAGATGGTATGGATTTAGAAGGGGCTTTCTAGCTCTCCTGTGCTCTCCATCCTGAGGGATTGCTGGGCATGGATAGGTCACCTACTTGACCTTCCAGAGGTCTGAGGAGCTAAGAAATGAAGTGAGGCTTTATCCTCAGCACTGGCAGCTTCCAAAGGGTGGACTGTGTCCAAACAACTGGAAGAAAATGGACATATCCTGTTTTCCTGCAGCATATGCATTCCCTGCCCAACCACGTCCACTTACAGCCTTTTCTAAGGCCAAGGCATCTTGGCAGTTGGCAGAGATGAGCTGAATTCTCCCTTCTCTGCTCTCCACCATCTGGGTCATAGCTGGGAGCTAAGAATGGCCTTTCCTCCCCTGGCCCGCCACCGTCTCTCACCCTGCATCTGAAGCAAACACAACATAACTTCAAGAGGGGAGAACCCTTTAAGCTTCCCAGCATTTGAGTCAAAGCCCAACTAATATTTGAAAAGACCTAGTGAAATTCAAGTCCAAAGTAGTTCCTCTACGTGAACCAGACATCCAAGATGGCATTCCTCATTCCAGAGGCCCGGTCTCATCTGGGTCACTGACCTCAACTTGCCTCAACTATTGTACCTTTGCCAGTGGGTCAGAAGAAAGCAAGCTAGAATTGGGGTCCATCTAACCGAGTTCCTCTCTGGACTGTCTGTAGGCTTTCTCCACCATGTCTCCCCACCCACTCCCAATCCTGCCTCTGCTGCTTCTTTGTAGGAGCTGTCTCCCCTCTCCCCCATTAGAATAGAAGCTTCTGGAGGGAAGAGGTTGTCTTTCTTTCTGTTTGTATTTGCCTTCCCATTGCTTAGTAAATGTTCTGCCTGTCTATCTTTCAAGAGTAGAGCAAACCACTGGACCTTAATTTCCTTGGCCAAAACGGTGGGATCTTACCTTGCACATAACCCTGTCTTTGTACCCTTTCTTAGCCTTGGCCAAATTCCAATTTGTCTAATTTACTAAATGAAATAAGATTTGCAAAGGGCTTAGCCCAGTACCTGGCACATAGTGGGCTTTATATAGATGTTTATTCCCTCCCTCTCTGAATATGTTCAATTTCTCCAATGAGATTAGAAATTCCTCAAGGGTATAGACTAAATTGATCCTTTTTCTTCAAGCACCTATCACTGCCACACCTTTTTTTTTTAATCCAGAACTATAATTTGATCCAAATGGGCACCTCCCAGAGGTAGATATTCCCTCCACCATACAGAACATTACTCTTCTTCACATACATGATTCAAACTATGCTTTCTATTCCTCCCCCATGGCCAACCCATCTCCCAACTCTGGGACATTGCACTGGCTGAGGCCCAAGCTAAGCCTCCTCTCAGTCCCCGAGAACTCTTACTTTCCTTCAAAGCTAAGCTTGGGCACCACCTTCTTCCCAAGCTCTTTCCTGATCCCCCTAATTGCTAGTGGCTTCACTCTGCCCCCCAAAACCTCACTTTGTATTAATTACACGTGTGTATATAGACACACATGCACTACATACCTAAGCCTTATACACATACATGAATATGTGTGCATATATGTATGTGTGTCTTTACATATGCACAGATTGCCTTACATGTGTGAGTATATGTATATGTGCACATACATACATTGTCTTCTGCTATAGAATGCAAGCCACCTGAGGGTAAAAATGGCTTCATCTCTGTGCTTGTATCCCCAGTGCCAAGCACAAGGACTGCACATAGGACATGCTAATTAAACGTTTGCTGGTTGATCCAAATTAGATTAGTGCTTTCTCTCTGACTTTGAGTCTAAGCAGCCTGGGTACAAAGAAATGGGACTTTCCCAGGGTCACACAACCAGTGTGTCAGAGAGGGACTTGAATCCAAGTCTGCCTAACTCCAGGACTGGTCCTCTCATCCCTTCACCCCCATGCCTTTACCCTTCCACTCAGTCCATAGAGACTCAATTAATAGTGGTTGGACTAAGTTTGATAATTTTCAAAAGAGTGTGCCCCTAATGATTCTCCCTTGATTTCTTAAAGTTTGGGAAAGGCAAGAGGATGGAGCTGACCATAGGTGATTCTACAAGTAGAAAATTGAAGACTTAGACTCAGAAGGTCCTTGTAGTCCAAAGCCTCCCATTTTAAAAGAGGTAAGGAACCAAGGCCCAAGCAGTGAAATGATTTGTCCAAGTCACCTAGGGCCTAAAGGACAGAATGAAGATTTGAACCCAGATCCTTTGCCTCCCAATCAATGCTTTTTCCACCGGGTTTCATCATGCACTGTGAAGCACAAGCCAGCGCCTGTAACATGCATGGAAAGACCAGATGCTTGCCACACTGGACCGACCAACAGAACTTTGGCCTGACATGAAAGCTGTGAACGAGAAAGGTCAAAAGAGTCCTTCCAGATAATTCAGCCTGGACCCTTCCATGCACCAGTTTGGAGAGCTTGTGAAATCTTGACTAATTTAGACCCTGAAGACTAGTAATTTCAGGTTGGAGTCACTGCTGGATCAATAAATACCAAAATCTTAATAAATCAGAAGACAATGTTTATATCAGTGGACATCCTTTTATTGAGGCAGCATCTGGATTTATTGGTCTTAGTTATTTCTAAGGAAATATTGGGGGGGAGGGACAAAGGCATGCCATGTGATATATGGTTTCTTGTGGTTTGATTTTTAATGGAGACTGTTTTTAATCCCCCAATCCTGAAATGCTTTCAAGCATCGTATTGTGTACATCTTCATAAAAGCTAGGGCAAAAACCAAGAGAAAGCTTTAAAAACATTTTTACAATTAATCAACAAAATTGGCAATGAAGTCAGGAGAAAAAGCTTTTCTTAGAGGGCCATGGGTTTCCCCTGACTCCCAAATGCTGGACTCTCTTTGTCCACGAATATCTAGAATCATAATTGATTAGACCAGGCCCCCTTTATTCAAAGGAAAATGGAGGACATTCAGAAAGAGACAACTAGAAAGACAGATAGATGAACATTCATGAGTATAGCCCCAAACTCCAAGAGAATTCTGCCAGCTCCTGTGTTTTCCTTTACCTGAACAACTCAGAATTAGTATATTTGAAGGTGCCTGGCTTTTGCTTATCCTAGGACTGGTACAGTTACAAAAAGTTCCAGTGCCCTCTATCTACTTCAGTAGAAGACTACACAGCCCTAAGAGACATGTGCCATCCAGTGGAGGCCATGTCAGGAGGAAGCCAGCTTCCTGGGAGCATTTACACTTATGCCTCCATTTCCTGAAGCCAAATAAAAATGACAATCCAGTATTGTTGATAAAGCAGAGAGCACCATCGTGTAGGAGTAAATGGGTCTATGCTGCCAATGAATCCTGGTGTTGGGTCAACCAAGTTTGAGACTTTGTCATTGATCCTTGAATTCCCAAATCTGACTCACAAAATGGCATCATAAATATCAGGGATCAGCTAATCCAGGGGTGTGGGAACTTTTTCGTCTTCTGGGTCCTTTGGTAGCGACCCTTCTTCTGAATAATGTTTGCAAATATGTGAGGTAAAATACACAGAATTACAAAGGAAGACAAAAGTAAGTGGAAATGAATATGCAGGGTTGTTTTGTTGTTGTTGGGTTTTTTTCACATTCAATTTCACTTGTTTTATTGTTGTTGGGTTGTTTTTGTCACATCCAATTTCACTGGAAGGCTGAAATCTGTCATCCATGCACCCTAGATGTAGTATGACTTCTAGTTCCATAGTTAGCTAGCTGGTAACATTGATCACCTGACCCTCTTCCTCAGGTGAGGTCATCCTCAGTCATAGAAGGCAGGGTTTGGGGAGCACATGCTTAAATCTTGGGTAGGTTGATGACTCTTACACAGTGGATAGCTCTTCATCAGCATCAGTAAAGTTCAACATTCAAGAGGAAGGATAATTCACTAAGGGATCTGTGATGCTGGGCTAGGAAAGGGTACATTTCCTTCAGAAAATAATACTCCAAATGACACCTTGGTATTGGTGTGATTCCCTATTGGCATAGAGAACTCCCAGGTGAGGACATTCCTTCTACCAATGTAGGTTGGTACCTCCTCTGCAATTTATAATATCAGAGAGTTACCTAAAACACTGAGAGTTAGCACCAAATGACCTTCCCCCATGGTATTCATTCAACAAAGATGTCTTAAGTACCTATTACAGGGAGAAACAGACATCATGTCATAATGGCCAAAGAGCTGGCTTTGGAATCAAGAAGACCTAGGCTGAAGTCCTGCCTCAGTTAGGCTCAATGACCACCAAAGTCCCTTCCAATTCTCAATCTATGATTCTATAATTAGAAGTCTCTCCCTTTCTACCTCCAAACTTGTGCTCTAAAAAAATAATATCTCATGGAATCAGGAAATTTCAGAGTTGGAAAAAGCCTCAGTGGCCATCTAGTTCAACCCATACCTGAAAAGAGATACCCATTAATATGTACTGAATAAGCAGTCAAAGAGACTTTTCTTAAAGACCTCCAATGAAGGGAGAACTCGCCACCTCCCAAAGCAACCAATTGCCTGGTCCTTAGTGTTTACTCTGGCATCCTACATTCTTTCAGTCTTCGAAATCTGAACAACTGAAGACTCATTTCCTCCATAAAGATTTCCCAGAGTACCACCAACCTTGGAATTAGGGTCACGGTAAGGATTAGGCTCCAATCTGCCAATCATTCCATTCCGTTCCATACAGAGACATATAGATGTATCTATGTATAAGTATATATTTTTCCATTGTTTGCATTCTTATATTCTTTCATTTATATTTTTGCTCCTCTTAGTTATGTTATAAGCTCCTCAAAGTTGGGGAATAGATTATCCCCTTTTATAGCCATCAAGAGTATTAACTAAATGACTTCCAAAATAATAGCAACACTTGGCATCCACATAGCCCCTTCAGGTTTGCAAAGCTCTGTATCTCCTTTGATCCTCATAACAACCCTGTGTGGCAGGTAATAATATTACTATTTCTATTTTATAGATGAGGAAACTGAGGCTCAAAGGTTGATGGCCAACTAGATCATGGTGGAAGCAGGTCTTGAACTCCTGTCTCTTCTGGCTCTAAAATCAACCCTCTTTCCATTAGAAGACACATGTTCCACATGCTCAGCTCTATGTTAGGCACTGGCATGAAGATAAAAGTAAAACCATGGCTAGTATGTATACGTGTGCTATTTCTTTTATGATTTAGTCCTCTCCGGTGCCTCCACAGAGTAAACACTGGATAAATGGCATTGGCTGACTACTCAGGATAAGAAACTCATTTCTCAGTTCCACTCTGGGAGAGAAATGTTTGGTCAGAAAAATAAACTTGCTTGATTTGCTCACAAATCACAAAAAGAATTATTTATGAAAAGTCAAGATTTGGCTGCTGTTCTTGAGAGGGACTGCCTGAGACAGCTCAGTCACTAAATCTGAGTCAAGGTGATCAAGGTACTAATGAGTGAAGCAGATTAATGTCTGAAAATATCCTTGAGAGACGAGAGCCTTAAAGATGACGACAGGACAAGATGCCAGAGGGGCAATACTCCGGGAATTTCAGAAATGGAACAAATAGAGCCAACACCGACAACACCTACTATGTGCTGCTCAGCACCTACTGTGTTAAGCACCTACTGTAAGCACTGTTGTACATACTCAAGAGGATTTAAAGACAGAAAAGCAAAACCCATCATCCCTTTTTTTGTTTTGTTTGCTTTTTGGAGGGCAATTGGGTTTAAGTGACTTGCCCAAGGTCACGTGGCTAGTTGTGTTAAGTGTCTGACTCAGGTACTCCTGACTCTAGGGCTGATGCTCTATTCACTGAGCCACCTAGCCACCCCCAAACCATCATCCTTGACCTCAAAAAGCCTCCATTCTACTGAGAAGACACAATTCATATTTAGATAAATAAAATGGGGGGGGGGTAGGCATTTATACAGAATCTACAATGTGCCAGGTACTGTGTGCTAAGTGCTTTGTAAAACTATTATTTCATTTGATCCTCATGACAACCCTAGGAGGGAGATACTATCATTATCAGTTCAGGAAACTGAGGCAGAAAGAGGTTAAGTGACTTTTCCATGGTCACACAACTAGTAAGTATCTGGGACTGGATTTGATCTCCGATTTTCCTCTCTATCTACTGCACAAGTTGACTGAAGCAGAAGAGTCAAACTCAAAGCAGCTGACAAAACTCCAAATTTAAATGTAGTTGGGAAATATGTAAAATAATTAAAAACACAATACAACATAGATAATGCTAACTTGTAGTTTTCTCTGCCAACATGAGGTCTGTTTCCATTTGAGGCTGAGCACTGCTCTGAAGTACATATGCTGATTTCTGTTGTTCAATCAAGTATGACTCTTCACGACCTGTTTGGGGTTTTCTTGGCAGAGACACTGGAGTGGTTTGCCATTTTCTTCTCCAACTCATTTTACAGATGAGGAAACTGAGGCAAAATAAACCAAAGTAACTGTTGTGTTGCAGACTTAGCAGTCAGCCAGAGATTGTGATGGTTGTTTGCCTAATGTAGGTTACAAAAATACCAAAGGCTCATTATTGTAGTGAGGGAGGATTGTCCAAATATCAGGATCGAAGTCTGGTTTGTCTACCTGCAGAGCAGCTGGTGAATTCTCCACTTGCCCGGATGACCCTCCAACAGAGTGTGCACCCTGGGAGGGCGAGAATTTTGCCTTTCTTTGTCCCCATCACTTAACACAGTTCTTGGCACATGGTAGGAGCTTAATAAATGCTTGCTGGTCTGACATAATTTGACAATTTCATCTCCCAGAAGTTTAAGAAAAAAGAAACTAGAGGAATGTGCTACTGATCTCAGTCCTGATTAACAGGGACGAGTCTGTTGTAGCACAAAGATGGCAGCAACTTGAGGACTAAATGAAGGGGTTCTCTTGACCATCGAGAATAATTGAGGGAGAAAAATGTGTGGCAGAGTTCAAATGATTATCCTGCCCTTTCAGAAGTCTTTTCAAATACTTCAAAGGAAAGACAGAGGGACTCAGAGGGAAGAGAGCCCAAATTATTCCAGGGGAGAAGAAAATAGGAACATCCTTAAATTAATTTGTGAGATTGAGGAAGGAACCCTGTGATGTCTGGTGAAGTTGAAAGAATTCTGGGTTTGGAATCAGATGCCCTGGGCTCGAATCCTAACTCTATCACAGGCTACCTGTGTGATGGCAGGCAAGTCACTTCACATCCATGGCCTCAGTTTCCCCATGTGTATACACACACACATGCATACATATATGTATATGAATGTAAACACACATTTTTCAACCTCTGGTCTTTTTTTTAACTGGCTACTTAGTCTAATTCCCTTCTCATTGCCAGGAATTTTCCCAAAGTAGCTTTGTAGTCACTCATATGCCAGAGAAAAGGACTGAATGAACGTTTGGATTTCACTGATGGGGAATTCCCAAGTGAATAATTGTCCTTGACTGAGCCAGGCAGGAGAAGCCTTCTCTGCTGATTATCTTCAGTGTGTGGGTTGTCCTTCCTTCTGGAAGAGGACATGACATCAGGGAGATGATGCCATGACTAGCAATTAAGAGCTGCCCAAAGTTCCAGGGAGTTAAGTGACTGGCCCAGGGTCACACAGCCAACACGGTTCTGACGTAAGACTTAAACTCAGCTCTTCCTGACTCTATCTACTATGATTCATCAGTATAATTTCATAGACCAGCAGGAACATTTTGTGACACACATCAGCAGTAGCCAGTCCTCTTACTTGGACCTTATACAAAATACCTTCCTTGGAGATCTGGAGAACAAAAATTAACCAGCTATTCCAGATTCATCTCTGGTATTCCCCACCATACCTTCCTCTGACAATAGTGATATCTGTATCAATTTTTTTTTTCAATTTGGGTCTGGCCAGCTCGATTTGCCTCTTCAATAATGGGTAAGACTTTCTTAAATCAGAGCTGAACATTTTATTCTCAGATATCTTAAGGGCCATGAAACCTTTCAGGAGATAATTTTAAAGTTTCCACATTTCCTGCATTTCAACTAAGTGTGAAAATACAAAAGGCCAGAACCTTGAAAGCCAGGCTGAGAATTCACTTGGGACCACCCAGGCCACAGTTCCCATGCTAGTTCAGATGTTAATGGACCTGCCCAGAAAGCTTGGGAAAACAACCCAAGTAACTCAGCTCCCCCCAAGAGAAAAAGGCCTCATTTCTCCATGGCAGATTCACTCCTAAGCACATTGCAGGGAAGCATTATTAACATCTGGATGTTCAGAAAGAGCCACTGAGCTATTATCGAAATACTTTACATCAGCAGACTCCAACTCAAATGATCTACAGTGTGTATCGGAGGCTGGGGTTCCACCCTCCCCCCTTTTCTCCAAGTCAGGAAGAAAAATGAACAATCCCTTGTATTTCAACATTCGTTACACATTTGTTTTTAATCTGAGAAAATTCGCGTCTGTCTGCTGCCCCCGCCGTATCAAAGCCGTCGATGGGGGCTCGCTTCTGCTCTCCCACCATGACTTCCCCTTGAGAACACGATCTTCTGTGAGCAAGATTACTGAGGAAGTTAATTTGTTAGAAACGTCGACCATTTGGATGCTAAATGCTGGCCCAGGTTCCCTTCCCCGACCATTAAGTGCAAAGAGATTAGACAAGCATGAGGCCGCCTAAATGACCTCGCCATAAATAGCACCTTTCTCCTCCACAACAGTTCCAAAAATTAATCACTATGACTTATGTGTCGTTCTTGTGTGGGGATTTTTAAAAGCTTTTCAGCCAGTCATCCGAATCTGAAACCTTGGGATGCCTATGTCATTTTTCGGGCAAACAACAGCTTCGAGAGGTCATTCCGTGGTTTGCCATCATACTTAGGGGCATGTGGCATTTTGTCCCAATATTTCTATGCCAGGAAAGGGTCAAAGCTAAAATGAATGATTTGGTAAGGAGAAGTTGAAGAAAGGCAGCTGCGGATGGTGAGTACTGAAGAAACAAGGAGTGGGCCCAGGCATTATCTGGCACTGGTGATGAAAAGGAGGAGATCCACCCATAAGAACACTAAGATAATTATGTGGCACGTCCATGTTTGACGAGGACTTGGAATACCGGTATTATGATCCCCATTTTATAGATGAGAAATTGAGGCCAAGATTACTCAGTGACTTGCCTGTGATCCTAGAGCTCCTAAGGGCCAGAGGCAGGCTTCAGATTCAGGTCTTCCCAGTTCCAGTCCCCTAGTGCAGGCTTTCCCAAGGCTGCAGATCTTTTCTACCACGGCAGCCAGGCATTCACAGGGCAAGTGAGCAGGCTGCCCACCAGGCCATGCTGACCCGCTGCCTCTTAGCCCCATGTGGAGGAGTCAGCCCCTACTTCCTCAGTGGAAGTCTCTGAGGCATAAGCAGCACAGGGTCGAGGGCCATCCACTGTCCCTGCATGTAACTCTCTAAAGGAGAGAGCCCCTTGTTCTCATATTTAACTTCTTTTTTGTAGTCTGAGGATGAAGCAGAAAAATGCCAAGATGAGCCTGAATGATCAGTGCCTCCCACTTTTAAAACCAAGCTTGGGCTAATGAGGAAAGACAGACAAGGGGCTAGCTGCTTCACACATGAAAACCCAGTAGGACGATTTTTCCTTCGGTTTGACAAAAGGCCAAGTTCTTGGTCCCTGATTGGGACGACAAGCCACTTGGGATCCAATTGTACATATCTGGTGAAAACAGCTAGGACTGAGGGAGGCAAAAAGGAACTTAGATGCCCCCCTTTGCCAAACTTTTTGCTCTTAATCATCTTTCCCCTTTCAGATCCGTTGGGAGAAAACATTAGCCCTCTGACCCCCTTGAATCATTTTCTAGCTCATTGACTTGTCTCTGGAATGTCACACAAAGGCGCTCTTTTTCCCCCTGAATTTCAGGCTTTGTATGGAAATCTGTGTTACTAGGTTATACTATCAAAGATTATTTTGCAAATGCTTGTTGCAAACCACCGGAAAATAGAGGAAAGGAAGCAAGGGATTCCTGGTAATGGAGACGCCTTTGGGATCTTTGGGAGGAGCCCAGCAGTCCTGTGTCCCCTTTGTCTGGGCCCTGGACACATTTCGGAAGAGCTGGGTTCCAGTGGCCTCCATGTCCCTCTGCCCTCTAGCACCTTCCTCTAACTCATCCTGTTAATAAATGTCCCCTTACTCTCTTTTGAAAGAGAAACAACTCATAAATCCATTTACAAATCAAAGAATCTCGTTGTCAGGGGGCTGACTCCTTAGTGCCAGACAGGTTAAATGATATCTAAATCATAAATTCTGATTTTCATGCATGGGGTCAGATCTGCAGTCAGGAGAGAAAGAAACGACCAGACTTCCCCTTGTTCAGAAAGTATCCTTGGCATCTTTTTGCCAATCATTCAAGCAATCAGAAATTCATTCAACAAACCCCAAGTTCTTTTAACGATCCCAATTTTCTCTCTTCAGTTCATCTTTGGAAAAAACCTTAAAAATATTGAGATATAATGTAGCTGAAAGTCACAGACTATCACCATCCCCAAAGAATTGGGATGGACATGGAAAATTAAAAAATAAAAAAACCCTCATGATGGATGGCCTGTATGCTCCCCTCACATCCTTGTGATGTCAAGAGAATTCAGGGGCTGTTGGAGAACTTTGCCAAGAGGCCCACAGAGTGGGCAGGCACCAGTGGACTGTGACCTGTACCCTGGAGGGTTGCGGCCATGTCTTATAAATCCTTATCTCACAGGTGAGCAAATGAAGGTTATTGGAAGTGAGAAAAGCTGACAGATATCACATAGGTAGCAGAATCTGGGCTAAAGCTCGGGTCCTCTGAAGGAAAAGCCAGGGCTCCTTCCAGCTCACCAAAGGTCAAATTGCAAAGTGAAACAAATATGTATTATGAAACCACTAATGCAGCTTAGTTCTAACGATTTCAGGAAGTGGAACATAATTAAATTTCACTTGGTGCAAAGTTGCAGAAATTGTCCCACGTGAAAAGAACGTTCTGTTGCTACGGCCCAGAGGTGGCCATAAACAGCCCTGACTTCTTGGGTTGGATACAGTAGCACCCGCTGCCAAGCCTCAGGTTGATTTCACTCTAAAAGGCTGAATTTATGGGACGAAAGATTGAAAGGATTGTAATGACATGTTTAAACCCTCCCCACCTTTTTTTAACAAGAAGCCCATGGCTTCATTCCGATTAAATGTTCGCACTGGAGCCTGAAACAGTATCTGTTTACAGAAAAAACAGGCTTTTATTGCACTGTGAATACCTTCCCATTGAAAAAGAAAAAACAAGATACAGTATTTCAATGATTTGTGAAATGTCTGGAAACGTCCCTGTAATTTTTCATTTGTTTTATGAAGCCCTGACTATGCGCCACAGGCTCCAGGCTAGGCACTAGGCAGAGAGAGATGAGAACGGAGCAGTCCTGCTCTCAGGAGGGTGACAGTCTAGCAGGCATCCCAAAGATGTGGAAGACATCTAGACCAGCCCTTTCGCATTATACCGCACAAGATGCCGGGCAGCTTTGCCTCAAAGACTGTTCCACAGCATTGCTTGGTAGGAAGCTCTTCCTGACGTCACACCTAAATCTGTCTCTCTGATACTGCCCCAAATGCTCCTTGTTCTGACCTCTGTTGCCCAGCCAGGGGTATGCTGGAGCCAGCTCATCCTGGCTTATGACGCTATCGTCCCATCTCAGTGTGAGCAGAATACAAATCTGGGTCTCATTTATTGTTTTGTTGATTGTTTAGAGTTAAGAAAGCAACAGAAAAAAATGTTAATACTATGGATTAAACCAGAAAGCGTGTTGTAGGTGCGTTTCTTTCAGAGGGCCTATTGTTAAACATTTACCAGCTCACCCCTGGCCTACCAGAACAAAATGAATCCCTCTTCTGTATGACAGCCCTTCTCGGTGCCAGCTTCCTTGTCTCCTGTCTATGGGATAAACATTTCTAGATCCTTTGACTCACCCACCTAGGGCATGAAACAAGACCTTTCACCATCCAGGTTGCCTTCCTCCAGACTGGCTGTAACTTGACAATGTCCTTGAGATGCAATGCCCAGAACCAAGCAATCTTCCAAGTGTGGCCTGGCCAGGCAGGGGAGGGGGCTAGCATTTCCCATGTACCCCTCTGGACTCTCCAACATGCCTCAGAAACATTTCTTCTTGGAGGATCACTGTGGCCCTGGCAGATGCACCCTCTGAGGGCCCTGGGGTCCCTCCCTCTGTCTCCTCCCAGAACTTCCACTTAAAGAGGGTCCCCAGACCCACCCCCCGCCAGCTCCACTCCTCTTCACTTAACCTTCTTCTCCTCTCTTTTGTGTGTGTGTTCTCTTCCCTCTTTTGAATGTAGGCTTCGAGAGGGCAGGGACTGTCTTTATTTTTGCTTGTATTTGTATTCTCAACATTTAGTACAATTCCTGGTACACAGTAAGGGCTTACTAAATGCTCACTGACCAACTGACTCCCTAGTGTCAGACATTCTGCCTTTCTTAATGTAGCCCAAGATCTCAGTAACTTTGGGAGCTGCCATGACACACACAGAAATCCACTCCTAGCTATTAGAGCAGAGCATCTCATCTAATGTCATTATTTTACAGACAGAGAAACTGAGGCTCCAATGACTGAAGTGACTTCTCCATAGTCACGCAGCTGATTCGTGGCAGAGCCGAATGTAGAACCCAGGAACACTGACCCTTTTTCTACTACGCTGTCTGTCCCTGCCATTCAGATGAGTTATCTAGGCCAAGTTCACTGAGCCCTTTCCTAGATGAGACCATTTGTGATTTCCAAGCACTCTCCTCATCTGTGTATGAAGGATTTCAGGGACAGACTGACTTTATTGGTGCTCTCTTGTTAGGTAATGAGACCTGAATTTCTTCCATGTTTCTGCTCATGCTTTGGACCTTGTGGGCATTTAAAAGCTTTTGTCATGATGTGCTGCTATTGCAGAAAGCAGGAGGAAGAAAATGCCAGACTGTGGGTCCCTATGAGCTTTACCTTGGCCACATGCAAATGATTCCCCTGCACCTGCCCTGTCTTGCTGGTCTCACTCTCCTCTCCTCCTTTGCCTCCTTTGCGCAGTGATGGGAATGAAGAAGAGGTCCAGGTTAGGGAGGCCTGAGCATGAGTGAGGGATGGGAGGAAGTCAGCTGAGCTCTTTCAGCCTCCTGCTTTGGGTCTGACTCATGAAATGCCTCCTTGATTCAGATCCTAGATTACTGAGACTGGAAGGGCCCTTGGGGGTCTTTTAGAGGACAGGTGATGAGTTCTGGCTAAAGAATTTGGGATCTAGGATCAGAGTGTGGGAATTTAGATTCTAACTTGATCATTTAACATGTGAGTGACCTTGGGTACATCATCAATTCTCTTACCTGAGTCTCAGCTACTTTGTCTTACACAATAAGCATCCTGGAATAAATGATCTCTAAGGGCTCACTCCATCTCTGCATGTATAATACACTCACACACACACACACACACACACATACACACTTTGTTTTACAAATGAAGCCATTGAGAACCCAGGACAATCAAGGTCACATAGCTAGTTAACAGAGAGAAGAGTCTAAGTCCAAGCCTTCTGCTGCTCCCTCCCCTGCACTGCGTTTCCTGCCCTTTTCACTGTCCACTCTGATCCTCACCACACCAGGAGCCTAGAATTTCCCAGAGGAAAGGGTGGGCCCTCTGCTCCCCTCTGAGTGGATACGAGTGCCCTTGCTAATTCCTCGGCTCTGCTTCATAAAGGTGACTCTGATGACCTTAGCCTACAGTCTGCACATTCCCTGAGTTCTTTACCTCATTTTGACTCCAATTAGCAAATGAGCTTGAGCAGAGAAATCCAAAGCAATTTAGCACATACCTTCGGAGAAAAAGGCAACGCAAATCCAAATGAGGACCGTCCCAAACCCAATTGAACAGGTGTGCATTTCCATAATGGCTGTAAGATTCAGCAATGCTGGGGCATCTTACAGCTTGTGCTTGTGAGTAGAATTAGTAATCTCCGCATGCCCTGTCCCAGTGATTGAAATAAATTACTTTGTTAAATTGCTAAGCAGGTTGACCCATCTGTTGGCCCATGAATGTTCAGATTCTCAGAGGGTTTATTATTCCAAATAATAGCTGCCATATGCAGGGGTAAACAGTTCCTTTCCAATTGACAGAAGAGTTTGGTGTGACTTTTGAAGGCAATTTATAAAGCCATTTGTGTTCCCTTAAAGGATCTGCCCTTCAACTAAACTTCCCCAAAGTTAACTTGATCGTCTAATCCTGGTGTCAGTATCTTGTTCCTTTTGGTGAAGAGAGGGAAAAGTTAGAGGCCTACCACTGGGGTATTGCTTTGTGAACCTGGAATGGGAAGAAAATGGGGTAGAAGTAGCCTCCCTCTCGTTCTCCCAGGGTCGCCTCTCCACGGGCTTCTTCCATCACTTCTCCAGTGGCATGAGACTATACCTTAATCTAGTCTTCTTCCTTGTAAGGGGAAAGACAGAACTTTAAACATTTCAGTGGCAAGAGTCCAACAGGAATGTGAAAAAAATAAAGAGGAAATCCACAGGCCCTTTTCTCCTCCGTGGCCTTCCTTTACATTTCGTTTCGATCAGACTTCATTTCAAACCCCTCGGTAGAACGCGCACTCTTATTCCCACAAGGTCCATAAACCATGTTCAACCCGTGGACCATCCATGATCTGTTCATGATGTTAACAATGACTCACTGTGGTGAGATTACAGATGTTGGATTGCTGATGGATGGCCTGCGGCCAGCTCAGGCTCGGCTCTTTTGGTATTCAGCTGGGGTATTAATCATGTACGAAAGATTTTTTCCCCCTCTCCCTGTGAATAATGAAAGAGCTAATGCACTGCATGGAATATGCGTCCTCCAACAATTCTTTTCTAAAAGGGACAAGAATAAAGCTATTAAAAGAAGAAATCCTGAAAGTGACATGATGACAGTCAGATTTTTTTATGAGTTCAGTGGATCAGCTCCCCTTCTTTTTATTTACACCAAGGGGAGAGGGTCTCAGAGAATCCAAGGGAAGAGAAAAAGACCTGGAAGAGACTGACTCTCCCCATTCTCTGTTTGAACATTGGGTGTAGCTAAGAGTTAGGCCAAAGGCAAGTATTTTGACAGGCAGGGACCCATCCCAAAACCAGAAAGGTCAACACCTAAGGGATCAACAAGGGAGGGAAGAAGGATTGCCTTGGCATTCTGCCAGTTAGGGAAGAAATTTGCAGGAGAAAAAGCCCCTCTGGCAAATCCTCCCAAGTGTGAAGGCTAACACTGACTTCTGTGGTGTGTCTTCCTCCCAGGCCAGGGGGGGATCAGGCACCAAGACCAAGAATCCCAAGCCCAAGAGGGAAAATGAATCCTATACTTTTATCCACCCAGGATAGGACAAAACACAAGAGACGAACCAACAAAGAAGATGTTTGGCAAGAAATAAGTTGGTGGTGATCTATGGTCGAGACTAAGGAATGGAATGCCCAGTACAGTGGGAAATGTCCCTTGGAATTTTACTATACAACCAATTCCCATCTTTCTAAGATGGTAGAGTAGAAGGAGAGGTGGCAAGAAAGGGAAGGTGCATGAGAGACAGTGTGGAGCAGTGGAAAAAACATTGGATTGCAGTCTGGATTTGGATCCCAGCTCTGCTACTCATTACCTGGATCCCTTTCGGCAAATCACTTCCTCCCTGGGCCTCAGTTTCCTCTTCTGCCAAAAGAAAGAATTGGACTACATGATCCTATGGTCCTTCTAGTGCTAAATGCTGCCTGTGTGACCTTGGGCAAAGCATTTCATCTTTATGAGCCTCATTTTCCTTCTCTGTGAAATGGCTATATTGGATTCTAACTCTAAAATCTCTTTCAATTCTGAATCCCACCAACTATGACTTCTAAAGGTATTCTGACTCCCTGAGACAATCAAGCCAGCAAGATGACCAAAGTTAAAACAGATAAGATGAAGAAAAATAACCTTAGTTTTAGACAGATGAGACAACTATGCTGTTGGATGTGTTATGTGTCCTATGTTGTGCTGTGTAAAGAGATTTGGATTTGGGTTTGGACACTGGTTCTGCAACTTGTAATTTCTGTGACCCTGAGTAATTCACTTCAGTTCAGTTCAACTTAGTCACCTCTATTAAGGGCCTTTTGTGTATGAGACACTGTTCTAGGCACAAAGGCAAGACAAAAAAAAACCATCTTCCCTCAAGACGTCATCCTAGGCTCCTCACTTTTTCTCACCATTGTCCCATGTCCAATCTGTTGTCACATCCTGTCCTTTCTACCTTGCCAGCATCTCCTGCATGTGTCTTCTCCTCCCTCTCACAATAACCCCTCTGGGGCAGGCCCTCAACCATTTTATGCCTGGACTACTGCCCCAGGTTTCCCTCCACTCTGGTCCATCCTCCATTCAACTGTCAAAACTGATTGTTCTGAAGTTTATTTCTAACCTTGTCAAATCCCTGCTCAATAAACATCAGTGGCTCCCTATTATTATAGTATTAAATATAGAATCATTTTTTTTTACTTTTGAAGCTCTTCATGAATTGGCCCCAACCTACCTTTCTATTTTTTTTATATTTATCTTCCTTCCACATACTTTTTGAGGCAGACCTCCTCACACTTCCTCCATCTCCTTATTTGGTGACTTTTCACTGGCTCTCCCCAGAGCCTGGAATGCTCTCCCTCTTCATTTCCTTAGTTAATGAACCTGGATGAAGATCCAGCAAAGGGGAATGAGAGACAGAGAGAGAGACACAGAGAGAGAGAGACAGAGACAGACAGAGACAGACAGAGAGACAGACAGAGACAGTCACAGAGGGAGAGAGACACAGAGAGAGAGACAGACAGACAGAGAGACAGTCACAGAGATACAGAGAGAGAGACACACAGAGACAGAGACAGGGAGAGAGGGAGAGAGAAAGAGAGAGAGAGACAGAGACAGAGACAGAGAAAGAGACAGACAGACAGAGACAGAGAGAGAGAGAGAGACCAACAGGTAAGAGGAGACCCAGGAGAGAGCAATGTCAAGAAAACCCATAGAAGAGAGTAACCAGGAGTAGAAAGTGATCAGCAATGGCAAAGGGTGCAAAGTAGCCAAGGAGAATGAGTAATGAGAAAAGACCATTGGATTTGGCAATTAGGAGATGGTTCATTACTTTGGAAAGAGCAGATTCATCTGAAAAATATGGTTGGAAGCTAGATCGTAAGGGGTTTTGAAGAGCATTGAAGGAGAGGAAGTGGAGCCACTTGGTACAGCTAACCTTCTCCAAGAAAATCAGGGAGAGCTATAGGGCAGTCACGAGCCAGGAAGGGAGGAACAAGTGAGAGCCTTTTTAGGGATGAAGGAAACTTGGGTGTCTTTGAAGGTAACAGGGAAAGAGCCCATAGATATGGAGAGACTGGATATAAGAGAGTGAAGAGGGCAATGTGGATGCTCTATCAGAGAAGACTGGGGAAGATGGGATTAAGGGTACACATAGGGGAGATGACTTTGGCCAAGACAAGGGCCACCTATTCACTCTGAGACTGGAGTGAAGGAGAAGATAGTATGAAAGGATGTGTGAATGATGCAAGATCAAAAAGAAGGGAGAAGAGGGAACTCTCAGAGAATAGTCTCTATCTTTTCAATGAAGTATGTAGCAAGGATTTCAAATGACATAGGGAAGGCATATTGTGAGACATTTAAAAAGAGACAAGGTTTGGAATGGCCACTGTGGAGAGTAGAACAAGGAGTGATGGCTAGGTCAAGGGTATGGCCATCTCTGTGCCATTGAGGTGAAGTGGAGAAATGGGTCATAGGCACTGAGCAGATTGAGAAACTAAGCATTTAGGATATTTGAGGATGTATCAATATGTATGCTGAGCTATCCTAGTTTGAAGGCAGAAGCTGAGGAAGAGAAGAAAGCCATGAGTTAGACCCTGAACTCATTGAGAAAGGGAGGGAAAATGTCCTGGGAAGCAATAGATAATGGCCACCAAGACCTGAACTGAGTGATCAATTTTAATAGCATGAACCTCAAAGAAGGAGAGGTTGCTGAGTGATGGAGGAAGAGCTTAGAAGTGGCCATGGGGAGCAAGGAGGGTTCTATCTCCCTCACCATGACGCGTTAATGGGAAAGCAGTGGCCTGAGTGAAAGGGAAACCAGTGCTGGAGAGAATGGAAAGGAAAACTCTGTCATGAAGAGGGTCAGAGTCAGAACTAGGGTGAGGGCTGGGTCTCAGTGAGGGCCAGAAGATGGAGTGAGCAAAAGGAAGAAGCTGAAGCAGGGATGACAATGTCCAGTCCTCTTACTTCTCTGAATCCTCAGAAGGGTTCCCTTCACTAATCCTCCAGCTTTGGGACCATGGAGGCAACTCCTTTCATTTTCCAAGAGGCAATTCTGTTCAGAAAATTCCCCCCTCTCCTTTTCTAGAACATCCCCAAACCCCTGAACTTTGGGGTTATCTACAAAGCAATCCTCCCCACAACCCAAAGCTTGTGCTGCCTGGGAAATTTCTATGTACTGGCTTGAAGCCTGGATGCTGAGATTATGCTGCCTAGTAAATAAAAATCCTCCTCCTCAACTCAGGAAGTTGGGGTTGGGTAGCATTGTCCAGGAAGTCTCCATGTGGGTCCAGTGGGTGTCTATTTCTGCCCAGTTCTTCTGTAAGAACTTTGTAATACCATGACTTGGATGCAATCTCTTGGATTCCTGGGATCCCTTGGACCAAAAAAGCCCTTCTGAAGAACTCTTCTCTCGGACCCTTTGGGTCTGCCAAGTGCTTCTGCCATATAAATCACCACCTGTGTTCCTGAGGTGGGGGAAAAGAAATCCCTTCTTTCCCTTGTCTACACTCCAACTCTGGGAGAAAGGTCTTTGAACTTATAAAATCTCTAGTAAATCACTTCACTTCTCTTAACTCCAGTTCCCCTATCTGTAAAACCTGTTGAACAACAAGCATTATTAAGAGTTTTCTATGTGTGGGGAGCTATGCTAATCCCTAGAGACAAAGGAAAGACCAGAATGAGGAGATTTACCAGGTTGTCTCCCCTTCTAGCACAAAACAATTTGATCCTACCATTCTCGGTGGGCTCTCTTACTATATTCCCCAGTACAATCCTGTGCTGATCTAAACCAGAAAGGAAAAGAAGAGATGATATTTTAGAATCTCAATGCTCTCTGTGGTTTTGCAAGATACTGGACAAAGTCCTTCTGGACCAGTCATAGTATAATGTTGACAACATCGTCATCTGAGTGCTCCTGGGATCGGCTAATTAAATTGCATAGTTTGCTCAGCCCACAAAGCTGAGTCAGATGCTGACGTGATAGGATTTGGGGTAGATTTCAGCTCCCCTGTCAAATGAGAGGAGAACTGAGAGCCCAAAGGGGCTTAAGTAGGTTAAGGTCTTATCAGTTAGATTTTCAGAAGAAGTTGTCTTTCACATAGTCAGCATTCAAAAATATTCTTCTTATGGTGTAATTGATTAATATTCAGTCCATTGCATGCTGGCCTATTTGGGAACCATCCCATGCTTTCCACAATTCACTTTTCTAATATTCTGGGTTTGGCAAAAACTGAATTTTTGAGTCCTCTGTTATGTGTCCATTCATGCAGGTCTTCAAGGAAGATATAACATGCATATTACATGGTGTTTGCAGGTATTTCATTAAAGTGCAGTCTTGTGTGATGTACAAAATGGCATCTGATGCACCTCTGCCCCCAGTGGAAGCTCACTGTCTTTTGCCAAGGGCAAACAAGGTCACTACCTGAATCACCCACACTCCATCTAGACCTTGGAAAGAGGTTCAGGGCTGAGAGTTTACCCCTGGAGGATCTGTTTCTGCCAGTCATTGTGTATGGCCAACCATTCAGTTCAGCAAGTATAGATTAAGCCCCTACTATGTGCTGGGCACTTTGTTGGATGCTGGGGTTACAAAGACAAAAGTGAAAGCTGCCTTGCCCTAATGGAGCTTACGTTCTACCAGACATACTTTCCTCCCTTGGTTTCCATGACACCCACTCTGGTGGTTGTCCTCTTACTTTTTCGGACATTCCTTCTCTGCCTCCTTTGCTGATTCCTAATTCTCCACCTACCCTTAGACGTGGGAATCCCCAAAGCTTCCCTCCTTGGTCTCTTCTCTTCTGCCTCTATTCTCTTCCTTTTGGACTGTCAAGCCTTCAATTATCACCTTGATGTTGAATCCTCAGATTTATATTTCTACCTCCAAACTCTTTCCAGAGCTCCAGTCAATTTAACAAGCATTTATTAAATATCTACTGTGTTCAAGGGGCTCCCCACTAGACTCTGGAGACCTAAAGATGTAAAAAAGATGTCCCCGCCCACAGAATTCATACTCTAATAGGGGGAGAAAGGAATATGGGGCAAAATCAAGCAATGAAGTAAACATGATTCTCTGATGTCTGTCCCCATTCGGCCCCCCTCCCGGTGCCTTCCAACTCTGAAATACTCCAAGTGCAAATGAAAGACCCCACCCAAAGACTATGAGAGGTCTGAAGAGGAATGTGCTGCCTCACCTTGGGAAGATTCATGCATGGTGTCCCACGGTACCTGACACTTGAGGAACATTTAAATAATAACAATCGCATGTATGCAAAGCCTTAGGATTTGCAGAACATTTGGAGTATATTATCTCATTTGATCCTCATAACAATTTGGTGAGGTAGGTACTATTCTATTTTTCCAGTTTACAGATGAGAACACTGAGGCACAGATAGGCAGAAATGCCAGGGGGATAATAAACTAAACACAGGGTATATCCTGAGCAGACACAGAGCCAGGAGGGGGCAGAACAAGATGGGGGAGCCATGAGTTTGTCCAGAACATGGACTGTGTGAAAGGGAAGCCAAGTCCCCTTCCTGCTGGAAATCAATGGTCCCGTGATTCCCACCCTACTTTCCCAGCCTCCATCTGTCACTTCTCCAATCCAGCCCATACCTGTTGCCTGCTTAAATGTCCTTCTCTGACTGTGTCCATCCCCCTTGCTCCTCTGACACCCCAGATCAATGCCTACACTTTTCTTTAAAAGCTCCCACCTGGCCCCTGGCCTTGCAGGTCACCAGCTCCCTTTGGTTCTCATTGTTTCCCATGTTCTTCCAGCATCCTCTAGTTTCGCCCTTTGGTGGGCAGTGAGGAGGACAGTGTACCCCTACATGAACAGACTCTGAATCTATTTTCCTTCAGTCTTCATAAACAGAATATACTTGGATGGGAAAGATGTTTTTCATAATTTCCAATGGCCATGAAGGAGCCTTATGGCTTCTTCCAGGCTCAGCAAAGGACCCTGCTTAGAAGGGAAGTTAAGTTGCACCGACGTCTCCACCCCTAGAAAACTGAAAATCAGGGGGTTCCAGATTTACCATGGCAGAAACAGTGTTGGTCATGCCACATTCCTCCCCTGTGTCCAGTTCTGATCTGTACACAGAAAAGCGATACTCTGGAAGGGCCTCCTCCTCCTCTCAGGAACACTGTCAACTGGCAAGAGCCAACATCAGTGTTAGGAAATGCGCCGTCAGCAGCTCTCCGCCCCATTGGAGGCCTTCAGTCAGTGTCAGCGTTCAGAACACGAGGGCCATCGGGATGCTGGGACAAATCCTTCCGATTTGGTCTAATGTTCTTTGTGTAATTGATGTAAATGTGGATGCACAGAATCCTATGTCAATTGGTTTATGAATATAATGTGCGCTGATGGTTGGAACATTACCCAGAAGATCTGTTAGCCACAGAGATGATGACAGAAGGAAGACGCTTCACACCTGAGTGCATGGAGAGAGAGGGAAGCATGAGGAAACAGGGAAAGAAAGTAATC
>NW_027185797.1:29646633-29728082 GCF_028583685.1 Petaurus breviceps papuanus | reverse complement strand
CTCTCTCTCTCTCTCTCTCTCTCTCTCTCTCTCTCTCTCTCTCTCTCTCTCTCTCTCTCTCTCTCTCTCTCTCTCTCTCTCTCTCTCTCTCTCTCTCTCTCTCTCTCTCTCTCTCTCTCTCTCTCTCTCTCTCTCTCTCTCTCTCTCTCTCTCTCTCTCTCTCTCACACACACACACACACACACACACACACACACACACACACACACACACACAAAGAATGAAGAAAACAAGCTGACCACCGAGCAAAGGCTGCACTCTGACAGAACAGCACAAAGACATTCCTTAAGCAGAGGCCTTTTATCTAGGGGCCAAAGCTGGGCAAACAGAGGGCAAAGGCCAAGAGGGGAAGAGCGTCTTCATCATTGTCCAACTTTCTTCAAACCCAATGATTCTGTCACCAACTTCTCAGAGAAGAGGAGATGTTGGATTGATCCAGAGACAAAGAAGATTCAATTCAATCGAGTGCAAATCAACAAGATTTTATTGAGTTCCTGGTTCCAGCATGGGCTGCAGCAGGGGGCCTCAGAGGCCCCCTTCTAACTCAGAGACACCAGCTTCTACGAGCCCTCCAACATGACCACAGCACCATGCTAGGTGCTGGGGAAAGGAGGCAAAGAACCATCATAGGAGGGAGCAGGGGGGAGATAAAATAATGGAATGGCTTGGGGAGGGGGGTGCTGCTCATAGACTAGGTTTGTCCATGTGGCTATTTCTACCCAGCTACATCCACACAGTTCAAGCCAAGAGGTTTTCCATTTGCCCATATTCACAGAACTTGAGCATGGCTGGTGTAATTCATCCAAGTAACCTCATAACAGCATCTGGAAAGTGTATAAAGAGGGTTCAGAATCTGTCCCTTTTAGATATTCTGTTGTATTGGCATTGAACCCCAAAGTAAACTTGTCCAAAAGCCATCCCCAGATCATGCAGGTGGGCCACTCTCATCTCCTGTTAGCAGCATCCACATCACAGAAGAAGGCTTTGCCTGTGGTCCATAGGCTACCTGCTCCCTATTGCCACTGGTCCCATCCATGCAATTCACTCATTTATTCATTTGTTCCATGTATACTGACAGAACAATCAAGAAGCATTTATTAATTGCCTTTTAAGTGCCAGAGCACTGGGGAAACCTGGACATAGTGAAGCATTCCATCAGGGAACACAACATGTACATATGTAGACATGCACAAAGTAAATATCAGATTAATGGACTGCGCTATGTGGGTGGAACCTTGCCCACAATCACCAAGAAATCTTCAAGAAGATTCTCCCTCACTGAGCCTCTCTATCCAACTTATACATGAAGATGAGATGTACCAATAGCCAAGTCCTTACTACAACACTGGATTTTGCATCTGACCCATTCAATCCATTGGACTACACTGCCTTTCAATACAGCCCAGGTGGCTCATTAGTTGTAAGCAAGCCTTCCTGCTACTGAAGCCTCCTTCTCTGGAGCCAGACCATCCATACCACCAGGGATCAGCTTCATTGGAAATCTCACCAAATGGATTTGGGGCAGAAAGAAAGATACCTTCCTTCTATCACTTGACCTGGGGATGTATGTGCAAGAACACTCTTGTTCATATTTAATGATTTTTCGCTCACGACCTACTGCCAACTTGTTTTATCATCTCTCTCCCGATAATGGACCCTACCTTTCAGTCGGCAGCTGGCCAAATGTGTACATAACATACCAAAGGTATTGGCAGGTGATGATGAAAATCCTGGGGGGAAAGAGAAAAAAGACATCAAGAATTATTTTCTGTTCCAAAGTAAAAGTTAGTGTAGGGGGATAAACTGCCATGTTCTCACGATTTCTAGAAATAGAACATGACTGATAGCAATGAGAATCCCTCTAGTGAGACACATAGGAATTGTTCTGTGCATCAGGACTGGTGTGATGATTGGGATGGGAAACTCTAGGGCCATTTTGGAGTGAACAGTCTCAGTGAAGCAGATGGGATGAGAACTGATTCCTTCCTAAGGTCTTTAAAAGCATTTGTCCCTATGGGATCAACTTCCAGGCTATTGAATTGGATCAAGAAATAAAGTTTAAAAAAATAGCTTAAACTCTTTTATAAAAAGTGATCAGTATAATTCAGCAAAAAGAGAACAATGGCCTCAGTGACCTGAAAGAAATCAGTCTGTTGACCAAAGTGAAAGGTAAACAATGGATACAAAATACATTTTTACTCATTTCTAACCCTTGTTTACTTTTCATTGTTCTCCTTCCAAGAGGTAAAATTGTTTTATTTAACTATTTTGTTTACTTATGTTTCATTACTAGAGTTCATTGCTCATGTATTTTTTAGACACTTGGTCATAAGGTCATAGCTTTGGAGCAGGAAGGGACCCAAAAGCTATCAGGTCCAGAAGGGTAATGTATAAAGAGGTAAATGGCTCAAGGTCACATGGGTAAGCAATGGAAGAACTCAGATCCATTGACATCAGCACCAATGTTCTTGCCCATGGACCACGGTAAAGTCGTCCTTCCATGCCTCTTGATGGCATAGAGGGGGCCCTGAGTTCTTGAAGGCTGTGGCAGGGAATTGCAAACTCAGAAAGGTCCAAATTTAAGTTTCTCCAGGTGTAGGAAGGACAAGACTGTGCCTGTCCTCCAAATGGCACCATAAGTGGGAAGACAAGACAATGGATCCATGGAGCAGGCAGGCAGCAGCCACTGCCAATGAGGCCAATGAGCCGACGAAGCCCCAGCTTCCCTCCCAGTCTGAGGTCACAAAAGCAGAGCGTGCCTAGGTTTCTAGGGTGGAGTTCGAAGACTGATCTCCAGGTTGCTGCCAGAAAGAGGAGGGAGGCTGCAGCCAGAGGAGACCTTGCTGTGATGGGTCAGGGCTGCCTGGCCTCGTGGCCCCCTGTGCTCCAAGAAGGCTGCATCACAAGCTTACCACCAACTACTCCATTGGCAAGACCAGCTGGGTCCAGCCTGGTCAGAAGTCTCAAGATCCCTGCAGCTGGCCAACTGAGATTCAGTTCAATCCAATCCAACAAATATCTGAAATGCCTACTAGGTGCCAGGCACTATGCCTGAGACTGGTGATACAATAACAAAAGCAACACAGTGCCTGCCCTCTAGTAACTTACATTCTATATACAACATATACATAGATAATTCTCTCTCTCTGTGTCTCTCTCTTTCTCTGTCTCTCTCTGTCTCTCTCTCTCTGTCTCTCTCTCTCTCTCTGTCTCTGTCTCTCTCTCTCTCTCTCTCTGTCTCTCTCTCTCTCTCTCTGTCTCTCTCTTTCATATGTGCATATATAGATATAGAAAGGTATCTACCTATCTATAATTATAGCTATATGGGGCAGTTTGGTGGCACAGTAAATAGAGTGTAGGACTTGAAGTCTGACTCATCTTCCTGAGTTCAAATCTGGCCTCATATATTCACTAGCCATGTGACCCTGTTTGCCTCAGTTTCTTCATCTGTAAAATGAGCTGGAGAAGGAAATGAGAAACCACTCCAGTATCTTTGCCAAGAAAACTACAAAAGAGGTCATGAAGAGTTGGACATGACTGAAACAACTAAACAGCAACACATAAACACATATGCACACATGCACATACACATATATTTTGTATAAACAGCCAAGGAGACCAGGAAGGACTTCCTGTAGGAAGTGGAACTTGAGATGAGCCTTAGAGGAAACTAGATGTTCTGAGAGGAGAAAATGAGGAGGCAGGCTATTCACAGACATGGGGGCTGGAGATGAAATGTTACTCCCAGGGCACAGTTAGCAAGCCAGTTTGGATGGACCTCAGTGAGTGTGGGGGAGAGCCATGTGAAATGGGGATAACTTGGACAGTGCTATATTGGGAAGGCTGAAGTACCAGACCAGTTGTCAATAAAACAGTCCCCCGAGGCGACCAGAGCTGGGAGTTGCCCAGCAGAGGCTGGTGAAGTATCCAGGTCACCCTGTTTCACCCACAGGTGCCAGCTGGACTTACACCAAGCAGCTGCTCTGTGGAGAGAGGAGAGAGACATGGGGGAAAATGGAGCACTGCCCTTTTTTCTCATCCCTCTCTGGGGAGTGATTTCCTTTGGGAAACTCCTATTTTAATGGGCTGCGGTTTACTCATTAAAGTCACCTGGAAATTGGGTCAGCACAAAGATAACAAAGGAAAACCAGGAGAGTTGGTTAGGATCCTATTTAATAAAACTATTTTCAGGGACTTCTGGAGCAATCACCACCCACCCTGAAGTGTGGCTTCTCTCTTCCCTGATCTCTAGTGTTCCAGGCCTTGTAGGAGATACTGGAAGACATCTTTATCATAGTACTAAAAAAATCCACAGGAAAAGAGAATTCTCTCAATCCTTCTGGTCACTGGGTCTGGCCTCTTATCTCAGAACTCCTACACAATGGCTCCATTCTGGAAAGGCCATGTGGGGCAGCAGAAAGAGCATGAGGCTTTGAAGTCCAGAGAATCGAAATTGAGTCCTAGATTTGATCCCAATGAACGGGGTGACACAGAACCCACTGCTTCATTTCCCTGGGCCTCTGTTTACTCATCTGTAAAATGGGTACCAATTTATTTGTATTACCTTTCTCCCAGGTTGTTTCAAGGAAAGCAATCTCAAAGCACTGTGGAAAGGTGAGACATTGTAATCAGAATTATTAATCATAAATAATCATAATCATAAATGCCTTTGATGACAAGGGAAGTGATTAGTTGGACACACAGGTTTTGAGGACCTCCTACAACAGAGGCATCATGACATATAAAGATAAGAACTGCACCAGAAGGGCTGGTGGTGCAGGAAGGCTCAGTACCGAACCAATGCAAGAACCCATGGTGGAAAGAAGAACACTATGGAAGCTGTGGCCAAGAGTTCAAATCCCGACTTTGATGTTTAGTCTCTTTGTGACTGGGCAAATCTCTTCATCTTCCTGGAGGTCCGTTTCCTCATCTATAAAATTAGAATGGACAAAGGAGGGGCAAACTGACCTGCCCACTGTAGGAAACCCCCACTTTCATAAGATCATGGATCCATCAGAAGATGAGAACAGATGCATGGAAGGATTGGTGGAGAGCCCCCATATACTTTGGGGAAGTAGAGGAGGCCTTCTGAAGGAGCCCATATTGAAGCTAGGCTTTGTAGAATGGTGGCAGCTAGGGAGGGAGGGTGCTGGGCATCTGGAGCAGGTTCCCAACCACACTGCCACAATCCTACAAGGCTTAGTTCTAGCATACACCACCTATGTCCTCCAGGCTAAGGAACCAACACTTTCCTTCACAGGCAGTGGGGAACCACAGCAGGTTTGGGGGGAGATGAGTAATATGACCTATGTCTTCTGTGAGATATTTGGACAGCCTGGGGGAGGAGGGATCAGAGGGCCAGTGAGTGGTCAGGAAGCATCTATATACCAGCTGAGAGGTGAGAAGAGTCTGGGCTTTAAGGAGAGCAAGGGATAGCCTTGTCATACAGAACTGATGCTAGGCTGTGCTATCCTTCAGCACAAGTCAGGAGAGCAGGTGACCATCTCAGCCTGGTCCACAGGCTCCAGCTATGCCTAAGGTCCCTCCAGATTCTGGGTCTGTGGTCTGGGGATGTTTACTGTCTGGGCCTCAGTTTCCTTCTCTGTAGATGAGTAGGTCAGAGTAGATGGCCCCTGAGGTCCCTCACAGGGACAGGAATTGCCCTTTTCCTCTTTTTGCATCCCCAGCATTTAGCACAGTGCCTCAGGCATAGTAAGCACCTCACAGCATTTATCAGCCAATTGATGAAAGTAAATTTCTAGACGTGGGGCTTTGGTTTCCTTGAATGATCCTCTCAGCCTGAGTCCCACCTCTTGCCTCATCTTCCCCCCTTCTCCTAGACTTCAAGGCCTACTTCTCTCTTCATTCCACTTGGACATGACTTCATCCACAGCCCAAGAGTGACCGAGTTTATCTCAGCCGCCACAAACCATCCCCGCAAGCCAGGCGGAGATGAGTCCAGGCAGCTAAGACTGGTCTTTGCGTGACTGAAGTCAGAGAAAGCTGCCATCTAGTGTTCCAGAACACGATTTGTCTGGTCCACATTCCTTGTATCTCCCATTAACCCATAGATTTGGCTTTGGTCCTCTCCCTTTGTCCCTCCTGGAAAGTTGGTCTGGTAAAAAAAAAAAAAAAAAAGAGAGAAAAGTTACTTTCTTTCCCCCCAGGGAAGATCAACCCCCTTTCCAAAAGGTCCTTTCACACCAAAGGCATCTAAAGGGGGGACCCCATTTGGGAGTGATTATTCATGAACCACACTCTTCTCCACCATCACCCCCCTACTCTCATCCCTCCTACAGCTCCCCCTCCCCTCTTAGACTCCCACCCACTCCCAACACATTCTCTTAATTCCTCCCCGGAGGAGTTGGGGCCCCTTGTGGGAAGGCAGATCCAGCATCGAGCAGATGTTCTGTGCCCTGGGCGCTGATGAAAGCGGGCCATTAACAGAGCACATCAAAGCCAGTGACATTTACCCTGGCCAGACCCCAGAGGGCCTTTCCAAAGACACCCACACACTTTCTGGCGTCCTGGTATTAGCCCTTCCCGAGCACTGACAAAGCTCTAGGAACAATGGGGGCCCTAGAAGCTCTGCCTGGCGCCCGGCAGATGACTGGCTTCATAAATGTGAGTGATGGTGATGTGCGGAATCAGGGAGATTGAATTGTACATACGGTCCAGGGTTCAGCTCATCTTCCAAACAGTTTGTGTTGTACTTGCTGGCCTCACAGGGGAAAGGTAGGAACCTTATGTGAACACCAAGATATGAAGTCAATACCTACTACCGTCCTCTCAGTAGAAGAAAGTGGTGGGCTATGGGTGAGGGATATTATATACTCTGTCAGATGTTATCACTGTATCTGAAGTGAGTTTTTGTTTTGTTAGTTTGGTTTTTTTGTTTTGTTTTGATTTTTTGCAATTAAAGTGAGAGTCCTAGGGAAAAGAGGATTACTGCAAAATGGATGTGATATAAAATCAAAATACATTTTATTAAAACATTAAATAAATAAAATTTAAAAGGCATGATGTAAGAACTGGGCCATCATTCCCCTTTGAGCTCTTTAGAGAGAGCTGGTTTGCACAGTGGTTAGAGCACTAGGCCTGCACCCAAGATGAGCTGAGTTCAAATCCAGCCTCTGATACTTACTAGCTGTGTGATCCTGGACAAGTCACTTCACCTCAGTTTCCCTACCTTCTTCTCTGTTTATGCACAGAACCATGGGATTGGGCGAGCTCAAGTCCAACCTCAGTCACTTATTATCTGAATCAAATGAGACAATATTTGTAAAGTGGCATATGGTAGGCATGCTATCAATGCTTGCTTTCTTCCTTACCAATCTGCATCCAGTTCTAAAACCCTATGATTTGTTTCCCTTTGCCAACACCAGGAAGGTGGGTGGATTGCAAAGGACAGAGGCAAACCGAACAGCTTATTCCTCTCATCGGCTCTTTAAAACTCAGTCTTTGGAAATCTCTTTTTAAAGGTGGTGCCTTTCTCATCTCTCTTCCCCATCTGCATGTCCCTGCCACTACTCACTTCTGAGTTCAATCCACCAGCCCATCGTTAAAGCCAGCTACGAGTTGTCCTTGGTAACTCTATTCGCAATGTGCTCCATATACTATAAATACCAACCCCCACTGAACCAGATATGCCATGACCAGCCATTGTAGCCATCTTGGATCTGGCCAACAGCATTAAAGAGCCCAGAGGGGTAAAGGGTGGTGACTAAGCCCATACTCTACCTCATAGGCCAGCGTGGAGACCTCTGGAGGCTCTCACAGATAACCAACCACAATGACAGCAAAAGAGTCCACCAACAGTCAACGTAAGAAGCAAAGGGACGGCCAATGAGAAGGCAATGGATTCAAGGGTCATTTAAGATAGAGGAAAACAACCCTCCACCCCTCCAAGATTCCTGAAGGCTTCATTATATTTCCAATAAAATGGCTGCCCATAATGAAGACCTGGAGTGATGGATAAAAAATGTCAAATTCTATTCCTTCCATGAGATCACTGCCTTTAGGATTATTTTAAATTTAACTGACACATAATTTTTTTTTTTGGTCCAGACTTATGATTTGATCAGTATGAGGGAACTCCAGGTGTGGAGACTCTCCCAACAACTTAGAAGGCTTAGGAAAGTGAGTGACTTGCTCACAGTAACTAACCTGGCTCGGATTATTCCAGAGACAGGACTTGAGCCTGGGTGTTTCTGATCCCAAGGCAAGCTTTCTGTCTCCCACACCCCAATGTCTTCAAAACAGAGTTTGGATGTTTGTAAATGCTTTTCTAACATTTGGTCCTTTGATTTTCCCAGAAGCTGGTGAAGTAGGGCCTATAGGCACTATTTCCAAATTATTCACTGGTGCCCTATTTTTTGTTCTAAGAAGGCAGGGGAGTATTCAAATGCATTTGTTTTATTTTCTATGGAAAACAAGTTTTAATTGGTGCTTGAAGGCATAACCTTCCGAGCAGACTGACCAGGGGATGGAAAGCTGAGTTTGAGGTCACTGAGCCCTGAGTTCCGAAATCTCTCTGATCCTATTAAGGATTAATACATACTATTAAGTGGTGTGATCAGGGGCAAGTGGCTTCTTTTCCCAGCCTCAGTGTCTCCATCTGTGAAATGAGATAACAATAGTGTCTCCCTCCCAGGGCTGTCATGGAGCCAAAATGAGGGACTGGAGATTGAGGAGATGAGGTGAATGCCCAGGGCTAGACAGTCCAGATACCCAGGAGGCCCTTTCCCCAAGACATCTTGACTCCAAAGCTGGTCCTCTGTCCACTGCCTCTCTGCATCCTTAGCCTGTGATGATGAGGACTCCCTGCTTTGTTCTTGCCCTGCCTCCCCACCCTGTGTTTGCCTCTCTCCTTCTCCTAAGTACAGTCTCAGAACTGAGGACCTCCCGTCAGTGCTGGGCAAAGATCTGTTTGAGTACAGCAGTCTCTGGACCACTCAGCACACAGCATGGTGTTGGTTTGTTAGCCAAAGGTCAGCAGGAAAAGAATTCTTTGCTCAACAGACAGAGGAGATTTGAGGAGCAAGAGTCCCCTCCCCTCCAAAAACAAGGCAGGATATGTGCCCCATTCCCACTCTCCCGAGTTGGGGAATACATGCCCATCCACGGCACATATTTCACCCTCCAGTGGAGCCATGGATGGGGCACCCCTCCCCATCCCTGAACTTTGGACTTATCGGGGGCAGACATCTGGGGCCACTGGCTGCTGAGACCACCCAGGGGGCAGAGGAGGAGAGCCCTGGTCATCTGAGCCCATCCACAGGAGGTTAGAGGTCAACTACTCCAACCAGCTTGCTGAAAGCATCTCCCTCAGACCTGAATGAAAAGGTCATTCTAAGATAGTGACAGGGCACAACTGGAGGGAGGAAAGGAAGAAGAGGCAAAGAAGTGTGTGTTTCTGGATGTGTCTGCGTGTGTTTTAATGACCAAAAAAAGCTGTTTCAACTCTCCAGTTTTTGAGTCAACTGGGTTGATTGATGCCTTATTGAATTCACTTCTAGTGTATGGAACACAGGCCCTTCTTGTGGGCATCATCCACAATTAATCAGTAAGTATTTATTAAGTGTCCCTGAAATACCGAGCATAGAAAGAAAAACATGGATAGACTCCTAGGAAGGGTCAAGAAGGGAGTCTGAATGGAAGGACCGTGAAGGATACCCGGGGATGACTTGGAAAACCACATACGAGCATTACCGTGTTCTGTTGTATTTGTATTCATTTTGTTAGAGCTCATCTGGTCTAACACCAGCATTTCACAGTGGGGGAACTGAGGCCCAGAGGGACAGAAAGAATGTCTTCAGTGGGATTAGAACCCAGACCTACCTAATGCACTTCCAGGGCTACTTGGGTGAAAATGTCCAGTTCCACATGTCCAGCTTCCAGAAGGGTTTAGGAGCCTGTCTCCCGGAAGAGAAAGATCTCCACATTCAGGAGAAAGGTTTCATTCCCCCCACAGAGCTGAGCTTTCCACCAGCAGCCGGAGCCTAGCCTCGGCCACTGGGGGGGGGGGGGGGGGTGAAGGTGCTGACTTCACCTCCCCCCGGCAGGCCAAGACTCATTTTGCTGACTTAAGAAGATGCCACGTAAATTAGAACTCATGTAACCATATGGTTCAAACCTGTGGGTCATATTTTATACACAAATGACTGTGACAGGCTGTATTTTTGTGCTGACAAGCTGTATTTCACCAGTGTTTACTAGGAATCCAGGATGGTTATTAAAAGCTGAGCAGCCAAACTTTCTCAGACTTGGGGACAAAATTTTCTTGTGGGGTTTGTTGGTTGGGTTTTGGGGGTAGGGGGAGCCTTTTTTCACAATGAAAACTTGACTGCAGAGAATGTTTTATGGGTCAGGGGATCCGTGGTTTGGTGATTTCAGGGATGCTGACATCAACAATTCAAGGCAGCATAACTCAAGCTTTGGCATACAGTGGGACCTCAGTCCAGGGCTTGGGACCGCCATCTTCTGTGGCCTCCCAGGAAAGTACATCCAGGGATTATCCTTCCAGTTATGGGATCCCACTGGGGATTCCAGATGGATGAGCAAAAAAGAAAGGGTGATTACCCCGAGGAAGAGGAGAGAGAAACAGTGGTGGAGGGGGGGCTGGGTGACCTCTCAGGTCTATGACACTATGACCCTGAGACCATACCACTGGCATCTCTCTATAATCACCCTTACATATATAAGTTGGATGCTGTGCTAGGTACTTGCACGTTGCCAAGGGATCTTAGAGAAAGGGGCCAGGATGCTGCCCCCACATAGTTAAAGTTCGATCTCCAATTAAGAGGATCAGTGACAGCCACTGGCCTTTGAGTCAGAGAGGAAAAATGGAAAACCAAAGTGGAGAAACAGAGGGGTCATCCTAAGTTCTCAGGGCCTCTCTGGAGCAAAGCCTTAGAAAAACACCTTGGGAGTTTACAAAGAACTCTGAATGAACTCCGGAGACCTAGGCAGTCAGGCAGACTGATGAAAATATGGTTGTAGAAACTCAGATACAACTGCACAAATCTTGAACTGACTGCATACTTAACAGGGGAAAAACCCATTTTAAATGAGTCACCCAAGTTGTCATGCTCCCTTGAAGAAGGATGCTGATTCTAGTAAGTTCCCCATTTTGTCTTATGATTTCCCAAAACCTCCAGCACCCTGGGCCCCAGAATCACCTACTGGATAGGCATTCATGTGTAAAAAGCCAAAATGTTTTCTCTGGTCTAGCATGGGATAGCCCAAACTTCCCTTTCCCCCATCTCTGAGAAACCCAAAGAATCTTACAAATTCTTCTTTTCAGTGTCTCCTTAAAAATGTAACGTTGGACAACTACACTTGCGATAATAAGAATATTCCACATTTAAATGAACTCTTCAACATCCAAAGCCTTATGTTAGTCCTTCCTTTAAGGCAAGATTTGGGTTATTTCTCTTTTTCTGGAGGGGGGTCCCCAAAGTCTAGCACAGAATGGGGGCTTCATTCATGCCTCTAACATGTAACATGCCTCTAACAGCATCTAACTCTTGATGGATTGATCGATCTGTTCATTCATTTTCATCCACTTTTCCTTTTAAGATCACAGTGGATCCTCTATTCTTATTACTCTGTAAAGGTCTTTGCAGATTTTTTTGGTATTCCTCATACTTTTTGGTCCTACTCGATTTACAGAATTCAAGTACACTTTTGTTTATCAGAGGTTGGGCAGGAGCTGGGATTCCCACAGGTCTAGCAAACAGAAGCTCTACTCTCCAAGAGCCTCCTGGGGAACCAAGAGGTGACGTGACCTGCCCAGGGTCACACAGCCAAGATGCATGACAGGCAAGAACCACCAGTTCAAGTTGGCTCTTTCATTTTATGGAATTTAATCACAATTTGACCTCCCACTATTATTGGACATTCCCGTTTTGTCCAGGTTTTTGCAATTACATTTAATGTTGCTATGAACATCTTTGAACTCATGACTCCCTTTTTTATGGATGTTTTTGATAAAAGACTGTCATGGTGGAATCCCAATGGCAGAATTCCTGAGTCAAAGGGTATGATTATTTTTGTAATTTTTACTGCATAGAATGAGACACTAATTTTTTGGACACACACAAGAGGAGAAATTTTGTTTTACTTGACTATGAATATTTCTTACAAGGGTTTTGATTTTTGAGGGGGAAGAGAAGGGAAAAGAAAAAATATTTGATCATTGAAAAAATATAGAATGTAATTTTTAAAATTCTATTTTAGATTGTCAGATGGCTAGTTAAAAAAATCATGGTATTCCAAGAGTATTATCATACTCATTATATGTAAAAAAAAATTTTGGAGGGGGGAAGTCAGGGCAATTTTCCAAGATAATATGGCTAGTAATTGAGGCTGAATTTGAACTCAAGGCCGGTGCTCTATTCACTGTGCCAGCTAGCTCCCCGATAAAATTTTTTTTAAGTATTTAGGCTGTTGAAAAGTCAGAATTAGATTCCCAGAGAGGGTTGGCCAATAACCAAAGAATGTATTTGGGATCCTCCATTCTGCCCCCAATGTGCTTTTCTCCTTCCCCAAGTCTTGTTCTCGGCTTGACTGTTGATCATTTCCCCCAAGCTATGATTTTGAAGAGTCACAGATTCAGATCTGGAAGGGACCTTGAAGGTCATTAATCCCACCCTGGAATTTTGCAGATGAGAAACTGAGACCTAGAGAAATGAAAAGGCTGAATAGGTAATACAGGGGAGAAGCAGGTCCTCTGAGTCCAGGGCTGTCATGATAATGGCCTCCTCATGGGACAGCTTGGGGGCACCATGGTGCACAGAGCACCAGGCCTGGAGTCAGGAAGACCTGAGTTCAAATCTGGCCTCTGATACTTACTAGCTGTATGACTCTGGACAAGTCACTTAACCCTGTTGACCTCAATTTCCTCATCTGCAAAATGAGCTGGAGAAGGAAGTGGCAAACCACTCCAGTATCTTTGCCAAAAAAAACCTCAAATGGGGTCAGGGAGAGTCAGACAGGACTGAAATGACCAAACAACAGTGACAATTACTCCTCACAGTATATTATTTTTTACAGAGGAAATTGCAGCATCGATTCAATTCAACAGAACAGTCCTGCCCTCAAGGATCTCACAGTCTACTGGGGGGACATGACATGTACACAGAGAAACGAATTTAAATATATGTAAATACAAAGAGCTTTGGGGTAGGGGGAGGAAGAAAATGCCAATGACTAGGGATCAAGAAGGCCTAGAAGGAGGAGCTCTGTATGGCCGAATAGCACTGAGTACCCCTGGAATAGCGCTGAGAGGCATCGTCTCTGTGAGCCTCCCTCTAACCTGGAGCGCTGCGGCCAGCCTGGTTTATGGGAGAGGACACCGAGGCTCAGCTTAGCCGCCTTCTGAGATGTTCTCACACTTAGCTACATCCAGGCATACAAAGTTTTCAGCCCCAGTGGCTCTTGAAAACCACTTACCAGAAGGCCTCACTTGACCTAAAACTCCTTACAATCAACCTGAAAATCACAGATGCTGGAAGTCTTTAGATTAAGACCCCCTTCACCTGTTTTGTGGCCTGGATGAGGCCACAATCACGTTTCAGAATAACTCAAGGAAATGCTCGATTTGGGTTAGAGATTAGTGAAAGTAAAGATGTAATTCTGTGCTCATCCAAGTTCAAGGACCCTCCTGAAGCAGATCCATGGGAACCCCCAGGGAAGAACCCCTGTCATAAAAGATATGCATTACAAGTGGAAGGGGCATTTTTCTAAAGAGGCAATTTGTCAGTGTGGATTGATTATGGTGCATGTAAGCAAGAACAATTACGGCTGACATTTCTATGGCTTGCAAAGCACTTTACAAATATTGTTTCATCTGATCCTGACAATAACCCTGAGAGATAGGTGCTATTATAAACTCCATTTTGTAGATGTGGAACTTGGGACTCAGTAAGGTTAAATGATGTACCCAAGGTCCTACCACTAGTAAATGTCAAAAGCCCAGTTAGGACTCAGTTCTTCCTGACTCCCAAATCCAGCCCTCAGCTGACTCTGTCCCTTCAGTTGGACAAACCTCAGTTCAAATCCTGCCTCGGACAGTTATTAGGTGGGTGATCCTAGACAAGTCTGTTCATCTCTTTGATCCTCAGTTTTCTCACCTGTAAAATGGGGATAATCACAGCACCTACCTTATGGGGTAATTGTGAGCCTCAAATAAGATAATGGACCTGGAGTGTTAAAGAAATGTGAGCCTCTGCTCCCAGGATCCCTCCCAGGATGGGACTATGGGGAGCAGACTTCATCTGCTGCCCTACAGACGAGATCTTTAAAAGAATTTCCTGACTGTGAGAGTCATTAAACCCTAGAATGGGGTGCCAAAGGGGGGCTGCAGAAACTCTCAGGGAAAACGTTTAAAAATAAGAGAGATTCTCATTCATCCAGGGATGGTTTGCCTGTGATTCCCACCCCAGAAGACCTCTCAAGGTATTTCCCAGTCCTTGAACCCAGTTCCCAAATTCACCCTGATGCAGTTAAGAAAGTCGATGCTCGCTGGAGTCAGAATCCAAGAGGTCGGGCTAGACCACTGAGGGCCCTCCAAGTATCTAGGAGAGCATAACATCTCTTCCCAGGAAGCTGGAGCTTTGCTGTCTATCTACCTTGGATTCTAGATTCCACTGATGTGCCAGCAAATTAAGCCCATCACACACTTCCTTCTGCTGTCATTTCCACACCTCTGGGTCCCCAACCTTGCACTGGGCCCCTTGGGTTCCTGTCTCAGGACTATTCTTCTTGTTCTCAGAACTTACCAGGCTCAGATGCACATGCCAGCCTCAGCTAACGCTGAAGTTACCTTACGTGACTTCCCTGCCAATGCCCCTAACTTTTGGGTACCTCCCTGCCCCTCGGTCACTTTGCATTTTATCCTGTGGCTATTGTTATCTATGTGTGTATGTGCTGTTTCTTTAGCTAGATGAGCGAGACAGACAGGCAGGCACATAGATAGACTGGCATGGGGACTAGAAGAGTACACCTGGAGTTTGTCAGAAAGACCTGAGTTCAAATTCAGCCTCAAGACATTTGCTAGCTGTGTGACCCTGGACAAGTCACCTAACCTCCCTGCCTCGGTTTCCTCATATGTAGAATAAGGACAGGGGTACCTGCCTCCCTGGGTTGCTGTGAAGTTCAAAGGAGATCATATTTATAAAGTACCTTGCAAACCTTAAAGTGTTATATAAATTCTAGTTGTTATCAGGTGATAGATATAGCATTTCTTTTAAGGGCTCACTGTGGTACCAGGCACTGTGCTCTGTTCTGGTAGAATCAAAGCTCCTTGAGGGTAGGAACTATTACAGTTTTGTCTCTATAGGATAGAGATAGTTCATAGGACAGTGCCTAGCATGCAGGAGGTTTCACAAATTCCTGTTGATTAATTAATTTATTTTTCCCATTCATTCACTCATTCTAATAGATGGAATACATAAAGTACTATGCAAAAACATAAAGCACTTTATAAATGTGGGCTTTTCTTAAGTAGCAACTATGTGCAGGTGCTAAGGATAAGGCAGCCCTTCCCCTCAAGGGGGATACATTCTATTATAAGCTCACATAAAAGAATACAAAATGTATACATAGTATTTCAGGGGAGGTCACTGGCAACTGTTTCAGTCAAGAGCTTATGCCAAAGGTGGTGTCTACAGGCTCTGAAGGAAGCAGGGATTTGTCTCCACCCAGTTGTTCCGCCTCTTATGGAGCACTCTTCAGTCATTCATTTGGTGAAGCCCTGAAACAAAATTTGTCAGGCTAAAAACCAAAGGAGAGTCCATTAGTTCTTCTTACTTTGAGGGACCAAGAGTCTCAGCATGTTCCCTTCTTCTAACTTTGTCTAGAATTTCCCAATTCTCAGTGATTTTTCCAAAATAAATCACCAGAATCTAATCATGCTGTTGGGGGATTCCCTAGATTTACTGCCCCTGACCCAATGTCCTCAATGTCTCCTTAATTCTATTTGATCAATAGCTCTTATTTTTTACATTATTTTATTTTTTTGATTTTTCAGGTCCCCTTTGCTTGGATCCATTCATGATTTGTTTAAGTGATAGAATGGACTCAGATTTAGAGATGGAAGGCATAGCTAGTTCAAAGTTCCCTCATTTTACCAAGGAGGGAACTGAAGCCCGGGAGGGGCACACAGCTAGTGTTAGAAGTACTCAAACCCAACTAACTTCTAACTGCAATGTGCTTGATAAGCCAAATGATGTGGTTTCAAAAAAAAAAGTATTGACATTTTTACTCCCTCCAATTAGATTGAAAGCTCTTTGAGGGCAGGGACTTTGTTTTCATTAATTATATCCTCAAACTTATGGCAGTACCTGGAACATGGTAGGTACTTAATAAGTGTTTGTTGGATTAGATTGAACTGATAGCAAGCTTTTAAAAAGCTGTCCAAATTCTCAGCCATCCACCAGTCAAATGTTCCCCCAACTCTGCTTCAGATGCTGTTCCAGGTGAAATGAACAAAGTTCTATGAGACATTTCATCTCAGATCCCAGGTCTCAGGATTTGAGAGCAGATGGAGCTATAGAGGACATTCAGGTTAATTCCTTCATTTTTCAGGTAAAGAAACTGAGGTCTTTCCACTGAGGGGAAATGACTTGTCCAGAGTAACACTATAAGTAAGGAGCAGAGGGTGGGGTTGGATCCCAGGTCCTTTGATTCCAAATCCAAGGGGACAACTACACCATAAATGCCAGTAAAACTTTCCTCTCCAAAGTCCCCTTTAATTAGAAAAGAAACAGTTGATTGTTATCCAAGGTGGGATAACAATCCAAGGAAGGATAAATATCCAAGGAAGTTCTACAACTCCTCCACAATGTGTGAAAAGGTCTTCCACTTGAAAAGGTCATAGGGTGTTGACCACTGGATAAAGCAAGTGACACCACAGAGGAAACACCTTGTGATTGGAAGACATAATCTTTCACGGGTCTATGTATAAGAACAAGTTAGTGGGGGAATTTGCCAGTGCATAGTGAAGGATTCCAGGCTTAGGGCAGCTTTGTGGAGGTCAACTTTTCCTCTTCTATCTCCTCTCCTTCGCTACCTCCATTGACCATATTATTGGGAGCTCCTGTACCAAAAAGGAGACAATGCACCCAGCCCAGAGTAGAAAGAAACACCAAAGACAGACACAGATGCCTAGAGACAGTCACACAAAAGAGGAGGCAACTTTAGAGACCTCGACTCCTCTTGTGAAGGAAAAGTCTACCAGCTATGGCCTCAAGAAAGAAGCAGGACCTAGGAACCCAAATGAGTAGCCTCACCAGGAAAAGATAAACTGCACCTAAAAGAAACAACAGGAAGGTTCTACAGGGAGGGAGAAGACTTCCTATTCCAGGAGGCCAGGTGTGAATTACACTTTGCCATCCTCACATCCTGCATATGTGCCTGATACCATTATATTCTCAGTTTGGATCCACTCTTTAAATGAACATTGCATGTAATTATGGGAGGGCACATGCCAAGTTTGGGAGGTAATACTTTGTACCCACTGTTCTTACTACCATCTTATGAAATGCCTTTGATCAAAGGTAACTAAAGCCATCAGCTAGTCAATAATGGGAAGTACACTGGTGGGGGCTTAAAAGCCACAGAAGTTAGAGTAGCTGTTCAAAGCGTGGGCCCCAGGTTGGAGTTGGGCACCCAACCTGTGAGTGTCAGTACAAGTTGGGGGAGTATCCCAGAGGGAGCATTACACTTAACAACCCATATCACTTAATCTGAGTCTCAATTCCTCATCTGTACATATGATCACGTTTTGCCAGGCCTGAGGAACATCAGAAAGATACCCTTCCCCCCACCCCCAACCTAGAAGAATTCACATGACTTGCTGTGGAACTCAGCCCCATGAAACCTCTCCACTAGGCCTGGCAGGGTTGCAGAATGTCGATCCTCTGTGGGGATTTTGAAGGTGCATCTGGTTTCACTACAGCAAAACAAATCACCCCTTGGACTCAAAAGCAAAGAGGAGAAGAGGAAAGAAAAGATGAAAGCTGTGGGCCTCTCAGTAAATTATATATTATCTGTGCCTGGAATGCCCAGTGGGATCATGAATTTCTAGGTTTCAACAACTGAAGAAAAAAAAGGCTCCAAGAGCTGACACCTTCTGTTTCTAGACTCCATGATAGCATTGGGAATGAAAGGGAAGGAGGAAATAGTGAATAAATTATTTAAAAGAGGAAAAGGCTTCATTATTTTCTTGCACTTTTCTAATCTTTCCCCAAAAGTTTCCAAGGAGATGAGGGAGGGAGATGACCACCCTGCCTATTATCCCTCAGAATCAAAGACTGAAAGGGCCTGGCATTCTCTGTCTGGCTGCAGAATCCAGATCATTTAGCTGCACTGCCTCAGATCTTCCTGCTTTTTATTCTAAAAATGAAATGTGTGTGTGGGGACAATGAAGGCCAATAAGACATGAGATTGTTTCAAGTGCTCAGTCACCAAGCCACTGAGTCTGGCTCCACACCCGGACAATTTCTGATTTTTTTCAGAAGCCATTCAAATGCCTGATGGTCCCATTCCTCCTAGGTTTGCTTGCAATGAACCAGAAACTCATTTCCTGAGGTCTCTAATCTCCATCAAGAGAAATTTCATTCCAAGTTGATCAAATATCCTTTCAAAAGCACTGACTTTCCCCCCTCTTGTTTCCTTCTTCTATGCTATTTCTTCATGAGAATTCCATGATGGGAAAAAATACAGTAAAAGACATCAGGAATGAAGCAATAATAACTGGAGAGAAAGACCAAGAAGCATAAAAAAAAAGGAGAGCTGATGGACCCCAATGGGAAATGAAGCGCATGTATTCAACCAACGAACATTAAATACTGACTATGTGCCAGGCACTGGCCTCTGGTGTCACTGACCTCAGGAAGGAAAAAACTGTATGTGATTGTTTGTATTTTGTATGTGTGTGTGTACACACATTAAAAGAGTGTATACACTTATACATGTAGATCTGTAAACACAAATGTATCAGTTGCCAGACATGACTGATGTGCTAACATGGTTTGTTTAACTGTTCTTCCTTGTGTTAAGAGGGAGTTCAGTATAGGGGGAGAGAATAGCCCCAAGATGTGACAACAGCTTTTGTAAAAGCAACAATAATTTTTAAGATGGCTGAGGCTTTTGAGAGTCAGTATTGCTCTGTGCCTCACAGTGTGGTCCAACGAAGAGAGCGCTGACTCTCGGGTCCAAGGACCTGCAGCCAGATCCCACCTCTGCCACTGACTGCCCGTGGACCTTGGGCCAAGCACTACCTTTCCCATGAATGATGGTGAGCTCCTTGAGGGCAGAGATTGGTTTTGCTTTACTTCACATCCCCAGCACTTACACAACATCTGCCACAGAGTAGGCACTTAATGTTTGTTGACTGATTCCCTGGGCCTCAGTTTCCTCAATTGTATAATGAGAAGATCATGCTTAATGGCGGCCTCTGAGGTTCCTTCTACTCTATATCTCTGGCCCTAGAATCTAATGAGACCATCTCATCTCTGTTGACACGGACACAGCCCCAGAACTAATCTCCGCTAACCTTGAATCTCACCAGTTCATCAGGAGGACCTAATCTCTTCAAGGAGATGGTTCATCAAAGCTGCTGCTGTGGACACATGTACTGCTAACATCAACTTAACAAGCATGTTGTGCACCAGGCCCTGGGGAGACCAGGACAAAAATTAAACAGCGCCAGCCCCCAAGGAACTGCCATTCTACTAAGGGTATAAAATGTCCATGCCAATTGGTGAGGGGTCCCCTGCCACAATCACTGGCTGTCAAGAGGGTGGCACCAGTCCAGATTTAGCTCCCGTTCACTCAACTGCACATGTGAAATTGATTGTTTTAACTTAAATGTACAATCTTTCATAAAGCTTTACCAAATGTCTTTTGGGGGGTTTAATTCATCTTTCTGTGCAATTATGATATTTGGGGACATTGATTCTGCCATCAAATGTATTAGATTCCCCCTCCTAGATTCCAGTGCCTTGCAAATAAATATGCTATATGTGCGTGTGTGTGTGAGTGACTGTCTATAAGGTGTGTGTCTTTTGTTTGGTTTACTTTTACCAGACCCAAGATATTATCAGTGGAAAAACACAGGACCCCCAGTGAGGAACCTCCTTCTCCAGGGCAAATTGTCACCTTCTCTAAAAGATGATAAAAATGAGCCAGAACAGAACCCTCTCCCATTTCAAGCTACCTCCAGGCTTAGACCAATATATGAATTAACATTCAGGGTGGGACATTTTGAAATAGCCTGGTCTCACTGCCTGAAAACTCTCCCAACTCTGGTTTCTTCTTCACTCAGTGAGATCTGACCACATCCCGCCTTGATCAATAAACTCCCGTGTTTTACATTCCCCACAAGAACTCAGGCTCACACGAATGTAGCACAGACTTTATTTAACCAAACAAAAAATATCGATCCAATTCATATCCCCATAGAAGGTCAAGAAAACTCTTCCCCCCACCAAAGTCCATAGTCAGTCAGTCCTCAGCATTCACGACTTTGAGCACTTTATTAGTAACCTCATTTTCACTTACGCTTTGGCAACCAAATCCATTTGTGGTTATTCAAGTAAAGAAAAAAATGAGAGGTGCTACACACCCAAGTTTGTAGAGCTGGCTAGAGACATCGAGGCTGGTCAGTCCATCATTGATCATCACCTCAAGGTCAAACGCCAGCTTGCCTGTGTTAAACTTCCACACTCCAAGATCCTCAAGGGTCTCAATATGCCCATGAAGAAGATGTTACTGATGGATTATTTCCAGTTGGCCAGTCCTTCATGAATTCCAACACTATCCACCAGCCACAAAAGACAGAGCATTGGAGGCAATGTGGAGACCTCATCAGTCTCAGTGTCTTCTGACAGTAGCAGCTAAAGTCCTGGCAATCTCTCCCTTGGTTTTCAGAGGGTGGCCAAAAGCAGAGAGGTTTATGGCAGTATAGTAGAGAGTTCAATGACCCCATACCACCATCTGACACAGAGGAAGATAAGATTGAGGCTTTAAAATGTTTTTGTTTTAAGAATTCATTTGCTGTACAGTATATTGTTGTTCAGATATTTTCAGTCATGTCCAACTCTTCATGACCCAATCTGGGGTTTTCTTGGCAGAGATCCTAGACCGGTTTGCCATTTCCTTCTCCAGCTCATTTTATAGATAAGGAACTGAAGCAGAGTTAGGTGGCTCACCCAGGGTCACACAACTAGTAAGGGTCTGAGGTTAGGTCTGAACTCAGGAAGATGAGTCTTCCTGATTCCCAGCCCTGTGCTCTGTGCACTATGGCACCCCCTAGGTGCCCTTTGAGTTGTCCTTAGGTCAAACCTAAAACTGCTCAGAATGATTTCTACCCACTGCTACTGGATCAGCCCCCTGGGGCCAAGAACAAAATCTAAGCCCTCTCCCACACGAGAGGCCCTCAGATGCTTGAATATGGCTTTTGGGTCCCCCAGAAGTCTTCCTTAATCCAGACATCCCCAGTTTCTTTAAATGATTGCCATATGTCATGAGCCAGAAGCCCCACCACATACTGGCTTAGCCTCCTCTGATATTTTCCAACTTATCCATGCCCTTCCTAAAATGCAGCCTATAGAAGTGAACACAGTATTCCAGGTGTGCTCTGACCAGGGTAGCGTTCATTTGGACAGTCACCTTCCTGGGGCTGAATTCTAGACCTCTCTCATCAAAGGGACTGAAGTTCCTATTGACCCTCTTGCCTGTGATAAGATACTGTTGACCTACATGGAACATACAGTCTACTAAAATCCCAGCTTCTTTTTCAAAGTGCTGACTAGCCTTACCTCTACCATCTAGTATTTGAGAGGTTTGTTTTTTTTAAACCATTCCCTCTTAGCCACATTTGATCCACCCTTTCTCTATCTTGGGTTTGAAAGGGTATTTGGTCATAGCACAGTAGTCTGAATATACAAAGCGATTATTTGTTGGATCGTGTATAGAAGTTTCTTAAAACATCAACTATTTCAACTTTGTCTCTATCCTACCAGCTGCAAGATAAGCATGGAAAAATTTGGACCTTAATGATTCCCCAAAAAATGTGACCAAAAAAGTATCAACAGCTACTGACCTGTATGCCTCCTCTTCACCTATACAAATTCTTTATGATGGTCAATTATACATTAATTCAGGGCATCTTTGATGAGGGCATTAGCGGAAAACAACCAGGCTTTTGCAGACAATTTTTAGCCATGGATCCCATCACCAACTCACAAGTGACTGACATATCCAGAAAATATAAAGTCTCATTGTATTCATTGTTTGTTGATTATGAAAAAGTATTTTACTCCAGGAACAAAATAATTCTTTCCAATGATGCCAATTCATCTTGTGCAGCTCCCAAAAGTTGCTTCTGTTTAAATGACATTTTGTGAATTGAATTAAGTCTTAGAATACTACAGAGTCTTCTCAAAGGCATATGACCTGTCCATCCACACAGGAAAGACCAAGTGGACGAAGAATGTCTGTTTTTAAATTTTCAACACACCTCTAAATGGGTGCCCTCTAGTGCTTGCCCAGCAATATGTGTATCTGTACCTATAGTTGAAAAGGAGATGGAGAACAAGAAGAATGGTTTCAGGAAAATTTGCCCTCAAGCTTCCTATAACAGTAAGGATTCATTTTTCCTATATAAACATTTTTCCAGTGTTGCTATCCTGGAACCCCATTGACTCAGAAGAAGTAAAGATGAACATCATATACAGGGTAATAGAAGGGTACATGCTGGGTGGGAGAAGGCTGCAGCAAGCAACCAATGAGGAGCCATATGTTTAACTCTGGAAATGTAGAAAAGAAAAGCTGCAAAAGACGTCATCATGTAACTGCATCGAAGAAAGAGAAGATAAGCTGGTCAGTTAGTAAGAGGGACAAAGCTATTGTGCAGCCACAGAGGCTCATTGGCATCCTTCTGACATCAGGAGAAAGCGGAGGACCTCCTGCAGGGGGTGTGGACCGCTAGCAGTGAAATTTGGGGAGGACATAGACAAGAGTCATGGGCAGAGATGATGGTTGGCCATCAGCATCATTGGAGAGACATGCCTGAATTAGTAAAGGTGCAGATTCTTTTCAGCATCCTGTAGCCATTAGCACATAGTAGTCACTTACTAAATGATTAATTGGTAATTATTTGATCAGATATATTATGTGTACTCATCATATGGGTGACCAGAAGTCATGGCACAGATGGGCAAGGACTGTTCCCTTTTGGTCTTTGCATCTGCTGGGGCTATCACTGTGCCTGGTACATAGAAGACAATGAATGAATGCTTTATGAATTGAAATGCTTCCATTGTTCACATTAACTTCCTTTTTTTGTATTTTAAAGATTATCTTGAATGCCTCCCCTGAATAATTCCTTTTTGATTAAAAAAAATATTTCTTCTTTAGTCTATTAAAATACAAGATTTGGAAAAGAATTATTAACATTCTTGGTACTTTTCCTAAGCTGTCTTGAGGACAGGGCTGGTGGTCAGGCCAGTGGCTTCAACAGCCCTCTCAGAATAAGCAAGACCCTTGAAAAGTTTCTTCTGAGTGTCAAAGTTTTCCTTGTGCCACAAAATCAGGGGATCTTTGGGAACCTCCAGGAACAATAGCCTGGGACTAACAACTGTGAAAGGCTATTGAATGACAATAAGAAAGAGTGGGTATGAAGAAACAATATGATATTTCCAAGTGGCAGCAATGCTGCCGATCACAAGACATTCCCAGGAAGATAGCTGGAATTCTCAAGCAGACAGCAAAGCCCCAAGGAAATGTTCATACAAACCCAAGAGGCAGGACACTCAGTGAAGGGCAATGTTCCCATGTACCACAGTTTAGATTGCACTGAGCTGGTATATTTATGTATGTCGGCAAGAAAAACATCTCTTTCACTTGGAGAAGATAAATTAATACATCAGAACCACATGCTAGTGCCCATGGTCTTTAGCAAAAAAAAGTCTTTGTGACTCTGCTCCATGAGGCATGAATTACAGTACTTAGCCTCTAGGTCTGGCTATTCCCAGGGCTGCTCAGTTGGATTGGCAGACCCGAACAAATAGCCTGTTATACCAAACAGGACTGAAGTGTTAGCAAAGGGAAGGGTGGTTGTGCAAGAAGAGATCTCCAGTAAAGTAAACAATTGAGAGAGAGAGAGAGGAAAAGTCCCAGTCCCTTGGGATCCTTCCTCACTGGGAAGAAGGGCATAGGTTACAGGGAGACTACGCTGGAAAGACTGCTTTAGAGAACTTTGAGCTGAGATCTTCTCATCCAACACTCCCATTTTACAGGAGAAGAAACTGAGATGAAGAGAGGGAGAGAAATATCTCAAGGTACTAAAGCCTCATTCAATTAAACAAGATTTTTAGAAATAAACAAAGGTTTGTTGCTCCCTTTTGCTTTTCTGTCACCTACATTTCTGGAAATGTCCTTTCTCTGATTCTTTCCAGAGAGTCAGCCCTTTATAACAAAGAACTAAAAAGTGGAGGGAGAAAACAGTTCAGCAAAACGAACATACTAAACCAAGTATACTATAACCGACATACTGAAAAACACAAAGTCTGGCGTTGCTACACCCAGAGCCCCCCACCTCTGTCTTCTCTGGGGCTGAGCTTTGTCACGATGCTGGAGGCACCCTGGGCTTTCCTTGCTCTGCTGGTTATTTTGTATCAGTTCACTCAAGCCTTCCCTGGTTTCTTGGCAATCATCACTTCTTGCCATTTTGCATCCACTCAAAAAACACTTGGTAAGCAACAGTGAATGCTTGGAGCTAACATTACAAAGGCAAAAGGGAAACAGCCCCTGCCCTTCAGGAGCTTCCATTCTACTGGGAAGAAATAAGATATTCACAAATAGAAACAAAATAACTGTGTATGGAGAGACAGTATTGTTAAATTGGAGGGATCCAGAAAAGCTGGCTACAGGAGATGGGGCTTAAGCTTAGTCTTGGATAGACTTGGAATTCCAAGAGGCAAATGTGAGTATGGCAGGTGTGGGGAAGAGCCCTGCAAAGGAGGAAATGGTATATGGATGGAATGTCAGGTACAGGAAACAACACGCAGATGGAAAGAGGGAAAGAGAAAAGGGCTGGGGGAGGGGGGAGAGAGAGGGGGAAGGAAGAAAGGAAGGAGGGAGGGAGAGGGGGAGAGAGAAGACAGAGAGAGGGAGAGGGAAAGAGAAAGGGAGAGGGAGAGAGAGATTGAGAGTTTTCCCCCTATACTACAGACTGCTTTGGAATACCTTTAGACTGCACTCGCACCCAGCTTCCTCCAAGTTCCCATCCTTTTCTTTACACACTATCAGCTGCCAAGTAAAAGCTAGAGCCCACCTGCTCATTTGCTGTTTTGTGGAGACATTGATGGTGATGAGAGATTGGGGTAGCCACCTTAAAACCAACCTTTTCAGGATATGATCATAACATCTCACTAGACTGTGGTGCCCTGTGAGAGGCAATATGGCACATGGAGACAGAAAGTCAGATCTGGCATCAAAAGATAGGAGTTCACATCTCAATTCTGTTAGTACTTTTGTGATCCCATTTATTCACTAGGAGCCTTGGTTTCCCCTCCTGTAAAATAAGAGCATTGGACTAGATGATCCCAAGTTCCTTTCTACTTCTAAATACTCTGATTCTAGCCTAGAAGCGTGCCATAGAGAGGTTCAGAGGGAACAGTCCCAGCATGGTGGCATCCATTACAACCGGCGTCTGGCAGGAGATGACAGTAGCTTCATCTAACTACATCTAGCCCATTGACTGTAGTGGTCTGCCAGCAAGTGAGCTGGAGGGAAGGGGGTCTAAGTCTTCAAGAATATCCCCATTCAGAGGGTATGCCCTACTCTAAGGAACACTAGAGTTTCAAGTCTGTTTTCTTAACAGAGGGTGCCACTTTAATATCCTGCAATGATACTTAACCAGCAGGACTGAGAGCAGCCTGTGGTGGGGGGGGGGGGGGGAGAGCCAGAGAAGGATTAATAAAATAATTCTCCAACATCTTGAAAGAATATGGCCCTGAAGACCTCTATGAACTGATGCAGAGCAAAGGCAGCAAAAGTAGGAGAACTTTGGAGAGAAAAAACAACTTTGAGACTCTGATTAATGAAAAGAAAAACCCCAATTCTGGAAGACTGGAGACAGCCCCTCCCCCACATCCTGCCTTAGAGGGGATGGACTTAGAATGCAGATGGCGCCCCAGCTATTGGCTTTGCTGGACTGTCCATGCTGATGATTAGGGGGGTTTTCTGGCTCATTTGGGGGAAAAGGGAGTCATGGGAAGGGCAGATTATAAGTGCATAAATAGATGGATAATCGGGAGATAGATTGATAAATACACTTTAATTTATTTACTTTTGGCATTCTTTTTTTTACACTTCAAGTTCCAAATTCTTTCCCTACAGCCTCTCCCCTACCCATTGAGAAGGCAAGCAATGTGATATCAGTTATACATAATATGCTTTTTAATATATGGTGCTGAATCCCCAAACAGCCCAGGAAGAAAGATATAAGCCAACCTAGAGGAAGCCAGCTCATGGCCCAAATTCCTAAAAGTTCTGAATTGGTGTCAGTGGTCATCTAATCCAAATAATGCCTGAACGTAATTTATGTATATAGCCAGCCTTTACTTGAAGAACTTCCAATAATAACTAACAATAATTGCTAACATCTATATAGTACTATGTCCCAGACACTGTGCTAAGCATTTTATAATTATAAGCTCATTTGGGAGTTAGGTGCTATTATTATCCCCATTTTATAGATAAGGAAACTGAGGTAGAGAAAGGTTAAGTGAAGTGTCCAGGGTCCCACAGCTAGTAAGTGTCTGAGGCTGGATTTGATCTTAGGTTTCCCTGACTCCAGGTGCGGTGTTCTATCCACTGCACCACCCACTCCTCCCCAAGATGGTTCATCCCCCTTCGGATGGCTCAGCTTAAGAAGTTCTTCCTAACACCAAACCTAAATCTGTCTTTTCCCAACATCCATCCATTGTTCTAGCTCTGCCCTCCAAGGTCCCTCTTCTTCTTGGCAAGGACTTGAAGATGAACAGTATACACCCAACTGTCTTTTCTTCCACAGGACAATTTCTAATTCCTTCAACCACTTCTGGGGCACAGTCACAAGGCCCTTCACCATCTGGCTCTGGAATTCTTCTGACTTTGATAAGTCCTTTCTAGAATGTATGTCCTAGAACTGAACACAATCCCCCAGATATGGTTGGACCAAGGTATGCAGTACAGTGGAAATATCAACTACCCATCCTGATGCATTATGCCTCTCAATACAACCCAAAAGCTGCCATATGAGACCACTGACCCATATCTAATGGGTAATTCATTCAAAGCCTCAGATCTTTTTTTCACAGAAATGGTTATTTAGATATCTAATACTTATGGGGAGTTTTTTGAAATGTAAGAGTTTACATTGATGTCTCATTTGTCCTTATTAAATCTCATCTTTAATTAGATTCAGCCCAAAGTTCTAGTCTGTTAAGATCTTTCTGGGGGGTGGCTAGGTAGTGCAGTGAATAGAGCACTGGCCCTGGAGTCAGGAGGACCTGAGTTCAAATCCTACCTCAGACACTTAACACAAAGACTAGCTGTGTGACCTTAGGCAAGTCACTTAACCCCAATTGCCCCTCCAAAAAAGCAAAAAAAATCATTTTGGATCCTGACACAGTTCATCTGGGCTGATCAGTTGAACTCACTAAGAACAGCTATGATCATGCAGGTAGAATCCTGAAAGAAAGTGGGGAAGTTCAGCCTTGGCCTGTGGGAAAAGTCCCACCTGGGGGATTTATTGTTCATAAATGAAATTCCCCTCTGAGGATTTCCAAGAATGCACCTCTACATTAGCAAGCTTTGATCTTTTCCATACTAGTTGGGACACCTCTGGGTTTTTTTTTCTTTTTATGATGAGACTCTTAATTGCTTAGTATAGTTGATGGAAAAATGAGTCATCTAGCTATTTTTTACTGAATAGTCATTGTATAGCATGTATAGAACTTTGAGGATCTTTATCCAAGCTCCAACTTGAGTATGAGACTCCCCCACTCACCCAGTAAGGTTAGATGTCTACCTCAGAGTTCTAGAGATACTCCTGAAAGGTCAAGGGAGGGATAACTTTCTCTAATGTTACTAGCTCAAGCCTCCATGTTGGTGGGTTCTCTGCAATATCAATCACAAGTTACAGATGGTATCCCCCTTATATCATCAACACACTCCAGTGATTAACACCCCAGTACCTTGTCAGAATCTGGGTCAATCAAACAACAAACTTTAATTAGCCATTTATCTGGACAGGCACTGTGCTAAGTTCCAAGGCTCCAAATGAGAAAGTGATACAATCCCTGCCCTCAAAGTGCTAACTGTTAGGTCTATACAACACCAAGTCACAAACTGAATCATATCTTGGGTTGAATTGACCCAACGTTTTCAGTACTGCTTAGACAGAACCTTCGTCCATTTCTGGTGCCATCCGCTCCCATCTCTCAGAGGCAATGTTTTTTAACGATATCCTCTCCTCTTGTGCCTTCCCATCCCACTGCCACAGGAGAGGAGAAAGGAAAGATGAAAAATCGTTCATCATTTGTCAAACTTACATCTAAAAGCCTAGGAGAGTTATTGGAGTTAATGAGCGAGTTGTTTTATTTCTGTCTTTGCATCCCCAGCGATTAGCAGAGTCTGGCACAGAGTAGGTGCTTAAACGCTTGTTGATTGGTGGATTGATTGATTGATTGACTGATCTGAGAGTTACTGAGTTAATGAGCAAGCTGTTTCATTTTTGTCTTTGTATCTTAAGTAGCTAGCTAGGCACATAGCAGGAGTTCAATAAAGGCTCCTTGAATTGAATTTGTGAATACTCAAAGAGGCTGGATGCTGTGCCCAGAGTTGAAGTCAGTGACTTTCTTTGACGACTTTGTTATTTCCATAATATATGCCCCCCCCCCACTTTTAGAGTATTTTTGTATCAGCTGTAAAGCATTCTGTGTGGTTTGATGGGTGGTTGTTAATATTCATGTAAAAAAAAAAACAGAAGGCATCCAGTCTATTTTGGGTTTCGGGAATGAAAGAATGGGAAAGGTCTTGGGGGATGTAGTGACGGTTCTCATGTTTAAAAGTCTTTTCTGTTTTCCAAAAGTTGTGTGTGTGTGTCTAGATCTCCGTCTCTATTTCTGTCTCTCTCTATTTCTGTGTCTATGTTGAGGGGAGCTATTGTTATTTTTTTTTTCAGGGCTGCCGATAATTAATATCCAAGGAGAAGAGGCTCAGGAAGCCTCAGAACTCAAATCAGACTTTTCATGGCTCTGCCAAAAGAATATTTTCCACTGAATGTTTCCAATCCCAAGACAGAAGGTTCGTTTTTTCAGCCCAGGGCTGAGATCTCATAGGTCCTGAGATAGCCCACGGACCATCAGCTGGGGTTGGGGGGAGAACAGAAGACAAAAGAAGCCCCCAGTCCTGGCATAGGGGAGAAAGGAGCAGTGCCTTATTGTTTATTGTTTAGTTTAAGATTGGTTCCTTAGACAGATACCTCCTGATACACTGAGGCAAAGACGCTGGGCACCCAGCTCTCTTGAGACCATGCATGGGGACCATGCTTTCCACCTTGTCTCATTTCATCAGTTCTGTAGCCTCTCTGGCTCCTTCCGCTCTAACTGGAGAGCTGCCCCTCTGATCTCCCCCTTCCTAGAGTTACCCCAGAAGATTTGCTATGCATGCATCTATGGTCAATAGAAAAGTGGGAGGGAGGGAAGGGAAGGAAGTGGGATGGAGAGGTGTCTCTTTGTTCTCCTTCTGTCAAGACATACAATGCTCTGAACAGGCCTTCGGGGTCTCATGCTTTGTCTCTGCAAATGGCAGATGGTGGAGATCCACCCATACATGGATCCCCACATGGGAGTGATAAGGCTGGAAGAGGGAAACAGCAAACCCTTCACTAGGGTGGGGCAACTAGGGCTTTGCCCCAGAGCACACTGAATCATGGGAGGGACAATGACAGACTTTTCTGCCCTTTAGCAGTAGGGGAGCAAGTGCACTTAGCATCTGGGGTTTCCTGGTCCAGTGTGAAGACCTTGCTCCCCCAGAGCAGAATAGCAACTCGTTGGCAACTTAGAATCTTAGAGTTTATGTGACTTACACATGATCACACAGCTGCCAATAACAATAACAGAAACAACTCATAATAATTGTTATTATCATTTACTAGCATTTTAAAGTTTGCAAAACACTTCCATTTTATCTTCACAACAGTCCTGGAAGGTAGGTGCTGTTACATCCCTGTTTTACAGATAAGGAAACTGAGGCAGTCAGAGAGGTTAAGTGACCTGCCCAGCGTCACACAGTTAGCAACTCAGGTCTCTGACTCTGAGGCTGGTTCTCTATCCACCTCACCATCCCACCTCTCATCCCGTTAGCCAAAGTCATTCAGTAGGAGCTACCACATGCAAGTCTCGTCCCTATGAAAGTTGAGGGCCAGGCAGACTCCTGCACCTGGCCCAGCCCTACCCTGCTGTGCCCCAACCCCTAGTTACTTCACGTTACACTCGTGGGGTCTCCAAATCTTCTTTCCCCAGCTGAACTGAGGGTAAATCATGGGCCTCTTTCTCCAGACACAAAAATTGCAGGTTATAGCTCAGGGAGCCTGCCAGAGGGGTGCTAAGAAGGGGAGGGGTGGAGAAGGGAACGCACAAAATACAGCCTTTGTTTAAGACAAAACCTCCAGAAGGGAGGACAAAAACAAACATGTAATAAATAATATCCCCGAGTTTATCCCGAGCCCAAACAAGCCTCATTCTGATGTACCACAGAGCCCCCAGCAGCTTGGGCCAGACCTGGCCCCATCATCAAATCGCCCAGGGCGACTGATGGGTGTTTTTCCTGAGAGAACCCCCTAGGCCATAGCACCAGACCAAAAATATATGTGTGTATACCAGAGGTTTCTTTGGCACCCTGAGAACAGGCCCTGTTTTGTCTAAGACTACTTCCCCCCACCTTCATTTCACCCTCTTCCTTGTCCAAATTAAAAAAAAAAAAAACCCAACCCTAAAAGGAAATACCCTTGAAACATAAGGAATAGGTCATTAGTGTGTCTAATTGTGGGCATTTTTAACATCAAACATCCAGTCTATAGTGAATAAAGACAACTGTTCAGGACCCTCCCAAAATGCCCAGCAATTTTAACCTAATGGGCAAGATTAATGGATTGTCATCTATGGGGAAGGGGGAAGAATTAGGAAAACGCCAGGGTAACTCAGCCCCAATTGCCTTGAGATTGTGGGCCACCTGAATGCACTCAGGCCAAGAGATCGATGTCCACTGATGTCCCCCCCACCCCCCTCCCACCCCCGGCTAAGAGCCACATTCATGGAAAGGAAGGTCCCTGCCTCTTCCAGATATGCCCAATACTCAGAGGCTGGCTTTCTGTTTTTACAAAAACAAACCAAAAAACCCCAAAACAGCCACCACCAAGCCAGTGCTTAGCATGAACAGGCCGCTGCCAAGTTGGGCCCCCATCCTCTGCCTCCGGGCCGCTGGGGATTGGATGGGCCTCTGGCTCTGACACCTGGATTTGTCAGGCCTCTCAGAGGCTGCTGAGAATGTGCCCCAGCCGGGGCAGCTGCTCCCCCCATTGCCCCTCTGACAGAGGCAAACACAACAAGGCCTGTGGGATGACTGACACATTCCTCCCCCGTCTGCCTCTGAAAGGACTTTATTTAACAGGTCTCAAGTTGGGCTTTTGACTGACAGGCTGTGAAGGGTAAAAGTCATTGGGTTCCATTAGGCTCAGTAACCACTGAGGAACAAAACACCTTTTAAAGGGGGAAGAAAAAAAGAGTGAAGAAAGAGCGGTGGAAAGTGGGGAGAAAAAAAGGAGATTCTTTTCTAGTTCAAAAACAATCCTTCTCTTTGCCTTCTGTCTGTCAATTAGGACAGCAGCCCCAGAGGAGATCCCTGCGGGCCCTCATTGGCGTCATTCATCTGCCAATCCAGCTGACATGAACACCAAAGACCTTCATGTAGCCCTGCGGAAACTGTCTGTCAGCCAGTCGGCAGCTGCTGGGCTGCCATCTTCTCTGTTTTTCTAGGATGATTATGGAGAAAGGGGGGAAAGGAGAAAAAGAAAAACCCCTGCCTGAGTCCTGGAAACCGGGCTCCCAGGGACTGTTCATCTTTTCCTTCTTCCACCCCACCCTCCAACTCACACCTCTTCAGCCCCCAACCTGAATGTCTTTGTCAAAGGAAACATGGCCCCTTTGCCTTGGGAAGAGAAAGCATCGCTGTCCAGTGGAGACTCTGGAGGGGAGACAGGGAAAGGGAGTTCCTCTTTAGGAGAAAAAGAATTCCTTGCTGAGTGTGGGCCAATATCCCCATCTTACTGAGGCCCCAGTAAATGTCTTTGGTATCTTCCAGGGAACACCTGGGAACCAGAGCCCCCTCGCTGACCCTAAGCTGGTGCTGGAGCCAGAGAGCCCAGAGAGCTTGCCAAAGGTTGTCTGACCTCCCTGAGTTTTGCTTGGAGAGGGATGGCTCAGCTGGTGGAGCGGAGAACTGGAGGCCAAATTCAACACCCAAGTCATCACTTCCCACCTCTCCCTTTCCCAGGCCTCCCCAAAGCCAGATGCAAGAACCATTTGGAGTGGGTCCCCAAAATTCCAGGACCCTGTGGGTCACCCTGAGAGCCTGGGTTTGGGTCCATAGGCAGACTATAGAGGAGGGGTGAATTGCCCCCAAGCCTCTGTTGTGATGGGAAAGGGTATGGGTTTGGGAATCAAAATCTTGGCTCTGACCTTTTAACATCTGTTTGACCCTGGGCAACTGCCTTAATCTCTCAACGCCTTACTTTCCTGCTTAGGGAATGGAGGGATTGGAAAAGATGGCTTCCGGGGTCCCTTCCAACTCCAAATCAATGATCCTGGGATCATTTAGGCTCATGTGTACACAGCTCACCCACCATCTTCCCAGCCCCCATATCCACAGCCCATTCCTCTTGAAGTAGTGATGAATGCCATACTCTCCAGTAGAAATCAGTACTTCAGATTCTTAGTCAGTGGGATCTGCCAAGACCTGGGTACTCCTGAACACCTTGTACCCTGGGGGAGAAGTTTCAAAAAAAAAAAAGGCAGGGTGGCCCTCTGGACAGACCAGAGCCTAGGAAGTGCCTTTTGTCAAATCACTTTCTGCCCTATATCGGTGAGGGCTCAGAGCAGAGATCACCCCTCGTGCACCTGGGAAGGCAAATGCTTAGTCAAATTCAGTATGGACATGCACGTAGAAGCTGCAGTCAGAGATATAATGGGGTCTTCTTTTCTTTCCTTCCTTCTTTCTTCTCTTTCTCCTTTTACTTTCCCCTCTTTCCTTACTCTTTATTGTCCTTTCCTCCACTCTTCCTAAAGTGCTTTTCTTCACTTCATTACATTTCTCCTTCATGACTTCCTTCTTCCTTCACTTTTCTTCCCATCAGGCCTCTTTTTCTTTGTCCTTAATTCTTCCCGCTCTCTCCCCTACTTACTTCTTGCCTGTTTGCCTTCCTTTTGTGCTTCTATCCTTGTTTTCCTTCTTTTTCTTTCCTTTCTCTCTGATCTTTCTTTTCTTCCTCTCATTCTTTTTTCTTGTTATTCCCTTCTTTTTCTTCCATCCACTCTTTTTCTACTTTTCTCTTATTTTCTCTTTTCCTTTTTTTCTTCCTCCATTTCCTTTCTTTTCTTTCCTTTTCTTTCTCCCTCCTACTCTTTTCTTCTTTTATCTTTTTCTCTCTCCACTTCTATCTGTTATTTTCCTGTTTTTATAAAAGAAAAAATGTCCTGCCAGGTTCTAGCAAGTTCTGTTTCTAACAGAGGGCAGGTCATAGACTGATAATGTAAGCACACATGCACTTTGTAAATCCAAATCTCAGGCTCTGGGCCATGAAATGGTCTCCTCTAGAGCTAAGAGTAAAGTGTCTGCATTTCCACCACAGAAAAAATGGGTAAGGGACCAAGAGAGGAATAGGGGGCTATTGTTTAATTGACCTCAACCATAACAAATGAGGGGCTGAGGAAGGCAGCCTTCGTTCTTCTGCTCCAAACAGGCTGCCAAATCATGGCAAGGATAAGAAGTTCCCGAAGAAGCAGGCTTCCAAACTGCTCCTCTGTCTTTGGATGCTTCATTCTGAAAATCAAAGAGAGAGAAAGATGACAGGAGAGGGGAACAGTCAATATGATGCTAAAACAAAAGAAACTGGCAAAGAGAAAGCAAAATCTGATGGCATTGGCTTGAATGGTGGGCACATTTTGCTCAAATTTTTTTTTTACTTTGGCTCCAGCACCGAGAGTAAGACACGTAGCAGTTTTCTATCTCAGAGAACAACGTTGATATGAAAAAGATCTGGGGGCCTTTGTAAAGACCAAACCCTGGTGAGTTAGCAGTGGAAAGTCACTGCTCTCCTGAGGAAGCAGGTAGTGAACCGTAGAGTCCCCCACTCTGGATGCACCACATGGAGGGTGTGTTTGGTTCTGGATTTTAGAAAGATCAATGAAAGGCTGAAGAGTGTTCAGATGAAGGGACTGGACACATGCCATACCAGGATTAGTTGAAGGCACAGAGGATAGGTGGCCAACAAACAAGAAGGCTTGGGGGGAAGGGGAATCATTTTAGCCCAGAAGGATGATTGGGCAGAAGAAGAAATCTACATGTCTATTCTACTTGGTCCCGGAGCTAAGAACAAAGCTGGCAGGGAAGAGGAGGATGATTTAGGCTTCTAACAGTGAGATATGTCCTGAAGGTGAATGGGCTGCCCCTCGTTGGGTGGAGACTAAATGAGACTTCCCCATGGAATACAAAGGACTCCTGTACCAGTAAGGGGTTGGACAAGGTGGCCACAGAGGTCCCTTCTGAGACTGAGAGTCTTTGATGGACTTTAAAAGACCTTAGAGGTCATCTAGTCAAATAGATAGAGAATTCTGCAGGCAGCACACTGACTTATAAAACCAAATTAACACTGTATGTTTTATCATAATTTCATTTATTCTGTTAAACATTTCACAGTTACATTTTAATTTGGATCTAGTCCTATCAGGCCCTGAGGTTGACACCTCTGCCATAGTGACCTACACCACGAATCTCTTCTCCCCAGGGAGGGGTTATTCGGCATCTGCTTGCATCCCTCCAGTGACAGGGTGCTCACTCCCTATCACTGTTGAGCCAAACAGTTAGGATTTCCTTTCCTCTCCTGAAGCAATATCTGCCTCCTTGTAACATCCACCCATTGCTCCTAGCTCTGCAGCCCAAACTATGTTGTAATCCTTCAGATAGCTGAAGTTATTGAAGCCTACCTGGGGCAGCTGGATGGTGCCGTGGATAGAACATGAGGCCTGGAGTCAGGAAGACCTGAGTTCAAATCCAGCCTCAGAGCCTTATTAGCTGCAGGAACCTGGGCAAGTCACAAGTCACTTAACCAGTTTGCCTCAGTTTCCTCACCTGAAAAATTGGGATAATATTAGCACCCACCTCCCAGGATTAATGTGAGGATCAAAGGAGATAACTGTAAATCACTTAGCTCAGTGCCTGGCACATGGAGATGCCATATAAATGTTGTCTCCAGGTTACTCTGGTAACTCCATCCTCTCTTCGTTTCTGCCTATGAGAACGAGATATCCAAGTTATTGTAACTCCCACAACATCAGCCTTGCCTTCAGTAACTACTACCCACAGTAAGGCTCTCTTTGCCCTCAGTCCAACTTAAAAGCTGGAGAAGCTAAGTGGTGAACAGTCATTTTTGTTTATTTCCCAACCATTCTCGATGTACCCCATCACATTCATTCACCTATTTATCCCTGATACAAAACTATGCCAACTTTTCACTATTATGGAAAATGTCATTTCCCTTTATTTCTTCTCGTTGGGTTGGCAGGGGCAAGTTAACCTCAACCACTTATATTTGCATTTAATTCAGTTCATGGAATTTGGGCTTAATAGTGGGGTTTTTCTTGGATTCTCCTACACTGCTTTTCCCTTGACTGGTCATGTCGTGCGGCATCTGAAATGAAATGAATTCAGATCACTTTCAGGAGGGCAAAAAGTTCCTTCCATTTTCCATTTTGAACAAAATCTTAGTCAATTCTTACTCATTTGCAAAGACTTTCCTTGTTCTGGGCTCCACTCTTGCTTTTAGAGTATCACTCACATAGGACATGAGTAAAGTCCATGCTTAGCAATCCTTCCTTCCTTTATTTTATTCCTTTCCTTTATTCTTTACTTTATTCCTTCATTCTAACTGAAGCCCAGCCAGAGGCCTTTGGAATCAGAATGGTCCCCTGCCCTTTCAGCAAAGATGGAAATCCTAAAACATGAACATAACCAATATACAGCTAGGTCCCTATTAAGGTAAGTATGTAGCACAGTGAATACATTGCAAGGCCTGAAGTCAGAAAAACCAAGGTCAGATCCGGGGTTTGGATACTTACTAGTTGTGTGACTCTGGGAAAGTCACTTAACCTCTGGTTATCTCAGTATCCTCATCTGTAAAATGGCGATAATAATAGCATCTACCTCACAGGGTTTTGTGAAATTTAAATGAGATAATAATTGTAAAGTACTTAGTATAGAAAATGAATCCTATGTAATAGTCATATTATTTGAATTCACACAGCCTATTCCTATTGGACTGGAACCAATTACCATATTGTACATAATTATAATTCTGAATAGTATAAATTTGAACACATGTGACCATATCCCAGGACTCAGTTGTACAACAGATGCTTTAGGAAGATGCTTTGCATTACACTGAGAATTGATGCTGGCTATCTCCAGGATGGAATAGAGACCAAGAAAAGGTTCTGACCCCTTTGTTCTCAGTCAGTTCTTCATAACGGGGCTGGAAGGGATCTTCAAAAGTCATTTGGTATAACCTCTATTTTACATCTGAAGAAACTGAGTCCCAGAAGGGGGCAGAGCCAAGATTGGGGCTGCCTCTTTGATGGCTGGTTCTTCTTCCTTTTGGGGTCATGGATATGGAAAACCCTTTGAAATCCAAGAGCTCTTTCTAGGTTCTGGATTGTGTCAATCATTGATGCAGTCTAGCCCAGAATGGTTTCTATGTGGTCCAGCTGCATGATCAGAGGGTTTGAAATACTCAATTTGTCAATGAAATTGATCCTTGGTGGCCAATCTATGACTTAATCCATGAGCTGGGAGAAGACAAGTCAAGTTCTTTTCAGGTCAGCTCCTCACGCGGTCAACATTTACCAGTGTGGGTTAGGGGAAGCAAATGATAGGAGAAACAGAAATAGAAAAAGGAATGAAGCCTCAACAAGAAACTTTCTTTGGGAGCTTCAAAAGAGCATTGTCACTTGAAAGCTGAAGGGAATGTAAAGGTCAGACCCCCACCAGAATGGAAGCCTTTGGAGGGCAGGGACTGTTTCACCATTAGCTTCATATCTTCAGCACCTAGCTCAGCTCCCAGTACAGCACAGGTTCTTAATAAATTCTTTCTGGATTTGAATCAAACTTAACTTCATTTTACAGGTGAGGAAACTAAGCTCTAGAGAGGTAAAATTACTTAACCAGGGTCACACATGTAGTAAATAACAGAGTCAAGATCTGAGCCCAAATCCTCAGATTCCAATTCTCAGATTCTTTTTCATGCTATCTTATTGCCTCCTGTATCTTAGCTAAGTTCCTCCAAGGGGAGGCAGATTGGCATAGTGAAGAGAGTACAGTTTCTGATCCATTTTGTCTTCAACTCTGGACAAATAAACTTCCCCTCTCACCTCTGTTAACTCTTTAAGATGAGAAGTTTCAGAATCAGGACAAATCTATGTTGATAGAAAGAGTTTTCTCCACCAATGAAACTACAGGTTCAGAATTAAAAAGAAAAAAAGTCCCCATGAGGGAATTAATGCCCAGCACTAGGGATGAAGAGACCAAGACAAAAATGCCTGTCCTCAAAGAGCTTGCATTTTGTGACTTCAGATTCCAATCTTCTAAACTTCCACTTGAGCATTCTTCCTGCTACATATCCATGCCAATGTCCGGTGTGAATACAAGAAAGAGACAGATCAGCGATGCCATCCTTGGGGTAATCACTGAGGTAAGAGCTTCCTTCACCAGGGCAGAGCTTCATTCAGTCTTCCTGGCTGACACTTTCCCAGGGCTGGGAGATGAAGCGAAAGTCTCAGCACACTCCTCACTCCAGCAGGCTCCCTCACAAACACTAGTGAAATAATAGCCTAAATACCCTCCAAGTCTAGCCCTCACTAGAACTCTCAAGGTTCTTGAATTCCAATGAACATCTACCTCCATATCTCACCTACTCCAACATCATGATGCGGTTTTAATACTTGAAGGACCAGCAATTGTATTCATGTGGACACTCCATTCATTCATTCCACAAACACTTTAAACATTATATTTTGTTTCAATCAGCAAAAAATCCACCTTTGAGCCCAAGTCCTTGTTATCTTCCCATTCCAGTATCCCCCTCCTCCCAACTGAGAACAAAAGAAAAAAAAAGCCAGACATATAGTCAATCAAAACTAATTTCCACATTGGTCATGTCCAAAAGAAATTTCTCATTCTGCTTTCTGAACCCTGTTGATTTCTGAAGCATGTTGATTACATGATTAGTCCTTTGGAATTATAGGAATTGTAATTGGTGATTGTGTTGATTAAAGTTCCTAATTCTTTCAAAACCATTCGCCCTCAGGGGGTGGAGTTCCTCGAAGCTCTGACTCCCATCTCCCCCAATTCATGTAAAAGATGACTCTAGACAAATTTTGGAGATACAGAAACCACAAAATGACACAGAGAAGCTAACCCCCCACTGAGGACAGCCCAGCTAGCCAATTTGCCAGCAGAAATTGGCCAGCCCAGTGCTCTGAGAGCTGACCCCAGCCCCACTGGAGATTTTAGCCCCAGGGCAGGCCTGACCAACCACGGGCTGGAGGGACTTCAGATCACCAGCAGCTGTGGCGGTTTCCAGAATTATTAACCCATAGATGCTAAGTGAGAGGTCAGTGCAGTGTTGACTTTGGGATCTGGGAATTCAGAGTGCAATCTGAATTTTGCCCCTGGGGCGAGGTGAGGTGCTGCTGCCAAGCAGCCACTGCCATGTGGCACCTTCAGCTCCTGGCCGGCAGAGTGTAGGGGGACCAAGTGGCCAGTCTGAGGGGTAATTGCTCTTGCTTTAACCTGCTTGGATCTGGATTTCTGTCTAGGGTGGAGGTCCTGGGGTGTGCAACCAGCTTGCCAGAGTGCATGGAGGCTTCAGAGAGGGAATCCAACTAATACCTTTGGCAGCTGAGAAAACCCCAATGTTTGGGATAAAGCTCCCGTTTCTGGTAGCAGAGTTCTACTGTGGCAAAAAGCCCAAAAGTCAAGCAATTGAGGGGCAACATGAGCAGGCAAAGGAAGCAAAGCACACAGAGCAACCCAACTTTACACCCATATTTTGGGGACAAAAAAGATCAAAGCATGGAACAGGAAGAAGACAGAGAAGTCAGAACTCCTGCACCAAAAGCTTCCAAGAAAAAATATGAGCTGGTTACAGGCCATAGAGGAGCTTAAAAAGGATTTTGAAAATCAAATAAGAGAAGTGGAGGAAAAATTGGGAAGAGAAATGAGAATGCAAGAAAATTATGAAATGAGAGTCAATAGCCTGACTGAAGAAAATAACACCTTAAAAAATAGACTAACTCAGATGGCAAAAGAGGCTCCAAAAGCCAATCAGGAGAAGAATGTCTTAAAAAGCCAAATTTTCCATATGGAAAAAGAATCTCAAAAGCTCACTGAAGAGAATCATTCCTTCAGAATTAGATTGGAGCAAATGGAAGCTAGTGACTTTATGAGAAATCAAGATACTATTAAATAGACCCAAACAAATGAAAAAAAAAAAGAAGGCAATGTGAAATATGTCATTGGAAAAACCACTGACCTGGAAAATAGATCCAGGAGAGAAAATTTTAAAATTATTGGACTACCTGAAAGCCAGGATAAAAAAAAAAGAACCTAGAAATCATCCTCCAGGAAATTCTCAAGGAAAATTGCCCTGATGTTTTAGAACCACAGGGCAAAATAGAGGATGAAAGAGTCCACCAATCACCTCCTGAAAAAGATCCCAAAAAGAAAACACCTAGGAATATAATAGCCAGCTTCTGGAGTTCCCAAATCAAGGAGAAAATATTACAAGCAGCCAGGAAGAAACAATTTGAATATTGTGGAAACACAATCAGGATAACTCAGGACCGGTAGCTTCCACATTGAGGGATCAAAGGGATTGGAATATGATATTCCGGAGGTCAAAGGAGCTGGCTTTAAAACCAAGAATCATCTACCCAGCAAAACTCATGTTCCAGGGGAAAATATGGTCATTCAGTGGAATAGAGGACTTTCAAGCATTCTTGATGAAAAAAAAAAACAGAGTTGAATAGAAAATTGGACATTCAGATACAAGAAGCAAGAGAAGTTGGGAAGCTAAACAGGGAAAAGAAATCATAAGGAACTTATCAAAGCTAAGCTACTTATATTCCTACATGGAAAAAACAATAATTGTAACTTATGAAACTTTTCTCAGTATGAGAATAACTGAAGGGAATAGAAATGTATATATGTGTGTATACATATACATACATATATATGTCTATATAGGAGGGTATATGGGCATATGAATACATATGTGAGTGTGTGTATATATGTCTATAGGTATACATAGACAGAGGGCACAGGACCAATTGAATAGGAAGGGATGATACTTAGGTGAAAATAAGAGGTGAGAGAGGAATATAATGAAAGGAGATGGGGAGAGACAGAATGGAGTAAATTATCTCATATAGAAGGGGAAAGGGAAATTTGTTACAATGGAGGGGAGGAACAGGAAGGCAAAAGGGAATGATTCAACCTCATTCTCATTGAATTTGGCTTAGGGAGGGAATGACATACACACTAAATAGGGTATCTCACCCCACAGGAGAGTAGAGGGGAAGGGGAAGAGAGGGGGAATAATGGAAGGGAGAGCAGGCTGGGGGGGGGAAGAAAGTTGGAAGCACCCACTTTTGAAAAGGGAAAGGATCAAAGTAGAGAATAGAACAAGTGGGGGGTGGGATAGGAGGGAGAGAAATATAGTCAATTTTTTACAATATATCCACTATGGAAATGTTTTGCATAGCTACTCATGTACAACCTATATTGAATTGCTTATCTTTCCAGTGAAGGTAGGTGACAAGGGAGGAAGGGAAAGAATCTGGAATCCAAAGTTTCAAAATCAAATGTTTAAATATATACATATTATTATTTATATTTTACACGTAACTGGGAAATGAGATATACAGGCACTGGGGCATAGAGATGCACCGTGCCCAACTGGAAAGTCAAAGGGGGAATGGGGGAAGTTATGGGAGAGAGCAGACTGGAGGAGGGGATATTCAGTGGGATCGCTGTTTTGGGGTGGTGGGTAGAGAAAATTGGGGAGAAAATTTGTAACTCAAAATCTGGTGGAAATGAATGATGTAAACTGAAAAAATAAAAAAGAGAGAAAAAGAAAAAAAAACCATTTACCCTCAGTATTAAGGATCTGCTATGTGCTAGACACTGTGCTAGGCACTAGGGTCACAAAGACAGTCATGAAACAGTTCCTGCCCTCAAGGAGCTCATATGCTATTGAGAGGGAATGTTTACATGGAAATAGATACAAAATATATCCAAAGTAAATACAATGTAATTTGGGAGAGGGAAGGATAGGCTAGTGTAAGAGGGGGCTTTGAGAGAGACTCAGGATGTTCTGGGACAAGGAACAAGGCTCTCCAGGTCCCAAGTAACACCTCACTCATGTTTCTGTCAGGCTTCTGGGTAAGCTAGAAATCTTGTCCTTACAATGACAGCATGCCCCCTCTTTATAAAATGTCTCCTGTCTTTCCCAGTCCATCATCCCTCTACAGAGCATGGAAATTTGATCTGTGAGGTGTCATAGTATTAGGGGTCAGGTTATCTACTAAAAAATACAGGTATACCTAGCACCACAAATAGCTTTTAAAATTTCGTAACTCACTACAGAGGAATGGTGCTGTTGAATCCTCAGGCACAACACCAGTCCCACCTTGGGGGAGCATAATTAGAAGGGGCATCTGGGGAGCTGTTCTCTTTGGAAGAAAGCTGCTTCCAAAAGCCCATAGCAAACATGGGCTCATTTGGGACCCTCTTGGGTTGTATCTGTGAGGCCTCCTTAGGGAAAGTCACCAAGCTGAGGCCAGCGTTGGCAATGTCAACTTCCTCTAATTTGCTTAGAACTTTTTTGAGGAATGGCTGATATTCACAAAGGGCTTTGAGATTTGCAGAGTACTCTTTGCACATGATCTCTCTTAACACTCAAAACAGTATAGCTTTGTGAAACAGATGAGGAAGTATCTTGAGGTCACACAGATACTGAGTTAGTTGGGATTTGAACACGTCTTCCAGGCTGCAAGTCCAGTACTCTATCTACCCCACCAGGCTACCTCTCTGATAGAGAAAATGGAAGCTGTAAAACATAAAATTTGAGCTATCCCCCATCACTCACTGGATAGAACAGAGCTCTCTGTTCTGGGCCCTTTGGGGGAATGGGGGAGAGGAGAGCTCATGGTACCTTCTGAGGGAATCATGTCATGTATTTACTAGTAAAAGGGTTGAGAGCTTTCTGTTCCTTCCTCAAGTCCCTCCCCCCAACAACAACACACATGTACACACACATACACGCACACACATATTCAAATTCCTCACATTGCAAGCCACCTTTTGGGGACTCGAGCCCTGGACCAATTAGAGCAGAATGAGGTAAGTCTGCCAACTGAGAATCACCACAACACCTGTGGCATTTGGAAATATTACCTCACAAAATTCCTGAGGCCTTAGGTAAATCACTGGGTTTCAGGCTGGGGAAAATGAATCACATATGTGTCTTCCTGCTAAGACTTGATATGTATTGGTCTAGAAGGCCCATCATTGTAACAATGCCACCCAAGTATGTAAGGCATGTGAAAGGGGGAGCGGTGTCCTAAAGCTCTGAAAGTGTCGTCACTCCAAGGAGCAGACCACCCTCTGGGACTCCTTGGGGATAGAGTTCAAGAAATGATCATCATCCTCCTTGACCCCTCTGTAGCTTCTCTCCCTGTTGACCACTCCTTTTTTGGGACACTCTCCTCTCTGACCTTCATGACCCTGTTCTCTTCTACTTCCCCTCCTACTGTCTGACTTCTCAGTCTCTATCAATGATTTATTACTCACTTCTCTCCTTCCTAAGCATAGGTGCCCCTCCATCCCCAGGTTCTGTCCTGGGTTGTCCTTGCTATCAATAGTGACCTCATATGTTCCCATAGGTTTGATTAACACCTCTACCCAGTGGGCTCTTAGATGGAAATATCCAGGCATAATCTGTCTCCTGAGCCCCTCCTTTGACCTCTTCTCTTGAATGTCCCATCAGCATCTCAAGCTTAACATGGCCAAAAGAGAATTCACTCTCTTCCCCTCATTCCCCAGCCTCCTCCAATACTCTCTACTTGAATTGATGGTGTCACCATTCTCCTAGTCAACCAGGCATGAAAACCAGTCACCACGCTTATCCTGGAGCTCGTTACTTCTCACCTGGTATGATTGTCTCTCCCCTGTGCAATCAATCCTTTACAGAGCTGCTAGCACACAGGTCGAAACTGCTGTCCTTAAACTCCCAAAACTTCAATAAGATAAAACACAAATTTTTTCACTTGGCATGTAAGGCCCTCTATAATCCTTGCATTCCCAGTCTTTAGTACTTCCTTTAGCGCATTCCATCCAGAGAACCACCAACTGCTCTTGGATTCAACATGCAAACTCCCAGAGTTGCACAGGCCATTCCTTCTTTCTGTAGCGCCCCTCTACCCCTGACCTTCAGGATCCCATTACCCTCAGGCTTGGGTCAGTTGTCACTTCCCCCAGCCAGCTTCCCCAAATCTCCACAACTTGAAAGCATTCTTTTCCTCTTCTAGTCTCCCAAGAACACACTATTTGGAGCTCTCCTTTGCCCCTATCATTTCCAACTCTGTTTTATTATTCTTATTTCTGTACATCTCGTATTCCCCACCACCACGTAAAATTGTTATTTCCTTAAGAGTAGAAATAGTGTCATTTTTTAAAATTTGCATCTCCAGTGCCTAACCCAGAAACTTGAATATAGTAGGCACTTAATAAATGTAAGTTGAATTTAATTTAAACTACATAGACACAAAGACCACCTCAGGACACAGTTTGACCACCTACTTTCAACACTCAGACTCACAGGGCAGAGTGACCCAGGCAGGGGGCAAGTATCCTCAGGAAAGCAGGTGGTGGGACTTGTCTCCCTTTTGGCAGGTCACCCCTTTCCGAGGCAGTAGAAAATGACCACTCTGCATGCTGCTGCCATGGCCCCACTTGGATGCTTCTGTCCTCTGACCTGCCAACTTGTCTGTCCCTTTGGCTCCCCCATCCAGGCAGGATTTCTGAGCACTGGGTAACTGTTTTATTGATAGGGATCAGGTCACAGGATGAAAACAATTTGAAACCACTCCTGACCCAAGGCCATTTGGGAGCATCATCACATCTGGGATATCTGGGTCCCAAAAGAAAATCTATCCCCTGGACCTGGTTTTAGGAAGACCAGGTGAAAACTTACTATTTCGAGTCTGGCATCCCAGGAGCTGAATCCTAGATTCCAGTGGAAGGAAGAATGGCATGACAGTCAGAACGGAGGCAGGCCAGTGGTTATAGGTCACTATATATTGGTCTCTTGACCTCATCTTCCTTGACCTTTACAGCTTCAGTCACTGTTCACGTCTCCTCTTTCTTGATACTCTCTCTTCCTTTGGACTCCACAACACAGGCTCTCTCCTAGTTCTCCTCCTTCCAGTCTCACCATTTCTTCTCCATGTGGAAATTAAATAGTCCCACAGGTAAAGTCCAGGCAGAGAAAGAATCATCAATGAGTGGTAGAGTGAGGATTGGAACCCAAGTCTCTCCCCACTCCAAATCCACTTCTCTGTGCTAGCTCACACAAAGCCCTGGGACCTTATCACTGGGGTCTCCTAACCCAAAGGCCCACCCTTCCTTCTCCCTGTGTCCCACAGCACCATCTGCATTTTGTGAATGTGAAAAACTGCCCCCATTTCTAGGAGACCAAGATTCTGTCCCCCTGGGAATGATAATGTGGTGTCCCCATGGGCATTTGCCTGGCAGATCTTCCCCGGATTTCAGTTCTGTGAACAAGATGTCCCACCCAGGTTAAGCTCATTAGCTCTAATCTCATCACCAGACTGCTTAAATCAAGCCTTGATTGAGCCCACCTCCTCCTCCTCTCCTCTCTGATGGGAGGGCTGGAGGTTGGAGGACCAAACTCTACCTCTAAGGAATACCTTCCTTTACAGTGGGCAAACACTGGATTTGGGGGCTCACTCCACTCTGCCTCTGTTGCTCTGCCAGGTTTCAATTCCAATGAACAAGATGCCCCCAGACCAGGTACTCCCTGCTCCCCCCTTTCCTGTCTCCTTTTGTGCATTGTCTCCCTTCATTAGATTGTAAGCTCCTTGAGAGCAGGTACTGTCTTTCTTTTTATTAATTATAAACCAGTACTTAGCAAAATGCCCAGCACATAGGAGGTGCTTAAAAAAATCTTTCTTGGGTTGGACTGGAGCTGGCCCCCTTTGGTAGTGTGGTGAAGCCTATGGGACCCCTTCTGAGAAGACTTTTAAATGTGTAAAATAAAATACACAAGATTGAAAAAGAAACCAATGATATTAAAATACAATTATCAAAATATCTTTTTAAACAAGTTCATGGACCCCAGTTTAAGAACTCCAGTCTTAGCATGTAGTCCATTCTTGTGCCTATCTTTAAATAGTTTATTATGCCCTTTAAAAAAGTCACTGTTATTTCCTTTTGATGATGGCACACTAGCCTCCTCCCATCAAACCCTCCCTTAAAACAAAAAAATACAATTAGGTAAAATAAATCAAAACGTTGTCCATGTCTGACAATGTATGCCCCATTCTGTACCTACAGTCCACCCACCACCTCTCTGCTGAGAGGAGGAAGGCATGTTTCACCCCAGGCCTTTGAAGACACCACTAGTCACTGTGCTGATGAGAACTCTAATATTTCTCCATGTTGCTTTACTTTCCTTTACTCATCTCGAAGACTTTCTGTCCTGGAAGAACCTGCCAGAGATTTACACTCTGTGATCACAGCCCTCAAGAGCCCTGGGTTCCCTCCAGCATGTGATGAGGTATCAGAATCAGACTTAGGGGGAGGGTTGATTAACATATCACCTCAAGACAAAGTCTTCCAATGGGAAAGTCATCCAGTCTTGTATGCTTAAAATAGAATCTAGATGTTAAGAGATTGTGCTGGAATGAAGAAAGTCCTGATCCTAGGTTCCAAATACAAGACATCTATAGTGAATATTGGCCCTACTACAATGGGATGAATCCCTTCCCTGATGGATCCCAAAGACCACACACAAGGGAGTCTAAAGGTCAGGTCACAAAACTTTCCCAGGAAAGTCAACAACCCCGAAGTAACCTGGAGGGCCCGTCACATCCCACTGGGTGATAATACCTAAAGTGGATCGGGTGATTTGTTAGGTCAGGGGACCAGGGCCTAAAACAGGCCAGGACAGCAGATGTAACAGGTTCAGTTACTCCCCTTCTGAAATTCGAGAGGTGAGAATGAAAGAGGTGCTGAGATGTCTGCAGTTGTTGGTGACACCTGAGAAGGCGGGCACTACCTCCTCCCCCACTCCCGAGGGAAGGAGTCAGTGGCTGTTGTGGGGAATGACTTTGAACCTTCCACCCAGTACCCCCCCACACTTCTGTCTGGGAAAAACAAGAAAGTCGCTTCTCTCCCGGGCTGGTCTCAGTGAATAGGGTTACCTGGCACTTCAACCAAGCCCTATCACAGGATGAAATCTTGTGGGGCTGGAAAAAAATACCCAAAGGTCATCCACTCTGCCCCCTGCTTCTAGGAAAAAATGTAGCTAAACCAGGAGTGAGGCATCCATGGGTGAACTACACCCTCAGCTGTCCCTCATCGTATCAGCTTAACACAACAGCAAGGTGACCTGGGCAGGGAACGACAGATCCAAAAAAAGCTCCTGGCCCGGTTTCCTGGACCTTAAAGACACTTGCCCGCCAAGTCCTCCATGACCCTGCTCTCAAAGGGGGAGAACCAGTGGGGAAATTTGGCAGTGTTACCAGCAACTGCCATGGGCCCTCAGTGAGCACTGGATGACAGACTGAGACAAAGGAGCAGGTGGAGAGGGGAAGCAGAAGAGAGGGCCAGAAACCTCCCAGGACCTAAGGACCTCTGACCCTCTTTCCTCTTCACCCTCAAGGCTGGGTGCTTCTAAGTGTGGAGGTTCCCTCCTTCAAAGCAGATCGAAGTCCCTCTAACACTTGATAATGAGGTCTGGATGAGTAGGGGGCCAGGCCTTGGAGTCAGGAGGCCTTCTGTGATCCCATGCACAAGACACCTAACCTCTCACTACCCTCCAAATTACTTTGTATTTATTCATTGACCTTTCTTCGTACAACAGCCCCATAAATTTAGAGCTGGAAGGTGCCTCTGAGGCCAGTGAATCCAACCCCTTGGGCAAACTAAGTCACAGAAAGGTTGTGACTTGTCCAGGGCCACACAGCTAGTAAGCATCTGAGGAGACAGCTCTTCCCAGCTCCAAGGCCATTGCTCTGTCCATCACAACAGGAATGAAGCTCTGTGAAGATGAGGGTTCTTTTATTTTTACCTTTCATTGCCGCCCCATAGTAGGTCCTTTAAAATGCTTGTGGAATAAATGGATTGAATGAATGATTGGTCTCCGAGAGCTGCTGTGATCACTAAATCCCACATCCTGAGGCCAACTTAGTGCTGACACATTCCACTCCATCCCCATACCTGAAGTCCCTCTGGGCTAATTCACATCCTAGAGGAGATGAATCCAAAGTCACCTCCTACCCCCCACAGCACAGCACTCATGAAGGAACTAATGGTGGCTCTCTGATACGATGGTCTAAGGTAAGGCTGCCTTGGTCTCTGGTGCACAGGGTCTTTCCTAACCTTTCCCTAAAGCCCTTTCAGAATTCCTGAAGTAGGTGACAACGGGGGCAGCTGCTTGTGATCCCAAAAGACTGGAAGCAACCCGTGGGCATCACACACCTCACAGATGGACCGTTTTGTTTCCATAAAGAACAACAAGCAACCAGGGATGTCTTGACCTGGGAGTGTTTGCTTCTGAACAGGCTGCCTGGGCAGCTGCTGCACAGACCCTCCCATTCCCGTGAAGCGAATCAATCCAACACATTTATGAGGCACCTACTATTGTCAGGCGCCATACTAGGCACTAGAAATATAGAAACAAGAGTTAAATACTTCCTGCTCTTGAGGAAATGACATCCCACTTGGAGGGAGAAGGAAAGGCGCAAACTCAACTCCAAACAGCCTTTGATGGGCGGCTTCCCCCAAGCCTTCTCCTTCTTAGATAACCCTCCACCTATTTATCTGCACTCAGTCCCCTCCCTCAGGACATAAGCCGATGGAGGGCAGAGACTATGTTTGCCTTTCTTCTTGTCCTCAGCCCTTAGCACTGGGCCTGAGAACACAGTGCTTACCAAAAGCTTATTGACTGAGACCTTCAGCTGACTGGTGATGTAAATAGGGAGACCAGGAAAAAAGTGAGCGATATTGAGAAAATGGATTTGAGGGGTGGCCAGGTGGCTCAGCGAGTAAGAGCACCGGCTCCAGTGTCGGGATAACCTGGAGATCGAATCCCGGGCTCAGACACTTAGTACCCACCCAGAAACACCTGGCCGTGTAACCTTGAGCAAGTTACTTAACCCTGATTGCTTAATAAAAAAAAAAAAGAGAGAGAGAGAGAGAAAATGGATTTGGCCACTGCTTAGAAATGGCAGTAAGGGATAATGGAAAGTTGAGGACGACTCCAACGATGCAAATCTGGAAGACTGAAAGAGTGGTGGGGGGGTCCTTGAGAAAAGAAGAAAGCTAATAAGGAGGGAGGATTGAGGGGGGAAGATGATGAGTTCTGTTTGGCACCTACTAGAGACAAGGAGTCAATCGGAACTTTCCCAGCAGGTCATAGGTGATGCAGGACTGGAGAGAAGGGTATGCCAGGGGGACAAAGGAAGGATTTGTTCCTAAGAGAAACTTTTGTTCTGGTCTCCATCAAGTTCCCAGGAGAGAACTGGGGTCATTATTATTTCTGATTTCACCCAAAGGACGAAAATCCCATTTTAAGAAGATTCTTCATAGCTCAGTGAGGTGTTTTATGGACTACAGAGGAGACTCTGGGAGAGGGAGAGCATTCCCATCATGAGGTGAGAGATGCCAAGGCTGAATGATGCAGTCCATTCTCATCTCCCCCAGCTGCCTCTGTTACCAAAGGGAGCAAGACCAGACCTGTGATTTCATGGCACAGGGAGAACTCCCTCATGAGGACATTCTCTCTACCAATGCCAGTTGGCACCTCCCCCAACCCAGAGGTCTTAGAGAGCTGCCCAGAGCATTGGGAGGTTTAGTGACTTGCCAAGAGTCACAAGCAACAGTAAATGCCAGACATGCGTCTTAAACACATACCTCACTGGCATCAAAGGCAGCTCCCTGTTCACTCTGCCACACTGTCTCTACTGTTGTCATAGACTTTGGTGATTCTGAAATGAGAATATGGAATGGTTAGGAGGGAAGAGAAAACATGAAATATGTTGCCCAGAAATCCTAGAGGAATCTCATAAGTAATCTAGCCAATCGATGCCTTCATTTTCTTTTGGCTTTTTTTTTTGTAGGGGGGAAGGTAGGAAATTGGGGTTAAGTGACTTGCCCAAGGACACACAAATAGTTTTTTTTGTGTTAAGTGTGTGAGGCCAGATTTGAACTCACTATTCACTATACCACCTAGCCACCCCAATGCCTTCATTTTCCAAAGAAAAAAAATGAAGACTCATAGAAATGAAATGGTTGCTAGTCCAAGGTTGCATAGAAACCCTGGAGACAAAAATTATGCCAGATACCATTGGATAATAATGCCACACCGAATATTGGACTGTCCAACCTTTGCCATATTCTGCATTCAAACCTCTAGTACAACTTGCCATCCTTCCAACCCAGAAGAAGGGAAGAACTTCGAAGGAACTCAGAGCTTCATAGTTATTCTGAGTGTGTGGCATTAAGAGCACTCTTGTAAAAGTCCATGCCAGCAGCCCCAGATGGCAGGCCAGCTCCCTCCAAGAAGTGTTCAGGTTTATTTATTTATTTGTTTGTTTATTGGCAAGATTTATTGCCCTGAAAGCCAAGGTCATTTGGCCTTGGGGCCGAAGAAATCACTGAGAAAACGTTAACGTCATTTTTAAGCATAGTGTGTGTTCCTGTGCTCACCCCAGCTTTCAAAGGCTCAACATTTTATCCCTTGGACCAAGATGAAAATTGAGGACAGAGTTCACATGGGCCATTGAACGTGGCTGTGAAAAGCAGAGAATGTAAAAGCTGGGCCAAGGAGTTTTACAGCCTTACTTACAGGAGAGGAGTTTGTTCCCCCTAAGAAGAGTGGAGTGAATCAGTCTGGGACAAGAGAAATGGCACTGGATTTGGAGCCGGAGAACCAGAGTTCAAATCCCAAGTCTTTGTCATTGCTTGCTTGACCATGGGCAAGTCACCCTCATCTATAAAATGAGGTTCTAGACTGGTGACCTCTAAGGTCCTGCCACCCGTGAGGTCAATTGAGCTCCATTTAAGATCCTCAGTGCTTGACAGAAGGAACCTTTCTTCTTGGCATAGTGAGTAGAGTACTAGACCTGGAGGCAGGGAGACCTGAGACACCCAATGACCACTTTAGCTAAATCTGGAATTAGCAGAAATCCAGTCTGCCCCCCTTTGTTCTTATGGACTCCAGCAACATGTCACCTCAGTCATCAGATCAGGAACCAAGCATAACAAGTCTGACTCCTAGAGCCTGGTATTAAGTAGGCACTTAATAAATGCTTATTTCTTTCCCTTCTTCCTAGTGGAAACTACAGTCTATTACAGGAGATGTGAAACATTCATAGCTAGGTCTAATGCAGAGGACAGTATGAAACACAAAATGTTTAATAAATATTTATTAATTCTTTAATTTTGGAAAGATCCCAAAATGTCCAGGAATCTTTAAGAGGGGTAGTGACCCAATTCAAGAGCTCATGGAAGCCTTCCCAGAGAAGGGGGAACCTGTATAGAACCTTGAGAGATGAGAAGCTCTCTGAAAGACAGAAATGAAGAAATGGACAGCATGCAGAGTGTGCGATGGGAGAAATGTAGAAGAAGACTGGAAATGTGGATTGGAGCCAGACTGAAGGGAGCCCTAAATATAGGCCTGGGTTGACTCAAGTGCCAGCACTCAGTCAATAAAAAACAATTTCTTGTTTGATTGTTTCCCTGTTTTGTTTAATTGCCAGATTTGCTGTTGAATGGTCTTCCATGATTTTCCCCCAAGTAAACACGCTGCATTTCCGCCGCATCTGGGATTAAGCAGCTTTTGGTTGGCAGGCCTTGGGAACCTGACTACCATTTCTAGTTTTACTTCCATGCGGAATGATTCTGAATTCCAGAAGACTTACATGAAACTCTGGGAATGGGAGCCTCTGGAAGTCGGGGATGTCTGAGATGCTGGGGGGTTCTGGAGCTGATAACAAACACTGGCCAGAGCCAGTCCAATACAGAAATGTGAATTCTGCCCAACTAGAAAGCCACACCCTCTCTGGACATGTCAGTGTGGCAGATCGATTTTCCCTAATTTGCAGATTGAGGACCTAGGGGCCCCAATCAATAAATACCCCACCCTCTGGGTGGAAGGGAGTTGTCACTCCAGAGAAAGTCGTTCTCCTATCATTTAGAGGTATCTAAGCTACCAATAAAATCCAAACAACCCCCATCCTGATACGAACTGGACCTGATGACCTGGAGGTCCCTTCGAATTCTGAAGTTCTGGGAATCACAGGATCATAGGTTTAAAATGGGAAGGGACTTCAGTCCAACCTTCCTCACTTTACAGAAAAAGAGACTGAAGCCCAGAAAAGTAGTGTGATTCGAGCTGGGTCATTCAGCTTGTAAGAGTCAGAGGCAGGGGGTAGCTAGGTGTCGCAGTGAGTAAGAGCACCAGGCCCCAGAGTCGAGAGGACCCGGGATCAGTTCCGGCCTCAGATACTTCACACACACTCACACACACACACACACACACACACACACACACGCACGCACGCACAGAACTGGCCGTGTAACCTTGGGCAAGTTACTTAACCCCAATTGCTTAAAAAAAAAAAGTCAGAGGCAGGATTCTAACTCAGATCTTCCTGACTCTATAGCCAATGCACTATCTACCATCTCCTGGATCCTTCTGCAGGGGACTTTCTTCGGAATTTATTGGAAAGCTCTGTAGCAGCAAGCACCCCAAGCATCCTCAGGGTTTGCTGCCAACACAGGTTCTTGGATCTGCTTTGATAAAGGAAAGCAACTCAAAATGGGTTAACAAGCTTACTTTAATCAGTGAAACATGTATCATTTACCTAGTTCAGGGGAAAGAGGTCAGCACCCCGAACTTCAGAATATACAGACAGAATTATCAAGACAGAAACAGATCAAGTAGACAGATTTCCAAACTGTCCAACCATTACATCCATACCAAACAACATCTGGGTTTCAAAGCCAGGGGGCTCTGGACAATGGCTTCCCAGAATCCAGATCAAAACACAGAACACTTCTCAAAGTGAGCCCCAAAGCAAAGCTACACATCAGTGCTTATATAGCCTTCTCCTGGCTCAGAGAATGTAACAACCTTATTGACTCACTGGCCAATCAAGAAGTATCTACTGAAAACCAAGCCTCCCACCCCAGGCTCCAGGTGCACTTTAGCCTAGGGGCAGGGAAGATCTTTAAAATTTACATTCCCATTACAAGCTCTCAGCCCACCAGAAAAAAACTGAACAGGGAAGATTATATTGAATAACATTCACAGATGCCATTGGCTTCTTGGGACAGCTGCAGCTTTTCCCTAAAATCTTTCCCCAAGGAAGTCCACTCCCTATTTTCTGGCCACGCCGGTGTAACCCATGGCTTAGCACACCAAGCCGTGGACTCCATCTTGGGGGAAGGACAAAGGAGCTCTTTCTCACATCCTGGTCTTGGGTTTATATATATATGTATGTATGTATGTATGTATGTATATATATAGTCAAGGCAGTTGGGGTTAAGTGATTTGCCCAAGGTCACACAGCTAGTTAAGTGTCAAGTATCTGAGGCTAGATTAGAACTCAGGTCCTTCTAACTCCAGGGCCATTTCTCTATCGACAGGGCCACTTAGCTACCCCTTGACCTTAGAACTTCCTTTGGGAACTTCAAGGTCTCTGCAGCTGTGGGCATAAGGGCCCAAGCAGACACTCAGAGTAATAATATAGATCCATCTTTATTTCATCTCACTGACTGAAGGTAGAAAACGTCAATGGTTTACCATCTGCCATAAAGAATCATAATTTTCCCTCCCTAGTGAGTCCCACCTTCCCTCTTCCTATACAGTCTTTCAGATTTAATAGCCCCACTCCATGGTTTGGACTGCCCTCTGAGGGGAAGCAAACTTATAGATGCCAGAGGGGCAACCTCCCTGATGTTCCAGTGACCAATCCCTGGGAAAAGACACGAAAAAGTCAGAGATTCTCTCCACTCTGCCCCCTGCCCCTGGGAGCCCTGTAGGAATGCAGTATTCTAGAATGAGACATCTTCCCCATCCCTCATCTCCCCCAGCTCCTAAGGGTCCCCCTAATGCCTCTCCCTGAACAGTCACCATTATGATTTTAAAATACGCTAACTATTCCAGTCAGCCAGTCCTGTGCATGGACACTGAAACCGCCGCCCCCCAAAATTAAAACCTATTTGGAATTTTGGCTTTGTGAGTCTGATATGCAAATATATGCAAATATCATGGGGTATCCTAGATTTGGTAGCTTATATTGCTACCTCCAGATTCTTTTAGACTGAGGGGCAAGAGACTAGAAATCAGGGGACCTGGGTTCAAATCTCAGTCCTGCCATTAATTAGAGGTATAAGAATCAGGAGCTTAATAAATACTTGTAAATAAGGAATAAATAAACCACATATATCTAGATATGTGTCTTATTCTGATGTCTCATTTTTTGGAGATGATTTCACTTCCCTTTTTAAAAAAATTCAGCAACTGACCTCATCTAGTGTCCTTACACAAATAAATTCCAAGAATTTTTTTAATCATCATATTAAAAAAAGAAACTATGTTACTTCCGGTGAGCTCTGTAAAGCCCTCATTCCCAGAGACCCATGGGGCACACAGTAGGCTGATGTCAAAGGTATTATCCATGGTTCTCAAAAGGCTCCCTGGCCCCAGTGTAGACTTTGTACTTTAGGCTCCATTTGTTTACACGGCCATAAATTAAGATTACACATCCCAAACACATCTTCCTCATGATGGTCGTCCTGGAGTAGCAGCAAGAAAAGAGGTTTCCCATAACTCTATCAAATGTCCAAAACTGTATCTACAGGCACGTAACACAGCCCAAGCTTCTCACTACCTGAGCCAAAGGCATGGTCACCAGAAAATAATCTGGCCTCCTCAACGAGCTGCACATCTGGCTTGAGGTGGAGGGGCCAATCACTTTCCTTCACGCATGAGTGTATGTCTTTACCCCAGGCAACAAGGCTCCGATAAGCTAACCATGAAAATTCATACCACCTGTGACCACTGGGTTTTCACAGAGCTCCCCTTTCCCCACCCACCTCCCATCCACCCTCCAAAGATTTCATTTCACAAACATTTCCTTAGAGGGGATCATCAACACAGGGGCTCCCCTCAGGGTAGAGGAGCCCCCAAAGTCATTGGTGATTGCTGCATCTCATCAGGATCTAGCAGGCTTCACCATCAACTCTGAGTGATGGCTGCATTAGGTCAATGGCTAAGGCAGACCCCTTCTGCCCAGCTGGCAGGGGCAGCACCCATGGCCAGTTATGGAATGTCAAAGGAATTCCTACGGTGTTAAGAAACTCTATGTGGTAGGCACAACGGAATCAGTCAGAGATGCATGTACATATATACACTCACACACTCAGCATCATGTGATATTAAAGAGAACAAATTTTAAGAGAAGAAATAAAAGGAGTTTGGACACATTTCTCACAGAATTTTTGGGTAGCTGGGTGGTACAGTGAATAGAGAGCTAGGTCTGAATTCATCAACTCATCTCCATGAGTTCAAATCTGGCCTCAGATACTTACCTGTTGGGTGACCCTGGGCAAGTCACTTCACCCAATTTGCCTCAGTTTCCTCATCTATAAAATGAGCTAGAGAAGGAAATGGAAAACCACTCCAGTATCTTTACCAAGAAAACTCCATGAGATTGGACAGAAGGAGAGAATTTGGAACTGTTAATAAAAATTTAAAAAAAAGATTTGATGAATCTCAGGGATAAGGAAATCAATAATCTAAGAAAATATTGTTTAGGACAAAAGCACTGGAGAATGAATCAGGGAAGTTGGCTTTGCTTCCACCCTCCAATTACTGGTATAAAGCCAGTTTCAGTTTCTCCTGCTAGCAAGGGGGTGGCAGTGGTCCTAATAGACATGTATTTTTGCCTTCAGAAAACTGGGTTACTAAAAATTCTGAGTTTACAAAAGAGAGGAAAAATGAGGTGGTGATTGTTTTCCTAAAAATCTTCATTTTCTAACAGGAAAGCTTTCATCCCCAGGGAAGGACAGATGATCAGATCATAGCCTTGGAACTGAAAAGCTTGTGTCAATATGACCTTTATTTTACAGAAGAAGGAAAGTGAAGTCTAGAGAGGGGAGGTGACTTGTCCAAGGTCTCCTGGGTTATCACTGGAGCTACCACTTGAACCCTGATCTCTTGCCTCCACAGTTAGCACTCCTGCCACTGCCTGGCTCCAAATCCCCTGATGCCTTTAAAAATGATTTGTTCTCTGAAGGCAGAGGAAGGAGCTGGGAGAGGGAAAGGAAGGCTGACCTTAATGTCACCTATTCTTACTTTGCATCATGTCATCTTACCCTAAGCCCTTTGCTGACTGGGCACATCTTTTCTACCCAGCAGCCCACAGTGATTGGGCCCTCATCACGAAATGCCTGAACAACAACTTATAGAACCTAAATCAAGAAAGTACCTTCAAAATCACAGGTTTAAAACCAGAAGAGACCACAAAGATTATCCAATCTGGGTCCTTTATTTTAGAGTTAATGAGACTGAGACCCAGAGGTTAAGACCCTTGGTCAAGGTCCCACATGTGGTAGTGACAGAGGAAATCAATGCGACGTCACCCACAAAGAGCAGCCTCTGGAGGCTTCATTTGGGTCTCCCCATTAGAAAGAAGCTCCTTGAGGGCAGGGACTCTTTCTTTTCACCTTTCTTTTTGTCCCCATCCTTGGTATTTAATAAATGCTTGTTGACTGATTGGCTAACCCTGCATTGAATCTTCTCCATTCCAACCTTTGACAAACATGTGTCAGCACGTTTTGACTCACCGTTTCTTAATAACCAGAGGTTATATGACTTTGTCTCCATGGTTATATATTTTTAAGTGTTTTGGATAATTCTGATGTATTCATGAGACATACCTTCTTGTGGCAATCTTTCAGATGGCATTTTTTGCTACTAAATATTCAAATTTCTTGGATTTATTTTTATAATTAGCAAACAATGAACATGGTGGGATTTCATATTCCTACATTGATCAGTCAATCAAGTGGTCTATGGCCCATCACCTTCAGAAGCCTATTTGTTCCCTTCTTGTCACTGATTGAAAAGGTTCATCATGAATATGTAAATGAGTCTCAAAAATGAATAAATAAAAGAGAGAGGGGAGAGAGTAGGCATAGAGGTCAGCAGTTGTGGATACTCTTGGGGTTTTTTTCTGTATTGATGATGTCCAGAATTCTTTCCCTCATGCCTTTGGTGCCTTCCCCTCCTTTAGCTACCTTATAAATTATTCTCTCAATGTCGTCACAATGCTGTCATCATTAGCACAGACCTGGTCTACATACTTTTGGCCTCATGCAGCTGTTTTTCCCATCTGGGGGTCTCTTTAATGCAATTTCTACCTCCTATGGAAAGGACTGTGACATCTGAATCCAAGTGTGGTGGCTTCATCACTCTTGATGATCTTTGCAGATTTTTTCCATTTTTCTTCTATTTGTTGTCTTCCTTCCACTTCCTTCCTTAGATGTCCTTGGAATAACTTGGCCTACCTGAATCCCTTGCCCAGTTGTCTTTAAATTGGTTTTGCCTTCCACTCCTCCTTTTCTCTTTTATAGGATTTTACAAATGAGTCTCTATTCTACAACAATTAGTGTCTGGCTCATCATGTCCAGCATCCTCTGAATCTTTTCTCGAAGAAAGTATTAACATGGATAGACATCACCGATTAGGGAGCGGTTAGGGTATAAATCTGAATTCAGTCAGAACACTTCCTACTGTAAAGAGATGATGGGGCGCTGACAGGTGTTTGCTTCTGATATTCTGGACTTAGCAATGCCTCTGCTGCAATCTCAGCCTAGAGCGTCTCAACCTGAAATAGCCATCCAGGACATCAAGGACTCCTTTCCCTATCAGTGGGCTCCTCGTAGTGCCTCTCTTTTGGGGAGGGGCCCAGATTGGCCTATCTTCATTCCCCTGGACTCGACACCATGACCTCTGTATGTTCACCTTCCAGACCTCTGTGAAAAGCCCAGGGGCATAGACTCAAGCTTTACATTTGGGCAATTCAGTTGTGGCAGAATGTTCAGTATATGTTGTCCAAGAACCAAAAATCCCAGTGCACCAGGAATCACACCAACCAAAGTCCATGATCAGACCATGCAAAATCTCAGAGCAGAGGACAATGAGTGCAAGGGAATGGAAATATTATTCCCTGGATTTTGTCCTAAATTCAAAGCTGAAAGAGACCTTAGAAACCATCTACCTGAAGCTCAGAGAGAAGAGACTTGCCCAAGGTCATGTAGCCAACAGATGGCTGAGCCAGGTTTTCAATTTGGAAACAAGACACTGTTCTACCTGGAGGTAAAGTAACATGCATGAAACATGAGGATTCTAGGATATGGAACTGGTGAGGATGTGGGGGAGATCTAGTCTAACCCCCTGAAAGCCACTCTTAGAGAAGGGGCTAGGACTGATATTTCCTGCTTCATAATGCAATGCTTATATCACCCTTTTAGGGCTCAAACTGCCCAGGGAAACAGCAAAATGTCTTTGTTTTGTTTTATTTTCTGGGAGTGTTGAAATGTGTCAACAGAATTATGTGGGGCTAGGGTCTTGTTATGGGAATGGGAATCTGAAGATCTTCCCCTGCCCTTGGCCCCTTGATAGGCTTAGGTGACTCTGAGAACCTTCCCTGATTTGAGAATATGCTCTGCCCCCTAATGGGCTGAATGTGGTCACATGGAGCCTGTGGTTGGAGGCTTGTTCTTCAGGAACACCCACACCTTGTTACTTTGTGATTGGGCAGTGGGTCAAGAGGGTTGTGACATTCTCTGAGCCAAGAGAAGGCTATCTATACCCTGATGTGAGGTTTTGCTTTGGGGCTCACTTTGAGAAGAGTTGTATGATTTGACCAGATGAGACTCTGGGCAGCCATTGAGCCCCCCGGGCTTTGAAACCCCAGATGTTGGTGCTTCCCTCTCTGGTGATTGACTAGGTATGGATGTAATGGTCAGACAGCTGGAAGCCCTGTCTGCTGATCTGTTTCTCTGTATTATTTTTTGTCTGCTTGTAACTTCTGTTTGTATTCTCTGAAGTTCGGGGTGCTGGCTTTTTCCCCTACACTAGGTAAATGATGTGTTTGTTTGTAACCCATTTTGAGTTGCTTTCCTTTGGAGAAGCAGATCTAAGAATCTGTGTTGGCAGCCACCCTGGGGATGCTGGGGCGCTTGCTGCTACAGGTCTTTTCTAAACTGAGTGACTTTTTTTTTGTAATCTCTGGCCTATAGGAAGGTTACTCAGTCCACTCTGGTGTACTCACAGCAATGATTGATTTTGCTGAAATGGAAAGGGGCGTGTAAGAACCTCAGAATTTGATTCCTGCTTCAATTTTATGTCCCAATCCTGACAGATCTGCTCTTGAATACACAGGAAAGATCTCTATTCAGCCTAATCCCAAGAGGAACAAGCATTGATAGTTTCATGCAATAAATATTTAAATGCCTACTTTGTGCCATGCACTGTGAGAGAAGGTGGAAATACAAAAATAATCAGTCAATAAACATTTATTAAGCACCTACTATGCACTATATGAGGGCAGCTAGGGGGCATCATAGAGCATAGAGAGTCAGGCCTGAAGTCAGGAAGATTCACCTTCATGAGTTGAAATCTGGTCACTGACATTTACTAGCTGTGTGACCCTGGGCAAGTCACTTCACCCTGCTTGCCTCAGTTCCTCTTCAGCAAAATGAGCTGGAGAAGGAAAGAGCAAACCCCCTCCCCCCATCATCTGTACCAAGAAATCCTCAAATGGGGTCATGAAGAGTCAGACATGACTGAAGAGTGAACATGTGCTAGGAAATGGAGATAAAAAATAATTAACCAATCGACAAATGTTCATTAACATGTGAAACGCTGTGCTAGAACATGGATGGGCAAAGGCGCTCCATCGATTAACGAGCATTTATTCAGCTCCAGATGTGTGTTCAGAGGTGGAGACAACAAACACCCAACATCCTGGCCTTCGAGAATATTCCATTTAACTGGGGGGGGGGGAGGAACAAGAAAGCCTATATGGTAAGTCCATTAAAAAATGTATGCCTAGTAATTGGGGAGGGGTTGGAAAGGGAAGAGGGGAGGGCAGCAAGAGGTTGGACAGTTACAGGCTGTGGAATCAGTCACATTTATTTAGCACTTTTTGGTTTACACAAAACTTGGAATTTCATGTTGGAAGGGACCTCAGAGAGCATGGGATCCAGACAGGTCATCAGAGATCATTTAGGGTAATCCCAAGATCTTACCGATGGGGAAACTGAGGCTCAGAGGCATGAAGAGGCAGAACTACAACCCCAAGGGGCCCCCAAATCCAATCTCTTTCACTCCAGCTCCTAGGTCCAGCCACAGCCACCTAAGAAGCCTCTCAATGGACAACAGATCACCACTCTCTGCCTAAATGTGAGGAAGACTCCGTTACCTCTGGAGGCCCTTTCTTCCACTTTTGGATCCCTCTAATTGTTCAGAAGTTTTTCCTTCTATCAAGCCAACATCTGCTTTCTGCAGCTTCCCGCTGCTCCAAGTTCCTGCCTTCTTGAGCCAAGGAAAACATCTCTAATCCCTCTTGCATGCGACTGCCCTTCATATACTTGAAGACAGTTCTTCTGTCTCCTCCAAGGCTTGTCTTCTCCAGCCTAAATATCCCCAGGTCTCTCAACTATGCATATGCTGTCTCACTTACAGGCCAGAACCAGAAGCCCAGACAGAAGGGGAGGGGGGGTCGAGTGCAGGCCAAGAAACCATAGATTTAGAGCTGGATAGAACCTTGGAAGCCCTCTAGTCAACCTCATTGACAGAGGAGGAGGCTGAGGTATAGGAGGGTAAAAGTAATTTACCCCAGTCACAGAGGCAGTAAGGGGTGGAAGTGGGATTTGAACTCCAGACCCATATCGCTTTCCACTGTGCAAACCCTGCCTCTCCAATGGGTCCACATTTAGGTGTTCAATCAGGCATCTCTTGCTTGATGGGACATACATCCAGAAAGTAAGCTGGAGACCGGAAGAACAGTAGGAAGGGTAGAAATATATAAGGGGCCTAGGGGCCGGGGACCTATCCTGGAGGACAGAGGCAATTAGGTTCAAAGGCCAAACATTGGAGGACTGGACAGAAAGACAAGGACCCAGTCACTGGGGTCTGCTGGCTAGAAAGACCAGCCTTCCCTTCCCCTGCCCAGCTGCCTTCAGAGAACAAATCATTTTTTAAAGGCATCAGGGGATTTGGAGACAAGCAGTGGCAGGAGTGCTAACTGTGGAGGCAAGAGATCAGGGTTCAAGTGGTGGCTCCAGTGATAACCCAGGAGACTTTGGACTAGTCCCCTCCCCACTCTAGATTTTAGTTTCCTTCTTCTGTAAAATAAAGGTCATATTGACACAAGCTTTTCAGTTCCAAGGCTATGATCTGATCATCTGTCCTTCCCTGGGGATGAAAGCTTTCCTGTTAGAAAATGAAGATTCTTAGGAAAACAATCACCACCTCATTTTTCCTCTCTTGTAAATTCAGAATTTTTAGCAACCCAGTTTTCTGAAGGCAAAGTACATGTCTATTAGGACCACTGCCACCCCCTTGCTAGCAGGAGAAACTGAAACTGGCTTTATACCAGTAATTGGAGGGTGGAAGCAAAGCCAGCTTCACTGATTCATTCTCCAGTACTTTTGTCCTAAACAATATTCTCTTAGATCATTGATTCCTTTATCCCTGGCATTCGTCAAATCTTTTTTTGTTTTTTAATTTTTGTTATCAGTTCTAAATTCTATCCCTCCCTTCCTCAAATCTTGAATTCACTATTTCTATACCTGGTCGTTCTTGGGACCTCATTCCCAAACTTTATTGAAACTGAGGGGTTTTTTTCAAGCCACATTAGTGGAGATGTGGTGGTGCTGGTGGGTTTTTTCCCTTAAAACCAGCAATCCATCTTCCTTTTTTTTTGTTTTGCAAACACTTTAAAGATTTCATCTGATAAAGGAATTTTTCCTCTTTTCAGATAAATCTGCTTTTTCCCCAGCCTTGATTTTCCTCCTTTTCCTTTAAAAATATTTTTTTAAAAAACGCTCTAAGTACACTAAATATTTATGAGTGTAATTTATGAGTGTTGGTCTTCACTCCTTGCCAAAGCTAAACAGCCTATCTGTGGGTGGCCTGAAAAGTCCTCACTGTGACGGGACTGAAAACATGGAAATGAGAGGTAACCTCACTAATAAAGAAAACCGTCAGACTTTTCAAATGAAATCCACAAATGACTCATTCAACTCGCTCATTGGGCACCGGTGCCCCAGAGAAGGGGAAATGTCATCTCCAAGGGCACCGTCCTCTTGGCCCCCACTACCGCGTCCCAGCCCGATGGGCAAAGCTCCGGAGCAAGTGTTCAGAGACCCCACCGAAGAGGAAAACGAGCCCAGCCTCCGAAAGCTGGGAAATAGTCCTCTCTTTTTGATGGCGGGCGGGTGAGTTTGCTTTCTTCTGTACTCCTCAGCCGACTTCCTCCAACCATTGGCCAGGCTAAAAGGAAAATCCGCGTGGCTCTAATGAGTTCCTTACCCAGCTCCAACCTCTCCCTTCTCGGCCCCATTTCTTTGGAGAATCAAAGTCCCACATCTGGATCGGGGCTTTTCACTGTCACAGGACCTCTCAAATGTTGGCCGTTGTTTTCTAGAGTTACATAATTTCTCCTGAAAAGCTTTTTCCCCCTTCCTTCAAAAAAGACAGAGAGAAGGGGGAGGAGGAAATGCCTGTGATATTAAAAGTCATAAGCGTTCATCTGTGATAAGCGCAAAGTGGTAGCGCGGGCCACTCATAGGCTCTGATTGCTCGTGTGTTCTGGGGGGCAGAGGAGCCTGAACAGGGAGGGAGGGCGAGCTCATGAAATGGGGAACCTGGGGGGAGGAGAGGATGGGAGGAAAAGAAGAGGCCTCGTGACTTTCCAGGGACCAGACGTTCCCGTGATGATTTTAGAATCTCAAGGGGAAATTAAAGAATCGGGGTTTGGCAGAAGTGGGGAGAGGGGAGACTCGATTGCTCGAATCTTCATTGAGACCATTTGGGAGGTGCCAGGGGGCGGTTCTGAGGCCTGGAATGACACACACATACCCTTCCTTATCCCACTTCCTTCACTTTATTAAATTTTTTTTTTTTTTTTTGCTTTTTGGAGAGGGGAGGCAGAGCAATTTGGGTTAAGTGACTTGTCCAAGGTCACACAGCTAGTGTTAAGTGCCTGAGACTGAATTTGAACTCAGGTCCTCCTGACCCCAGGGCCAATGCTCTATTCACTGAGCCACCTAGCTGCCCCACTTCCTTCACTTTAAGGGCCCATACTAGGAGGCAACTGGGTTCCAAACTGAACTCCACTGTCTGATACCTTCAGCATCATACTTCTGCTCTCTGGCCCTTTGCTGCCTCCTCTCTAAACTAAAGGAGGTGAACTAGGCAGCCTCTGGGGTCCCTCCTGTCTCTGTTTCCATGATGCTGTGATCCCGATCTGGCCTCCCTTTCTGCTGGTTATATTGACAGCGCCTTGCGATCCTCCTCTTCGATCCTCCTCGCAGAAAAGACCCACGATGTTGGAAGTGTCCCCTGCCCTTCGAGCCCTGGAACAAAGGAGCTGCACTAGGGAGGACAGCATCTATCAAGGCCTCGATGAGCCACACTTTCCTTATGGCTGGGAAAGAATCCCCTCCCCCTGCAGAGGAAACGCGCCCTGGTCAGCGCCTTCTTAGGTGCTAGCTATGTGCCACAGTACAAAGGGCCTCCAAGGCAAGAGGCCTCTGGAGTGGCAAGAAATCCTTCAGTACAGTGTTTAATCACAAGCAGGAACCTTGGAACTGTCAATTAGAATTTGGAATTGGAATTAGTCAAGTCGTTCTTGGCCTTGCCACACTCCCGTGATAATCCCCATCACCACTGCAACCATGACTGAAAAAGGATGTAACCTCCAAAAGCCATCAGCTGGAAGGAGCTTGGAGACCAGCTAATAGAATCCCTCCATTTTACTGGTGAGGAGACTGAGGCCCAGAGGAATGAGATGACCGGACCCAGGTCACACAGGCAGTAGTAAATGGGTTGCTGAGTCATGATTCGAACTCCTAACTCCAAATGCTTTCCACTATATGCCTCTTCCTGCTCAAATTCATTTCCATTAAGAAAGGCTATGCCCTTGTCCAAGTCTTTACTTGAGTCATGCTTGCAAGGATTCTCCAGCCCAGAGCCAAGGCAGGCTTTATGTGACAGGCAGGCTACTGATTAGATGTTTTTTATATGCCATTATTTGTTTTCCTATAGATTCAATAAAGCTGTGTAGACTTCGGGAACCCAGTTTTTGGTTTTTTTTTTTTTTTTGTGCTTCCCCAGGCTTCAGAGAAGTCTCCAGGCCACGTGTGTTTGGTGCCTGGTCTCAGAACACATGTGGCAAACCCAAGCGTGAGCAGAATAAAACCTCCTAATTAATGGGGCTCAAGAGTGGAGCCCCAGACCAGCTGTGTGTGCTCAGAAAGAAGACATCGATCAAAGCCCTCCATGTCCCTTCCTTACCCCTTGCTCATGCTTTAGAGAACCCAATGAAAGCCAGCTCTGGCACCCTCCAAATCATCCAGTCACTTAGCACACATGCACAGCACCATTGCTGCCATGATTTTTAATGTGCGTGTGCATTCGTACATTGGAATCAAAACATTCCTTTCTAGTTTGCCTCAAGTCCACAGACAGACCTTAGGGTCTGTCACCAGTTACTTTAATCCAAAGGGAAAAGTACCATCAACTTTCAACCAAGAAAGGTTGGGAAAATCCCTTTCTATAGGCTTACTGTTGTTCAGTCATTTCAGTCCTGTCTGACTCTCCGTGACCCCATTTGGAGTTTTCTTGGCAAAGATCCTAGAGTGGTTTGCCATTTCCTTCTCCAGCTCATTTTATAAATGAGGAAACTGAGGCAAACAGGACTAAGTGATTAGCCCAGGATCACATAGTTAGGAAGTGTCAGAGGCCAGATGAGTCTTTCTGACTTCAGGCCAGGCTCTCTATCCACTAAGCCACCCCACTGCTCTACTCACATGCCTTTTCTCTTCATCTACTGGCTTTCATCATCATTCCTTCCTTGGGGAAGGTTCGTAATTATTTTTTTTTTTTACAAAATCTCTAGGAATAACTTTTTCTTCCAATGTCATGCCTTTAAAATCCAGTATCTGCCTCCTTTATAATCCCAAATTTCACTTCCCCAATGACTCCTACCCAGAGAACTACAGTTTAGAGTCAATTAGTCAATAAACATTTATTAAATGCTAATTCTATTCCAGGCATTGTGCTAAGCATTGGTAAAGCAAAGACCCAACCCTGCCCTCAAGTAGCTCAAATTCGAAGGGAGGAGCCAACATAATAAGTAGGAAAGTCAAAATTTCATCGAAGGTCCTTCAGCTCCAGACCCCATGCTAGCACTCCCTCTCTGGGAGAGGGGAGATGGGAGTCTACCCACAGAAGCTGATGGCCAGCACCAAGGTCATGAGTCAGTACAATCCAACAGGTATCAACCAACACCCTAGTGGCCAGCAAGAAAGCAAGCTGTCCACTGGAAATGGCTCCATGTTGCAATTTGGAAATGTCTGGGTATCAATCAATAAAGCTTTTATTAACATTTACTATGAGCCACACACTGGGGCTTGCAAAAAAAAAAAAAAAGGAAAGGAAACCTTTTCTACTCTCAAGGAAGTTGCATCGTGTCTGAGAAGGTTGAGACAAAGCTTTGGCCAAAGTAAAAAGTCAAGTTTATTGCTGAAGACATCTTATTTCTCATCTGTACAATGGCCTTGCTGGATTAGGTGGATTTCTCTCTGCCCTCTGATTGACTGACGTGCAGAGTCCAGGATCAAAGGTAAGGGACCCTGAGATGGGGGCCTTGGACAATGGGTTTCACTTACCGAGCCCTAGTGCAAAGGAGGCACACAGCTATCAGCTCTCCAGCCCCCTTTCTCTCCCTTTGATGAACCCCAGCTGTTATTGCAGTTGGGGGGAAACATTGACACCTACGAGAAAACCTGAACGGATGCAGATTTCATTCATACAAGAATGCCTTCTTGTACAAACAGCAGAATTTAAGGACTCTTACAACATCAACCCAAATAGACAAAACTTCTTCCCCCTTCTCTGATGACTTCCTCTGGGTCCAAGACCCAACTCAAAATTTGTCCCATTTCAGAAGTTCTCCCTGGGTGACCTTGGCCGGCTCTGATCCCCCCTTTGCTCCACATCCCTCAAGCACATGTGTTTGCTGTTCGTGACACATCCATAACCTTGGTGAAGCTTGGGAATCACTTTCTAGAGGTTTCCTGCGTGGCTGTTCTGCCTCCTTCCACTGGACCCTAAACTCCTTTGTGCTCTCCCTTCCCCACCCCCAGGCACCAAGCATCATGGTGCATACACAAGAGGAACTTGTGATTGCGTGGTGAACAAGTAGTTGTTTATAACATAACATCGGTGAAGTCACATTATGTCAGAAACATTTGTAATTTATGTTAATATGACTGGGAATGGACAACAGTTTCCCTTTGAACTGTCTATAAGTTGGTTAAGTGTGGTGATGGGTAAGCAGAATTGCAAAGGGTATACTCAATCTATTTAAAAGACAGAACTATTTTCCAAAGCACTTTAGTCTATTGAGGGGTCTTTTGCCATAGGCACATAATGGGTGAGTTGAATAAATGAGGTTCTTAGATACAAATGAGTCATTTTGGGAGTTTAGGGGAAAATGTGGGTTAGCAATTGGTAACAGAAGTTTGTTTTGTTACAAAAATTCTGTAATTTAGATTTTTCTTTTGTCATTAGCATAGGAAGCTTACCGTGAGGGAATTTCTTCTGCCAGTCAGCAATTGTGCTGCCTCTCCCAGCCTGAGAGAGTTGCTGAAATGCTAAGAAACGAAGTGACTTTCCCGAGATCTCATGGCCAGCATGTGTCAAAAGCAGGACTTGAACTTGTGGCCTTCCGCCCACATGGCTTCCGATAATGCACACACTTCACTAAATAAGGGCCTTCTCCTTGATTAATCCTACTGACTTTTGTTTGTTTGAAGGACTTTTATTATCATTTTTACAAAATAAAAATTAATTCACAATCCCGTGGCAGGACTGATATATGATGCTACCACCAGCTTGGCCACACTCTGGTTATGGGCTACCCACATGAAATGGTACTCATTGAAATGGTACCATATCCCAGATGATGAGTCTCTACCTCCTCCCAAAAAGGCTTCCCTGGGCATCATCCCAGAAGGACCCGGGCCAGAAAAACTGCAAAGGTTTCAGTGTGGGGCAGTCTCCAACATGACGGTCTATACCCATAACTTTGGCTGTTCTTTATCAGGGCTCAGCCAGGCCATGTTACTATTTACCATGTAATGGCTACTATTAATGGTCGTTCCATGGTATGGTTTGGTTTTCAACCTCCAGACTTGAAAAGAGAAGGGCTTGGGGCGGCTAGGTGGCACAGTGAATAGAGCACCAGCCCTGGAGTCAGGAGGACCTGAGTTCAAATCCGGCGTCAGACACAACACAAAAACTTGCCTTGTGACCTTGGGCAAGTCACTTAACCCCAATCCCCCTCCAAAAAGCAAAAAATAAAAAATAAAATACTGGACCAAGTCTAATAGGAGGACATTTCCTTGGACTAATAACAGGAGCCAGACTGGTAACAGAAGCCTATAATCCTGCTGTTGGTGAATAACTTTAACTTAGGAGTTCTGAGTCCCACTGCAGACTGGGACTAAAGCCAATCCAGTGTCCACACTAATTCAGGAGGGATAGAGTGAGCCCTGGAAGCAGGGAACCACCAGGTACCTAAGGAGAGGTGAACCAGCCCAGGTCCGAAGCAAAGCAGGTCATAAATATATTATGAAACTTCTGTGTCAATCAATGGTGAGATCAAGCCTGTGATTGGCCACCATATTTTAAGCTTGGGTCAGAGAGGGAGAAGGAGGAAAAGAAGGTACTCAAATGTCAAGTTTCTTCACCTCATGTGATCTCAAGAATTGGGGGAAACTGTTAAAAAAAAAAACCAACCACCATAGTTCCCATCAACCACAACAAGGTTTGAGGACCCCTACCCTCAGCGATGGCCAAATGCCACAGAATGAGTCCATCACACTTGGACTATACAAGGGTGCAGACCCACAATGTCCACAGCTCCTCTCCTCCTCCTTGCCCTCAGAGGCCTGGGCCCGGCTGCAGAGGTCAGCACTTGGACCCACTTTGCTCCTAGCCCGGGGTCCTAGGCAGTTGGCCTCCCAGAGGCCACTGTGTGGCTCTCCTCACACAATGCTTCCATTCATGTCCAGATTTGTACTGAGGCACCACAGTGAGAAAGGCCTGCAGGCCCACGCTGGCAGGCTTGTTTTCCAATGAGCTGCTCACACACAAGGCCTCCAAGGTGATGAGTGTTAACAGATCCTGGGCCCGGGTAGAAGGAAAACAGAGTAATGACACCGGGGCCGCTCCTGAGGCTTGGGGTCTTTTCCACATTCAGGGAGGAGACAGAATGCCAGTCGTCTTTTGTGGATGGATTACATCCTTGCCACAATGGCCGGCATGTGACAAACCTTAACAGATGCTTGGTGCCCTGGATAGGCTGGGAGCAAAAGCTCAGGACATGAGTGATCCATTGTGCTAGATTTGGGTTGGGGCACTGGGGCCTTCACTCTGGCTCTTAGCACTTACCTCCTCGTCCCTATAGTCTCCCCACCATGCTACCCAGGCAGCCTGGGGCATTTCAACAGAGCCATTGGCGAATACCCTTTCTAAAGTCCATCACCCATGGGGTGAGAGTGCCAAACCCACCCTGGGCTTTAGCCACAGGAATCTTGCTGCAGTTTCTTGGCCCACATGCCTGACTTTCCTCTCTTAACCAGTTAACACTTCTCCTTAGGTTAATCAATGGATGGTCTTCCATTTAACATTGCTTTCAGTTCTGAATATATGAGCCGTCGTGCCTCAGTCTCTCCATCTGTAAAATAAGGGAGATTGGTCCTAGATGGCCACAGTGGCCCCTTCAGTCTCTAACATTCTGTGACTCTGTTATGTTCAGGACAACAAAGTGAGCCCTGAGTGGGATGAAAAGACTAACAAGCATTTAATTAAAATACGTACTAAGGGTAGGGCACAAAGACAAAACTGAAGCAGCAGCTGTTCTGGGGGGTGATGGGCCACCCGGGGGGGGGCACCCACAGGGACATAAAATGCTGCTTACAAGGTAGGGGCTTTGCGCCTTTCTGATGCTTTGCTCCCCTCTTCCAGGACGGTCTCCCTCAGGTCCAGCTTCTCTAGCTTCCATGTCCCTCACATGGCTTTCCACTGGTCACCCATCCTGACTGCCTGGGATTCCTTCAGGGGTCAGCTCAGCCTGCCTTCTGCAGGCCCATTACATCTGTCCCTGTTCCCCTGTTTTAATGCAAGCTTTTAGGAGACAAGAATTATGTTTTTGCTTTCCTCCTGCGCCCAACGCTCAGCCCAGAGAGGGCACAGAGGAAGCTCCTCTCTCTTTCCTCCCTGGAATGCATGGTCTGGAGCTCTCCAGGAGTCACCCAGCCCTCCTTCCATGGCCGTTTCTGCTTTTAGTTCTGTCTGGGAGCCCACGCAGTGATCCTGAGCCCTGGACTTTCAGACCTTGGGGTCTGGGTGGTGCAGGCTGCCCTTCACAGCTGCCATAGACAGAGCTTTGTGGGAGAGAGGATGGCTGAAATGGAAGGATGGACAGAAGACCCGGCCCAGCCAGCCAAAAAACATGGACCTTGAGGTGGACAGTGCAGAGCCAAGGGGAAAGGAAAATGCAGCTCCATAAAGTATCCTGCATCTTTAATGTCAGCTGTCATAGTTCACAGAGTAGCAGACCTGGAGTCAGGAAGACCTGAGTTCAAATCCAGCCTCAGACACTTACTAGCTGGGTGACCCTGGGCAAGTCACTTTACCCTGTTTTCCTCAGTTTTTTCATTTGTAAAATGAACTGGAGAAGGAAATGGCAAACCCCTCCAGCATGTCGGCCCAGAAAACCCCAAATGGGACATGACTGAAGATGACTAAACAACAATGCCTGATCCCCAGTGTATGTTGAGTGTCTACTTCTCCCTAAGCTTTCATAGGCTCTACCCAGAGCTCTAGGGTAGGGATATAGAGGCAGAAAGTTGGAGAAAAAGAGCCGGGAGTCTCCCTTGAAAGGGCAGACTCCCCCAGTTCTGCATCTGGACCATGCTTATGGGGCCAGAGCTAGGTCCCCTGAGAGAGGATAAGGTCTAGACACCAGCCCCCCCACGCCCGGCTCCGGAAGAGCCTCTGTTTCTTACACAAGTATAAATAGGTACCAGATAATTGGGGATGGGAGGCACTAACAGCTGGAAGAGATAAACATTTATTGGTAACCAAATGGTGGAGTGAAGAGAGCATTGGAATTTTGAGTCAGAAGACCTGGGATGGAATTCTAGTTTTGTCATTTACTTTCTGGGTGACCTTGGGGAAATTCCTCAGTGTCCTCATTTGTAAATGAGGGGGGTCAAATTCACCAGCCTTCCATTCGATATCCCTCCCAGTTCTATGTATACGAACCTCTGTGCCTCAGTCTCCCCATCTGCAAAATGAGGGAGTTGATCTAGATGGTCCCAACGACCCTCCAGTCTCTAACATTCTGTGACTTACATTCTGTGGCAACACGCTCAGCCCTGAAGGGGATAAGAATATGAATTAGGCACACTCCCTGCCCTCCAGGAGCTTCCAAACTCCCTGGTTGACTTTGGCACCTGAACAACATTTTGGAGACTTGTTTGCTTCACTAATGGAGCTCTGATTTCCAGGCTATCAAAGCACATGATCACCAGTTTAGAGCTGGAAGGGGTCTCATCTGAAGGCTACTAAGTCCAACCTGCCTCATTATGCAGCTGGGGAAATTGAGGCCACGGAAAAGTAAAGTGATTTGACCAAGATCACCCATTAAGATGTAGTAAGGTCAGGACTTGAACCCAGGTTCTCTCTCCAAATTCTGTGCCCTTTCACCTACATCACACACGTCTGTACAATGAGGGGACTGGATACATGTCTACATTTGTATCAGCAGTCCTGCTTTCCCCCTAAACAATGACCTTGGGTAGGTCAGCAATTCTTTAGGCTTCGCTTTCTCAGTAGGAGAAGGAAGAGTTCAGACTAGCTCAGCATTTCCCAACTTAATTGGGTCACAGGTTCTTGTAATATAACAATAGAACCTGGCACTGGCAGCTTTGTGGTGCCATTTGGGGAAAAAAGGGGGAAAATTAAGCTAATTTTCAAACCTCCCAGTGTTGACACACAATAAGTATGTGTGATAATTATACAGCTTCTCAGTTGAAAGTTTAGAAAGGAAAAATGCCACAACCTTCAAAATTCTCACACAGACCCAGTGTTCACATTGCATTAACATCAGACCTCCCCACTGTGGCTGGGAAATGGTGGGTGAGATGAACTCTGAGCTCCCTTCCAGCTTCAAGTACCCGTGATGAAACAATTCTATCCCTTGGTGCCAGTACTCCCTTCTAGGCTCTGAGGATCTTCCTCCCACCTCCCATTCTCACTGACCAATCAGGTGTCCAGGCATGCCTCCCCCTAAGGGTTCTAAGAGTGCCACTGAGGGCTTAGGGATGTCATTCTCTAATGTTGGCTCAAGCCCTCATTCCATTATGTTCCCCCCAATGTTAATCAGGTGTGGTTAGCACTTCTCTTTCCTTTAACCAATTAGCTTTTATAAAGGAATATTTACCAAGATATATAATAATAGTAGAAGTATGAACTCACTCCCCCCAACTCTCTCCTTTATTATCTTGATTCCTGGGGGGAGTGGCCTCAAGGCCAATCCCTGTTTTGGGGAGAAGTCAAAGGTATTTGTCTTTATAAACAACCGAATCTTGTGTATATGAGTGGAGAACAGGCAGCAGGTGACAGCTCCCACTAAGGTCACCGCCCAATGCACCATGACCGAAGGATGAGTCAACATCTCAGCACTTCTATCACCACTGGGAGGGGGAAATTTTCATGTCCTCCCTCTGCTGCCCCCTCCCCATTGCTCAGCCTCCAATAGATCCTCACCCATACTCTGGCTTTCCTGAAAAGGACAAAGGAGCCTGTGTTTGTGGGCCACAGGAGAGCCTGAGATGGGGAAGGCCAGAGACCTCCCCTCATTGGGAGACTTAATATCATGTCTATCACACACAAATAACAGTGAGAAAGGAAAAATAAAGAAGCTTGCTTTGACCTTTTGAACAGACCCCAAGTCCTGCTTGAAGGTTAATCAAAGGTCCATCTCTTCACTATGTTTTCAACTCACCACTTCTTTTTGCTAGTGTAGACTTGACCTATGTCTATACCAGTAGAGTACAGTGGAAAATTAATCAGTGAATTCAACCCATTTAAACAACCAAGCCTCAACCTAGATAATCTTAGTCAAATTCTCCTTCAGTGTTCAGGCTTTTGGCCTGAAATAGCAAATAATTATCTGAGCTCTCAGTTTATAGTCGTGGAAGCTGAGAAAGGATAGGGTAGGAGAGTCTGTGAACCCAGCTCAACCTGGCCATCGAGGCTCAGACGTCTTCTTTGGGAGTTGGCCTTTTCCCTCTGTCTGTCTACCATGATCAGAATAGCTGGATAGCTGACAATATCCCCCTTCATTTTATACCATTCGGACATTTATTATGCAAAAGAAAGAAAAGTCATATTAATAAAACACCCTCTTGCCTCATTTTTCATTATTCCTCTTTGCTAATGCACTAAATTTTATGAAAATACTGCACCTCCTGCAGACTGCATCTCTCAAAGCCTTTCTGTATAACATCATTCTGACATATTGGGAAAAAATCTGGAAAAATTCTCCATGCACACACACATACTCACACACACACAAATCTGACAAAAATGAATCCAAATACAATAAGCAATCCAAAAACTCCAGGAAGTTGTGTTATAAATTTAACTCAAACAGCTCCCTCTTCAAATTTCCAGCCCGTTTATCATATATTTAAGGTGAAGTGACAAGTCAAGATTATTAGTCAAAACATATAAATAAATCACCATCTATTATTTGCAAGATCTGTGAATGATTTCACAGCGGTTAGTTTTAATAAGTGAATACACGGGCAATCTGGACCCTGAAGCAAAAATCATCCAGGTAGTGTTGGAAACCAGCCAGTCCATATAGAGAATAATTAGCTCCAAAACCAGCCCAGAATGCTTCACGCTGCACACAGATGGCGTTAAGGAGTTATTTGGTGAGATTTTTCCCACAAGGCATTGCTGACATCTAACCCACTGCCCATTCTCCCCTCACATACACAAGATTCTGTTGTTTATAAAGAGGAATGCCTACGACTTCTCCCAAAAACAGGGATTAAGTCAACTTGTCATAAATCCCTCCTGCTAGAAATCAAATCTTGGGGAAAAAGAAAACAACTTTTTCAAAAATATAGTATGTCAAATATAGTTTTAACCAAATCCCAAGATTTGGGAGCAGGGCATAATTTATCTGGTAGCTAGCTCTGCCCTTGCTAACAGCAAAGTTGGCAGCTGTGAAGAAGATAGATGGCTAGGAAAGGATGTCCCTTAAAAATCTGTCCTTTCTCTAGCTGTTCAGATTTATACAACGTTAGATGTTAACAGCCCTTAGGTGGCTGCCTAATGCTGACCGTAAACAGAGTAAGAAGGAGGGCCGTCCTACTTACCTAGGCTGGCCAAGAGCCAGCCCTGTCACTCAGGGCTCACACTGGGCTCATTTGCCATCAAATCTGTCACTGCTGCTAATAGTATTATTGGTGTTGGAAGCTGGCCAGCAGCCCTCCCTCTCAAACCAATTTGTCCAATAAAATGGATTATTTTGTTACTTAATCTGTCACTTCTTGAAAAGACAAATCTTTAATGACATTTCCTGAACAAACACTTGGCTATCCAAGCCAGTGAGACGATTCTCATGGTGCATGGCCTCTCATCATAATGGACAAGAGGGAGCCCAGCTCCCCCAGAGGAAGTCACCCAGCTTCCTACCATCTCCTCAGTTCAACAAGAACAGCAATTACACACAAACTGTCACTCTCTTCTGAATTACTTTTCTAATCACGGAAGACTCAAAAACGTTGATGTCCACATTAGCAATGTGAAATTATCCAGTAAGTTAAAGCTAGAAAGTCATTTAGACACAGTTTATAAAGATTTCCAGTGAAAAACAGTTGGGAAGCCAGCACAAACGAGGTCAGTCATTCTCTACCTTTTCAAGGAGGAAAAGACCTTTTGATGTTGGAAAAATCCTTGGATCCATGTATAATGGTGTCCATTTTTAGTATCTGTTGATTGAGAAAACACAAGAACAAAAAATGACTTCAATTTCAGTAACACTTTTAACTGAATTTGTATTTTATTAATCACACCAGCATCATCTGTGTATGTTTTACGAAGAACAAAGACACATGTAAAAACTATGGTTTATTCCATCTGCAGAAGGTTTATTTATTATATGAAGTCATGTTACAGGATTGTTTGAAGGTTCTGACCACCCTACCTACCCCCAAGTCTCATACATACCCCATACACACACTCTCTCCCTCTTGAAATTACTTTGTATTGCTTTATATGTATGTGTGTATCGATAGATAGACAGAGAGATAGATAGATAGATAGATAGATAGATAGATAGATAGATAGATAGATAGATAGATAATTTATTAAGTCACCTACTGTGCTAATCGCTGGGGATATAAAGACACAAAATCCCTGCTTTCAAGGAGCTTACATTCTAATGGAGAAGACAACATGCAAATAACCTATATGTACAAGATAGATGTGTGTATATATATATATACACACATATAATATATACGTACACACATATATACGTATTGTATATATGTATGTGCGTATTGTGTGTATAGATATAGATATAGACCTTGGAAGGTATTCTTGGCTGAAAAGACTAGAGGTTGAGAGAGGAAAGATGTGACCAGGAACCTATTCTTGATATGTTGGGTAATATTGTGGCTTTTTACTCACAGGTGACATATGCTCCATTTTTAAGGCCTCTTTTTGGCTCCTGGGGGGCTTTTTTACCTTCAGCTCATGCACAACAGTTTCAAGAATCAAGACGGCACATGTTTTCAATGGAGATTTTATATACAGATGTAGATGTCAGTGGGAGAGTGGTCCAGTGAGCACATCAGCATGGGGAACGTCATTCATGAAGCTCAGCAGTCATGTTGTAACTTAGGGTCTAGGAGAGTTGCCTTGGACACCAACTGAAGTGACTTTCCTATGGTCCTAGATGGGACCTGAACCCAAATCTTCCCGGATCTGGAGTCTGTCCTCTAGCCATTAACGCTCCACTGCCTGGCCCATGATACATACCTAATAAACGTTTACTGAATTGAAATTGGATTGAAAAGAGTAAACTGGACAAGTGTGTATGGAGTGATTTGATTTATAGAAGACTCTTCAGAAATGCCTGTGCTGCCTAAAGATGACCTCCCACCTGTCCATCTACTTCAGCTGCCCAAGCTTGGTGCAGGCATCTTTCCAGTTTCTTCTGCCCAATCTGGAATTCCCCTTCCTGATTCTCATGGCGATGCCATGTGTGAAGAATACGTCTGGGCTAGTAGAAGTATTCAGAACAGGGACAGATTCCAAGGAAGCCTTCTAGAGAGGCAGCTCAACTTTGTGTAAGGAAAAGCTCCCTAAGTAAGAACTAGAGCTGCCCCAAAGTGGAATGAATTGTCATGGGAGGTAGCGGGCTTCCCCACAGTGAGGTCTTTGAGCAAAAGCTAGATGACCCCTCAGCTGTTAGATTATAGAGGGAATTTTTGTCAAGGTAAGAATAGGACTAAGTAGAGTCTGAAATTCCTTTCAAATTGATATCCTGTCATTCTGAGATCTGAAAGCCAGTGTGGCATAGTGGGTAGAGAATGACCTGGGGTCAAATTCTTCCTCAGAAATGTAGTAGGTGTGTGACCCTGGCAAATCAGGGTCTGATCTTACCTCCCTAGGGTAAAACTCATCCTCAGTTTCCTAATCTGTAAATGGGGATGATAATAGCACTTTGTAGAGTTGTAATCTTTATCAAGTGTTTTACAAACCTTTAAGTACTATTATTATCATTGTAATATTGCAATGATATTGTAATATTTGGCAATATACAGTAATATCTGCCAAATATTATAACATACAATAATATTACTATCACTACCACTGCTACTGACTACTGTTATCACTACTACTACTACCATTAACCACTGCTACTACTAACACTACTACTACTACCACCAGCACCACTATCAGCGCTACTGCCACCACTACTACTAGTACTACTACTATCACTACTACTTACTATTACTAACTACTACCATTCTACTACTACTATTACTGCTACTAGTACTACTACTTGATTTTTCAGCTTCTTTGGAAAGAATTTTTCCCTTTCCATTTTAATGCATGTTTCCCTCCGTTTGAACTCTTCCTCCAAGTGTGCTTCTCTCTCTGAATTGGCATTGTTAGGTCCCTCATAACAGGCAGTGTGGCACAGGAGACAGCTGGCCTTGGAACTAGGAAGGCCTGGGTTCCTGTTACTCTTCTGATACCCACTTCCTGTGTGACCCTGGATAAGTCACTTACCCTCTAGCAGTCTAGGTGACTATAAGACTAGAAGTTGCAGAAAGATGGCTAACCTTCCTGGATTGAAGGCATTTCTTCTTCTGGGAGTGCCCTATACTAATTAAATGAGGGATCCAGTCCCTGCCCCCATTTCTTTCTCAAGGCAGTTCAAGGACTGGAGACCAAGGGCTGCATTGGGAGCTGGAGAGCCTGGGTTGGAATGGCACTCACTACTGCCCTAGAAGGTTGTATTTCAGGCCCCTCTCATTCCCTTCTGTCTCTCTGTCTGGGCTCCTGCCATCCCCACAAAGCCCTTCTCTTGTGTGACTCCCACCCTGAGCCACAGAGCCCCAACTGTCCCCACTGAAAACAAGAAGCCTCTTGGTTAAGTTTCCAGATCAATGAGCAGCTCAAAACTGAAGCCAAATCCATTTTGTAAAGGATGCATTTTTTTCTTGAAAAGCCTACTTAAAGCCCTATAAAGAAAACCTCTATTTTATTACCAGGATGGTAAGGATTATACAGCAAAGGAAAGTGGAAAGAAAGCACCGTGTTTAAACATAGACAGGCCTCTGCCAAAAATGCCCATAGGGGAAATCAGCAGGCACACATCTCCATAGTTCTAAGTACATTAACAAATTGAGGGGGGAGGGGAAGGGATACAGTCCTGGTTCAACATTTTGTGTGCATTTGTATCAGATATAAATAAAATACATCTGGCCTGGCCTCCATTCTGCCTGTTTGAAGATAAAAGCAAGGCAGAAGAAATGCTTGGCAGCCCTCTCTCCCTGAACCACCAGGACAGCTTAATTTGTACCATACTTGCTACATCAAGGGAAGTTGAGACCCCCTAGAGCCACCATGACCTATGTGGAAGGTGAATCTGGGGGAGAAAGGGTTGAAGGAAGGGGAGAAAGAGGACAGGGGAGCTCACAAACCCTCCAAATGGCACCGTTTCCCACAAAGATCGAGTTGTCCATTCATAAAACATGTTTAAGAAACCCACTGGTACCTATCCCATGACTGCCATTGGAGCCGGTCCACCAAGACCCCTCAAGGAATAACAATAGCCTGACCCAAGGCATGGATGTGGTGTTAGCAGTCTGTTACTCTCAGGACTACCTGTAATAACACTGTCACCAAAGGTGACTTTGGAGAAAATACCCTTTGTTCTAAGAATGTCAGCCTAGATCACACTTTTTATGACAAAGTAAAGGAGAACTCCCATCATCAGGCAACCGTTACTAGAGATGAACTCCAGGGAGGCCCAAGCTCCTGGGAGCAGGCACATGATTTCCTGATGCTAATAAGCTTGAGTCCTTTGAGTTAAGTACTTCTAATGTATTAGCATGAGGCGACAAGGGGGCAATTAAAGATATGCTGGGACTTGCATCATCAACCAATAAAAGACAAACGTGGTTGTTTTTACAAGCAGGACTCATTCAGAGAAGATTCTTGGTCTGGGAATGCCAACATGGTGTCAACGCCTTCTCAATGCACGGGCAGCCCTTGAGCATGTCTTTGGCATTGATAGACTCAGAGGAATGCGGTGTTTACTAAGGCATTTTTAGGGGGTTCCATGGTGGATGGGTATAAAAATAACTATAGATGGAAAGATGGATTCATTCATTCTAAAAGAAACATGGAAGACGCTGAAATCTGCCAACGTGGCAATGCACAGATCATTTCAATTCTCTAGTTTCCTACCAATATCATCCACTTGTACATTCCCTCCACTAGCGCAGATAGCCACCCATCCATGTCTTCTCATTAAATAAGGATTAAATGAAATATTTGTAAAGCGCTTGGTACAGTGCCTGGCACATAGTAGGCCCTTAATAAATGCTTGTTCTCTTCCTTTGCCTCTCCTCCCATGTGATTCTTATCCATGTTCTTTCATCTTTTGTTGTTATTGAGTTGTTTCAGTCGTGTCTGACTCTCCATAATTCCATTTTGGGTTTTCTTGGCAGAGCTACTAGAGTGGTTTGCCATTTCCTTCTCCAGCTCATTTTACAGTTGAGGAAACTGAGGCAAACAGGGTGAAGTGACTTGCCCAGGGTCACACAGTTAGTGTCTCAGGCGGATTTGAACTCACAAAAATGAGTCTTCCTGACTCCAGGCCCCGTACTCCATACACTATGTATGGTACCACCCAGTAAAAAAGGCACGTTTGCAACTTCATAGGTCACCTAGGGCAGACCCGAGGTCATTCATCCGCACAGAATGGAAGAGTAGAAGGAAAGGCATGTGATGGTGTGATCATCTTTTCTTGGTGGCTTGACTCCCCATAGAACCCAGATTGTAAAATAGCATGAGATTTCTGCTCTACTCATAGGCTCTATGAAGTTAGACGGTCCCTTTGTTATTTATGATGAGAGTCAACAGATTAATAGTCACAATTAATCACAGGTGGCAGATTAGCCCTGAGCCCCTAGAGATTCAGAAAGCCAAAACTTAGCTCCTTAAACGTAGGACTACAGCGCAGCATTTGTTTGCATAGTCAGATCTGATTGGTTTGGGTGGCCTCCTATATAGCCTTTTGGATCATGGCCATGATCACATGACCCATACATGTAATTGTCTGATAATATCAACCAGCACATTCTTTAAAGTCAACAAAGATCTATATCAGAGAATTATCAAATAAAGTTACCTCTGTATAACCTTTCCTGGGCCTCAGTTTCCTCATCTGTAAAATGAGGGGGCTGAAGTAGATGTCCTCTGAGATCCTTCCCTTCTAGTCCTTCTTCTTTGAGCCTACCAGTATCTATTGTTATATCCATCAACTAATCTTGTATGGTTTTTCTTTACATAAACCAAGATAGGGTATGTCCTTCCAATGGAGGATTTGCCCAATACGGATTCAAGTGGAAGAGGGATTCTTAACAGATGGTGCAAACCTTCAGATTCTCTTACTTCAGGCTGACATTGCTTTGATTGCACCAAGCCCTGGAACATGGCAGAGCCCTCTAAACGAGAGCTGTAGTCATTCAAAAGAATTCAGCCTAACAATTCACATGAGAAAAGTCAAGTGGATGAAAATCCATAGTACCCAGACTAAGATATGTAGTAGAATGTGCAGGTGGCAGAGCTGGCCCATCAGCACACATGTCTTGGACAGACCTTTCAAAAGTATAATGAGTGAGGATTTGATTTCAACAGAAGGAGGAGAATGAACTGTGTTAGCTTAGGTAAATAGCACTTCTTTATGACCCCAACTTTCTTTCTGGGGCCAAGATTCATCTTTTTAATGTTAATATTTTTTTGGTAATGCTACACTAAAGTGTCTGAAGAATTGAAGTCATGAGTCATCCCAGGGGTAGCAGAGAGATGCATGGTGGGTGTGAGTGAGCCGCATGTTATCACCAGTGAATGAATGTGCAGGAGAAGATGCATGACCATAAAAGAAGGCGGTTAGTCATGCAGCAAGAGTCAGAAGTAATGGGTGGACAGCCCACCATTGCACTGGAATCTTCTCAGGGTGAACTGGAGCCAGGCTGAGCTGACTTAAGAAGTCGATTCTTCATTGGGATGGAGAAAGTGAGTATTTAACCTGGGAGTCAGCAAGTTCTACATATCAGGGTTTCAGTTATTGTTTTGTTGACTGATTGGAGTTAAGAAAGTCTGTGAAATACTCATGCCGACTAAAGGTCGCTGTCCCCAGTATGTTTGGGGCTCGGTTTGGGTTTGTTTTCAGAAAGTCTCTTGTGGAACATTTATCCGCACGCCTCAAGAGAGCTAGAGTAAAAGCCCCAGCAGGTTGGGCGGCACCCCAGACTCTCTAAAGGTGTTCCCCTTCCCCCACACCCGAGGCTCCGCTGTTTGAGGCATAAATTGGTGCCAGCCTGACCATTCCGGGTCATCGACCAGAGACTCATTTGTGCAACAAGGGCTGCTGGAATGAGAAAGCATCCAGAGAGCACTGTCTGTGCCAATGGAGCGAGGACTCACGAGATGGCGATCCATCACAATGGCCGCAAAGGAGTACAACTCTTTTGTTGGAATTTGCTGTGTTACTTAGGGTATTTCTGCAGAGAACAGGAGTCGCTTGCATGGGCCCCCAAAGTCAGTTAGAAGCAATTTTTTGTCTCAGATCCCCCTGTTCTTTCCATTGCACCCCCTGACTCCACTCACATTAGTAGGGCTCTGGGGCTGACCATTTAAGAATCCATGTAACCAGGGATAAATGGTTGTTGAAAACCGGCTGACCGCAAGTGCCAAACCAACCATTGACCGCCCCTGAGCTTATCAAAGAATGTGAACAAATCTGGCCTGGGCTGTCGATGGGGGAAGATGCAGAGTTTTGTGCCAGTGCTCCCTTAGGCTCTTTACCTGTGAAGACATTAATAGTCTAACACTGCAGGCAGAGATCCCCACAAGCACCCAGTGCACGGGACAAGACACACAGACCATTGCCATGCCTGAAGCCTGGCCCATCCTCTTTGCTGAGCTTAGAGCTCCAAATGCCTCTTCTCTCAGCTCCATGACAGGGTCCAGTATTCCATTCCCAGAACTCCCCCCTGGTTCGACTCTGGATGAGGTGTAAATTGAGGCCAGCCTGACCACTCCAAGTCATTAGAGACCAGATGGTAATTTCTGTAAGAGAAGCAACTTAACCCTACTGGCCTGGCCCAAGTCCAGCTCCGGTAATTACATCCTGCCGCCCTAATATTCCCCCTCATGTTTCAAGTGTAGAAATGATTTTCACTTCATCTTCTGCAAAATAAAAGGGAAATTAGAAGCAAAGCACCATTTCTCTGTCGCTTCACCCCCGCAGGGTGATTGCCTGACTGCAGGGGAAGAGAGTTCCTTTTGGGAGACCACAAGGGGCTTAGAGCTGAATGGAGGAATAACTTGAAAGTGGCTCCTAGCATGTGGGGAGACAGGGCTGAGACACCTCAATCAAGCCTCTTTGTGCTGCATTCTACCTGGGGCTCCCACAGGACTGAGCCCGAATTCACCTAGGCTGAAAATGAGTCATACTGCCCAAGAATCATTGAGAAAGGTTTGTAATAAGCACAGGAAGGAAGGGAAGGAAGGGAAGGAAGGGAAGGAAGGGAAGGAAGGGAAGGAA
>NW_027185797.1:29593556-29646533 GCF_028583685.1 Petaurus breviceps papuanus | reverse complement strand
AGAAGGAAGGAAGGAAGGAAGGAGGAAGGAAGGAAGGAAGGAAGGAAGGAAGGAAGGAAGGAAGGAAGGGTCGGTCACACAGCTGGTTAGGTCCTGAAGCAGGATTCAAACCACAATTTTCCTAATTTCAGGTAAGCCTTACATCACACCCACTCCCTTGATTACTTCACAGAGCCTAGCAAGTATTCAAATCAGGTCCTCTTACTCTGCCTCACCCAATCAAGCCCCTGGGTTACTCCACAGTCCTCTAAAATAGGCCTCCAGGGTTGGGTTGGGTTTGAGTTTTGGGGTTTTTTTTTGAAGGGGTAGCTTGCCCAGGTATGCCAGGCAGCCCAGGCTGACAGCCCCAAATGCCTGTGCAGTGCATGAAGTAAGCTTAGGTCTAGGTGGATAGGCAGAATCCATGGAGCCAAATATACTTCAGGTGAATAGCACAAGGCTAAGGAGCCATGAAGAGAACCCACCAGAATCCAATTGATTGGCAGCAAAGTAAACAGCCAGGCCAAGGTAGCAGGAGTGAGGAGTGCCCATGAATAGCTCTCTTCCCAGTAGGAATGTAGGTCCTGACCTTCTGCATGAGATAATCCAGAACAGAGTTGAATTCATTGGGAGGAGGGAAATTCCTGAAAGTTTTCATGGTTTTGTTGTTTTTTTTTTCTGGGATGGGGAGGGGGTGAGGGAGGGAGGGAGGATAGAAATATTTTGTCTGATTTGGTAAGATCTCTGCTCGCTTTTTAGAGCAGCAAAAAAAAAAAAACCCAACCTGGAAGAAAGTGGGTCAGCAGCCCCCCTCCTCTGGGCACAGCTGAACAAACTGTGGCCTAGGAATTTAGTGGTTATTTCTGTGGCCTAAGAAATGATGACTTGGAGGAACTTAGAGAAACCTGGAGTGACTTGTGTGAGCTGGAAGAAAGAGCCTGAATTGGGAGTGCAAAGAGCTGGGTTCGATTTCTCCTTCTCGCTTCTCAGAGAGTCAATGTCCTCATGACAGGGGCGGGGGGTTAGGGCTGACCGACCAAATAACAAGCATTTCTTATGTACCTACTGTGAGCTGAGCACTGTGCAAAGTGATGGGATACAAAAGCCAAGTAACCGAGTTTCTGCCCTCAAGAAGCTTGTGCTAAAATACATGTTAGGATCCTGAGGACCTAGACATTCATGTAGCATTGTCTATGATCTTGTGAACTGGTACAGAGGGAAGTAAGCAGAACCAGGAAAATAATAACACACAAGCAGAGAGGAAGAACTCTCCAAGGAAAAAGAACACAGATGGTCAAGCACCTCCTTACTTTTGGCAGTTCAAATCCTGTCTCTGACATTTGTGAGCTGCATGACCCTGGGCAAGTCATTTACCTTCTAGCTGCCTCAGTTCCCTCATCTATGAAATGAGGATAATACTACCTACACCCCAGGGTTATTGTGAGGATCAGATAGGATAAAAGATAAAAACATATTTTGCAAACCTTTTTAAAGGGCTATATAAATGTTTTTATTCAAGTTTATTTCAACCAACAAAAATCCTTTTTTCTCTCTTGCCTCCTAAGAAGATATGAGAAAAACAAATTTTTGTTATAAAACATTTCTAACAAATAGACATGTTCAAGAAAAACAAAACAAATTCCCATATTATGTGTGGGTATGTATGTCTCCATCTGTACCCAGATTCTATCTCCTCTCTATCAGGAGGTGGGTAGAATACTTTATCCTGGGTCCTCTGCAATTGTGGTGAATTGGTCATCACACTAGTGCTATGTAAATATTAACTCTCATAATTGTTATATGTAGAGAAGTGGGGGGCTATGGGCGTGGGATGCTTTATGTACTGTCAGATGTGGGCAGCTGGTTAGCTTGGATATTATGTTTAACTGTTTTCTTTGTTACTAGCGAGCGTTCTTCTGGAAGTGAGTGTATATGTGGGAATAAGTGTGACCTAAAAATCCAAAGGCAGCAATAAAAATGTTTTTTAAAAAGAATTGCTACTCAGAGGTATCCTTGGTAAAAGGACTGGATCCCATGGGAAGGCTTAAAGCTTGTTTTCTCCATCCCAAAACCCGTCCTGTTGCAGAAAAGAACATCTCTCCAAGCCCTTGGTCGAGCCTGACTCACCCACAAATATACTCGGTTTAAGAAATCCATGTTCTGTTCCCCTCATGACCTTGGCCCCAGTCTGGTCCAGAAAGAACCATCTTCAAATCAATGTAATGCCTTGCTTCCTGAGAATGAGAGGCTGCCAAAGTTTTACAATCAGGATTAGGGTCCGAGAGGGAGGGGCCTGAGATTAAAACCCAAACTCATTTCATTGAGGGTTCAAGGCTGGCCCTGAACCACCATCCACCTCCATAATGAAGCGCTTCCACATGAGGAAGGCTGGAGCTCCTGCTGACAACCTTCCTGGCTCCCTCCCAAAGAAATACCGTAGGATGAAGTCATGGCTTCCCAGCATCTGGTGTTCCATTCCTATGACAGGACAAACTGGCTGATGGGGGCAAGAGCTGCAGGCAATGATCAGTTGTTCCCTGAAATGCTCTCAGGCCCCAGGATACAGGAAAAGGTGGGAAAGATCCTCCTAGTTAACAAAGGGGGCAAGGGGAGAGCACTGGGCCAAGAGAAGAGAGTCCTGGGTCCTAGCATCCTAGCTGGAGTCAGAGATTTAGAGTTGGAAGGAGACTTAGAGGCCATTGGGCACAATCCCATAATTTTACAGATGAGGAAAACTGAGGCACAGAGAGGTGAAGGCACTTGTCCAAAGTTGAACAGGTCATAAATGAGAGAGCCAGGATTTGAACCCCTATCTTCAGACTCCATACTCAGTATTTCTGCATTCAGCTGTACCCTGTCTAGAGACTAATTAAGCTGAAAGTATTTAAGCACATAATATTCACTTAATGAATGTTTGCTGAAAGAAATCAAATCAGACCTGACTAGACCATATTGGATTGCACTGGATTAGACTGGATTGAATTGAAGCCAACCTAGGACCAGTTTGCTGCATCTCAGGGAGCCCCTCCTCTTCCTCCAGCTCCCTGAAGCTGGTCATGGTCAAGGTACTGCTTATGTTGCGTGATAAATAGTTTTCATTCTCACTACAGAGACCACACTCCATATACCAAGAAATCCTTCAAGGGCTGTTTCAGGCAATAGCAAGCAATGCTGCCTTTTAAACCCAACAGCTAGATGGAAGCTGCTCTGCACCAAGGGCCAGGTCAGCAAAGTCATCAGCAATTAAAGACAAGGGCCCTGAATGTCATTCTAGGACAACTAGCCATCTGCCTATTGAAAATGCCAATAATTTCTCCTCCCCTCCCCAACCCAACCACTGAAATCCTTCAAATAGGATTCACCAAGGAACTCTAAAAGGAAAAACAAGGGAAGAGTACAATTGCACTTCAAACTCCATTATGAGACACAACTAAGCACTCTGCATCGCCTTGGGAAAGTCCCTTCTACTCCATGAATCTCCACTTTCTCTTCTACAACATGACAGGAGGGGGATGTTAGACCAGGAGACAGGTGTCATGTGGAGCCCAAGCCAGATTAAAATATAATTGGGAAATATTTAACAAAATAAATCTAAATACAATAAACCATGGATGATATTAATATGTGGTTTTCTAAGTCACCATGCTGCCTGCAGAGATCCTTGGGTATGGTTTAGTGGCCCCTGCTTCCATGTGAGTTTGACCCTGATGGACCAGAATACCTCTAAGGTGACACTGCATCCTATGGAAGTGAAGTCAGGGGTCTTGGCTTTGACACTTCACAACTGAGTGACCAGGAAAAGGTCATTTCACTTCTATGTGTGGTGCATTTGGTGTCAAAAAACTGTGGTTCATATTCCAGCTCTAAACACTTTCTAGATGGATGACCATTGATAAGTCTCTCTGGGTCCCTCAGTTTCTCTATTTGGAAAATGAGACTATCGGACCTCATGACCTCAAAGGTCCTTTCTAGATCAGAATTCTGCCTTTCTATGATCCTGTGATTCTGTTTCTAGACATGACAAAGAATATTCTGTGTGCCTGGTTAGAACCCATACCAAATAGCGGCCCAAATGGTTACTGAGGTCCATTCCCACTCAGATTCATGGTTTACAACAGAGGGGTCCCCCCTACACGTGCCTAAATGAATTTTCTGGCTCATCCCAGGCTCTTCACTGTTTTGTAGGGGGAGGACCTACTGGTTTTTCCCTGGAATCATGGGGGTATCAAAGACCAAGAGCCACTGGAACCATTAGTATTTTGCCAAGGACAGCACTCATTGTCTCTGAACTCGGGCATCTCTTGGATATTTTGAGGGCATTGGTCTGTGACCAAACTGCCTATTCTGGTTCATAGAAACCCTGGAAATTGGTTCTGGATTTAAGATGAGTAAAGAATTGTGACATTTCCACAGAGAGACTAGCTAATATTTTTCTCCATATTCCTTAGAATTCTCTCAGAGAGAAGCCAGTGAAGAATCTGGGATGTCAAAGTCACAGAAACTAGAACTGGATGTATGATTGAGAGATGAATGGATGAATGATTGAGGGATGAATGGATGATGGATGGATGGATGGATGGATGGATGATAGAGGAATGATGGAGGGGTAGATAGATGATCGAGGGATGAATAGATGGATGGATGGATGGATGATGGCAGGATGATGGAGAGATAGAGGAATGAAAAAGCATTAATAAGTGCTTCCTATGTTGGGAATGTACCCTTTCCTCCCTTCCGCTTTGTAGACCTCTTCCAAGAATAATTCAGCTGCCACTTCCCACGTGAAGCTTTTCCTGGTTTCCCATGATTACTAGCACTGTTTCCCTCTTGAAATTACTTTTTCCTACTTTCTATTTTCTTTCTTGAGAACATTCTGTATCCCACTACAGAATATATATCCCACTAATAGAATGCAAGCTCTTTGGGCCTGCTGCTTTCTGTGCCTTTGTATCCCCAACGACCAGCACAATGCCTGGCACACGGTAGGAATTTAATAAACGTTTGTTCAATTCAATTCAACTAACGTGAATCAAATCTAGCCCAAGCCTTTGTTTTACAGATACAAACATTGGTGCTCAGAAAGTACACATGACTTGCCCTGAGTCACATGACAGACAAGGCAGGTACTTGAACCCAGGTCTCCTAATCCCCCCCCCATCCCCTCTACCCTACCTCCACCCCACTGCAACCCTACTTGCAGGGGCCATCTCCTCCACAGTGGTCACTAATTTCCTGTAAGCCAGAGTGATCCAGAGCTCCCAGCATGGGTGAATAATTACAGGCATTTAATTGTTAGGGTTTTTATAAAACATTTATTGAGAGCCAACAATGGGCTGGACTGAAGACAAAGCATAAAGCCAGAGACCTGGTGTCTGCTTCCACAAACTTAGCTGTTTAACTGAGTAGTTTATAAAATGATTATAAAAATAGAGTCATGTCCCATTCCAGGTGGAACTGGGAGGCGAGGTCCTTTTTAGACAGAAACATACATGCCCTGTCATTAAGTAATAATATCAAAGTTCCTAAAATGTTTATAAGGTGTTTACACATCTTCTAGACCAAAAAATCAGGACATCTTGGTGCTGCAAATATTTCATGCCCAGCAATCTCTCACACACCACTCTTTCTCCTGTTTATAGCCTCTCTTAATCTCTTTGTGGAAGATTGCAGACCTCAACCACATTCCTCGCAATTTTACAGGGCACATGAGGGGCAGAAATCAACTCCAAATGAATATGTGTATTCAGAAATGCATTGAGATTTTTCCAACTTTTCAGGTACCTCACTCAAATTAATCTTCCTTAAGACCTTGGTGGTATTTACCAGGCTTCTTGAATCATGGCCTCCCCTCCTTTACTTCTCAGCATGCCCAGTGTATTCTCTAGATGGGAATAACTACAGGCTTATTAGCAAAGGAAAAAAAATAGTGATTGAGTCAAGATCTGGGAGGGACCTCCCAGAGTCAGGCAAAGGTACTATTTGTTTTCCAGGGTTTCGCATCTGTATCAATTTGAATTAAGGTCATAAGTGGGATTTATTGGTGTGCCTTGCATCATAAAAAGTGCTTTATGCTGAATTGTCCGGTATTTATTATGATTCTGTCAATCGTCAATTGCACACAGGCTGTCTGGGAGAGGCTGATACGCAGGCACACCGGAAAAACCAACCAATGTGCTGGTGCTGGGGGAACAGAATAGATTTGGCTCTTTTGTCTGTCTTTGGTAGTTTACCTAAAAATAAAACTAAATAAACAAATGCATATGGGCCTTAGCTCAGCGCCAGGATCTGGCCAGTCACTCTCGGGGCCCTCCAGATAGGATTTATGCTCTACGGGGGCACCCCCCTCACTGAGCAGAGATCAGGGAGTGCCAGACTCCCAGGATCTAGAACGGGCGGGAACATAGGAGGTCATTGAGTTGAAAGAGGTCATTCTTGTTCTTGCTCTGTTTTTGGCCTTGTAAGTGCAGGCCGCTGGCAGTCTGGGCCCACTGAAGCTGTGACCTGTTCTGTTTCTACTGGGCTGTTTGCCTCACTTCAGGGCCAGTCTGGTGGCCCCCAGCTCAGGAGGCTGCCATGTTAGCACCAGATTTAGCATGGACACTGGACTGGCCTCAGTCAGACGATTCACCAGCCTCAGCCTCCCCAGCATCAGGGGCTGCTACAATCCATGGGCCGCCACTTCAGGCCCAAGCCCTTTATTTTACAGGGGCCCAGGGCTGATCCAGCACAGTCCACCTGGATGTCAACCAAGAATGTGATAAAGAATCTCATGACATCTTTAGAGATAGTCAATAGTCAACAAACACATTTTAAAAATCTGAGGTATAGACAGATGGTTCAGTGGATGGAATGCTGAGCCTGGAACCAGGAAGACCTGAGTTCAAATTCAGTTTCAGACACTTAATAGCTGTGTGACCCTGGGCAAGTCACTTAACCTGTGCCTGCCTTAGTTTCCTCATCTGTAAAACAGGGATTATAATCACACCTACCTCCCAGGGCTGTTGTGATGATCAAAGGAAATAATATTTTTAAAATACCTAGCACAGTGCCTGGCATATAGTAAATATTAGATGCTATTTTTATTATTATTATTTTCTATAACTTATAGTCTTAGATGTCTGAGGACCAAAGATAATGAGGTGACTTATTAAATTCCTTCTCAAACTAACACACAGGCTTCCCTCTTGCCTTCGAACTGTCCCTGCAGATCTGCCTCTCCTCCTTCCCCCCAAAGTGCTGCTGAAACATCTTAAGGACCCTTCTTGCTTTGTTTATTGTCTGAGAGGGGAGTTGTAAGTAACGCCTGAGTTTGGAGGTCCATTAACAGAGTGCAATGAGGCTTCTGGGTTAACTCAACCACTCAGCAAGCCTGCTTTCCTGTCTTCTTTTTTTACTCAGGTCTTAACTTTCAAACGACTTCACTAGTTTGGGCCAAACCAGGCAAATTTATTAATAAATGATTCCTGGGTATCAAAGGATGTGTTTTGTTTCCTTAACAGTTCAGGCCACAGGCTGAAAACAAAACAGCTGATAAAAATTGTCAGGTGACTATATTTTCTGTAATGCTGAATGCATTTCAATGACAGTGACTAGGTAAGGATCTGAGACACATGTGATAGCTTCAGCTCTCAAAACCACTCATTGAGTGAGTTCAGTTGAGATCCAGGTTAAGAATTCCATACAACGATAGAGGTGACTGATGCTCACCTGGCAATCTGAAGTCTGCCAAACCTGTTAAAGGCATTCTATCCACTGATGCGCAGAAAAAACCTGCAAGGCAGGTACAGCCCAATTGTTCCCATTTTGTAGATGAGGAAACAGTCTCAGAAAAGTGTTGTGATTTACCCACAGTCACACAGCTAGTATCAAAGGTAGGATTTGAACTCAGATCTTTCTGACTTCAAGTCCAAAAACTTTGTCCATCACAACAGGTGACATCACAACAAGACTGCTCACTGGATAGTGCTGACCTCGGCATCAGAAAGACCCAAGCCCAAATACTGCCTCAAGGACGATGTGACCCTGGACTAGTCCCTTTACCTCTACAAATGCAGATTTCAGAATGCCCTCACCTCTCTCACCCTCAGTTTCCTCATCTGTCAAATGGGTATAGTAATAGCCCTTACCACACAAGGCTGTTTCAGTAGAGATGCCTTATTTCTGTAGAGCACTGCAGACCTTGAAGCTGCCTCTGAGAGCTAGCACTGCCTGTCACCTGTTCACTGGTTCCTTTCCAGAGCAGGCTTGCTAAATATTTGCAACTATGCAGATACACGAAGTCAGAGTAACAACCAACCAGCAGGTACTTAAGAAGCGTAAGACATGGCAGGGGCTGTCCAGAAGAGACCCTGCTGCTTACCCATGACTCTGTCCAATGTCCTCATAGAGCTTATGTGGAGCAAGAGAACAGATGCTAATGTTGATGACCGAGATACAGGGCACCACATAGTAACAGTATGAGCAAACCCAAGAACAAAGCGCTGTGTGGGGTCTACCCACACGGCCAACACAGAGCTCTATGTTCTCCTTCTAGGCCACCCAAATGAAAAACATCTTAGGCTTCAAAACATTATGATTTGGTCTGTGATGGCCAACTTACAACCTACCGAACTCCTCGCCTGCCTAGATCTCTGGCAGTGCTATTGAAGCGGGCTAGGAAAATGCCTGGGCAGCTAGAGTGCTTCATAGTGCATAGAGTGCTGGGTCTGGAGTCATGAAGACTCATCTTCCTGAGTCAAATCTGGCCTCAGAAACTGAGTAGCTGGGTGACCCTGGGAAAGTCACTTCACCCTGTTTGCCTCAGTTTCCTCATCTGTAAAATGAGCTAGAGAAGGAAATGGCAAACCACTCCAATATCTTTGCCAAGAATCCCCCCCAAAAAAAAGGGGTCACAAAAAGCTGGACATGACTGAAAAACAAAAAGGAAAATATCTATGAAATAAACCCAGTAAAGGGGAATGATAGATGGGGGGAGGCTGGGATTATAGTAAAACTGGGGGCCTGCAGCCTTAGTCCAAACCATGGGTGAATTTATCATGAAGGTGCTGAAAAATGTTCCCATCTTATTTACATCCTTTCCAAGAGAATAAGTTCACCTTCTCCCCGTTTTGTTCTCTCCTTTTGGCTTCTAAACCTCCTTTTCCAAAGGGCCCTCCATTGGCAACTTCCACATGAACTCAACCAACAATATGTCAGCAAAGATGCATGGACCAAATGACTGAGCCAGAAGGATTTGCTTATAGAAACAGGGGGTTCACATAGAGATGCAGGTCCATGTCACTACCACAAAAAATTATGAGCACGTTATTCTTAAAGATCCCAGGCTGATGATCAATGTTGATCATGAAAGGAAATGGTGGAAACTATGTCACACAACACAGCAGAATGCAAACATTTAGTACCTGCTGCATACTTTTCAAGTCACAACCTTGTAGCTGGAATTATGCACCAGAAGCTCTCTGCCTTTCATGAAATACCCAGTGACAAAGCCCTGTACTACAGATACAGACAACAATTCAACATATACTCCTGCCCTGAAACCAGATCATTATCAGAGAAAGAGCTATTGCGCAAACATAACACCAATCTAGAAAAATTTAACAACACATTTAATAGTGGTCACCATCCCAAACACTCATAATACCTAAGTTATGTGGAATGAAAAGCTCTTACAACCTAAAGACCTTTTGAAAGAAATCAAAATCATATGGGAACATAATGAGGCATACGTGTACATATGTATGCCTCCTCCTAGTATACATACATGTGCATACATATATGTGTTATGTGTGTATACCCATATACACACACATACCATCCCTATTGCCCTGTCTGCTACTGGAATTTTTCCAAGGTTGCTTTCAAGGAGCCTATAAGGAATGAGGCAGCTAGGTGTCCCATAGAAAGAGCACTAAGCGTTCAAAGCCAGCCTTAGATACTTACCAGCTGTATGATCCTGGGCAAGCAACTTAACTGCTACTTGCCTCAGCTTGCTACCCCTCAACTGTGAAATGGGGATAGCAAAAATAGCATCTACCTCCCAGGGTTGTTTTAAGGATAAAATGAGACGATATTGATAAAAATTCTTTGTGAACCTTAAACATGACTGTTATTATCATGAGCTTACATCCCAGCACTCATCTTCAACTACAAAAAGCAGTCTGCATGGAAGAACAGCTTGTCCCAGGACCGTTTCTACCTTAACTCGAACAAAAGAGATGAGAAAAAGGAGACATAAGAATGAATAAATGAATGGATGAATTTGTTGTTGAACGAATTATTTGATTTGAGTAAATATTTCCTATGTGCCATATACTCTGCTAAGCCAAAGGCACACAAATCCAAAGGCAAATGTAATCCTTGCCTTCAAGGAGCTTAAATTCTAAAAAGAGAAGAAATGCCGACTGAGGGTGTTGATCATAATTTGGAAAGTGACAAGACAGTGAGTGGAGCCATGTAGGAGAAAAGATTGACACACCCTTCCCACTAGCAGGGGCAATACTGATTTGATAATGGTTTCACAAAGAGGAAAGGGATGGACACCAGAGAGGGAAGGTGCAGCCAGAGGATGATCCCATCAGAAAGGCAAGGAGCCAAGGAACACGGCAAAGCATGACGGGAGCTGACCCAATGGAGCAGGCCATGTCAGTGATTCAGCAATCAGGACAGCAGGGTCCCAGGGCAGTTATTCCAGAGATAAAGAGGAGGGTGATGATCATTCCATCCCGTGTGACTGAAGTGGTGATAAATGTACAGAGGCTGTTCCTTGGATGGTACATCGACACCCCTGGAGCCTTGCCTACTTGGTAAGACCTATCCTGGCTTGTGTTCTTCTGGAGCAACCAATGAGAATGCAGGGTCACCTGGAGGAGGACTCCAGAGGGGGTGGACTTACATAAGGACTCTGCATAGCTAGGATTATACAATGTCAGAGCAGGATAGCTACAGCATCTCTCAAGACCATCTGCTAAGTCACAATTGAGATAATACATGTTAGATCTATAAAAATGCTAGTATTTGTTCATTGTTGAGCCATACTTTCCATTTACATTATTGATCAGATCAATTCACAGTTCCACCAACGATGCATCAGTGTGCCTGAAGTATTTGTCTTTGTTGTAGCATTTGACCAAGGTATCTTGATGAGTTTCCTGCCATTTATCCTGCCTGAGTCTTGCAGGTACATAGTTATTTGTATGTTGTCTCTGTGTTAGACTATGAGCTCCTTGAGAGCAGGGAACATGTTTTTGCCTTTCTCTGTATCTTTTGGTGTTAGGCATAATGCCTGGCACCTAGGAGGTACTTGATAAATACTTGGTGACTGATTGAAGGCAAGCATCTAAGACTAGGAAATCACAGTGTAAGGTAAGTATAGATACAGTCTTCATGTAATGTAATCAAGATCAATAGAAATCTAGGTCAACAAGATTTCCTTTTTAGTTACAAAAATGATCTTGGGACCATAGATTTAGAGGCTGAGGAGACTCCAGAAGTCAGCTCGTCAAGTTTTCTCACTTGGCAGATAACTTGGGCGGGGTGTTGGGAGAGGAGGGTCTGACCAGTATCTTTGATTTCATCAATGTGAGGACTTCCTAGCATAGCAGCTGCCTCCACGGTGCAAATCAGGGATTGCTCTACAATACAAAGCCTTAGAAGGCAAATGCCTGGGACCCTGAGAGGTTGTGACTTGCCCAAGGTCACCCAGTTAGTATCCCTGTCAGAAACAGGATTTGAACTCGCATCTTCCTGACTCTGAGACCAGACCTCTATCCTCTGACCCCACATTGCCGCTCCAACTTTGGTAGCTTCAATAAGGAGGCATTCCCATGGACATCACTAGTACATCAAGGTAGGAAGAGAGAACATATTTCAGTCCCTTCCACCAACCCCCCTCTCCCAGAGTGTCCAAGTCAAGACAAACCTTTAATAAGCACACAAATGAAGTCTGTGCTTTGTTGTAAACTATTTCTTTTTTTTCCTGCTGTCTCCTACAACTCAACATATGGCAGGAATTACGTTGAAATAAAGGTTCAATACTCATAAAGGGTCTCTTTTAATACTGTTGTAAAGTAATGGCTCCTTTATGGAGAATTTAGAAGTAATTCTCTCCTGCAGAGCTGGGCCAAGTAGTATGGCCTCATTCTGTGCTGCCTGGGCTGGGGAGGGGGAGGCCAGACTCGAGAGGACATGACTTAGTACCCAATGGGTGCCAAAGGTAAGTCCCATTAAAATCAGCATTCATCTGGGGTTGAATATTACATATTTTACACAGAAAAATCCCTTCCAAAAAAGGAAAGGCTCACTCAGTTTCCAACCCCTTAGCTCACTGCACCCTGAACTCCACTGAGCCAAGTGTAAAATGACGAAGGATGGTTCCCATCCTTGGGGAGGCAGGGAGGGCATGGGGTGTGAGGGATGCCTACCCCCGGACAGAAGTTTCAATCTCAGCTAATTAGTGGGAGGCCTGACGCCAGGTCCATGCTGAGGTGTCTGGCCACCAGTCTGGAAGGCATCAGGTTGCTGGAAGCTGTTTTAATTTGAAACCCAGAGAATCAGAACTCTGAAGCTGGGGAACAACCGGGCAAAAAAATGTCCTGAATTGGCTGAAGCCTCCCTTCTGTCACACACAACACCATGAGCCCTCCTCCCCCCCAACTCTAATCTACAATTTCCTATCCCTTTTCCCCAAAAAAGCATGTTTCCTGGACTTCAAAACCCCCTCCTGCCACAATAATTCTGGCTGGATTTGGGGCAAGGGTCCTGTTAGAGAACAAATCTACTTAGGATATAAGATCGGAGATTTTGAGCTAGAAGGGACCTTAGAAGCATGTAGTCCAGCACCTGCATTTTACAGATGAGGAAACTGAGGCTCCTCAAGGGGATGTGACTTGTCCAAGGTCATACTAGTAGTATTCAAGGAGAAATTTGAGCTCAAGTCCTCTGCCTCCTGATACTGGTCTTTTCCACTACGCTACCCTGCCTTTCATTAAACCTTCTCTCCACCAGCTCAGCTCTAATGAAGACTCATCTTGCAGACGCCCTCTTTCTTGGAAAATAAGAGGAAGCCTTTCTCAGACTTCTTTCCTCACCAGAACTTGTGATGAATCAGTGTGGGGACTTCCTGACATGGATTTTCCCTCCACCAATATAGATTAGTAACTCATTGGCCACTTAGTGTCTTCTAGCAGAGCCCAATGTTAGGCTAGACGTCAGGCCTTGAGAAATGAAGTGTCTCCAGGGGTCCCAGCTCCCACGTGTCCTAGCTCCTCCTGACTCTGAGGCCAGCCCTCCCTCTGCCCCTCTACACTGTCTTTCTACAATAAAAATTTCCTTTACTGTGGAATATGTTCTCCAAGGCCAGGCATGGTGGTGCAGGCCTGGAGACCCTTCTTTGGGGGAGGCCAAAACTGATAGATCCATTGACTTCAGGAGTTCTGAGTTATAGGTGGGCTTATGCCAACGGGGGTACAGACTAAGTCTGGCACCATGGTGATGAATCCCCCGGCACGAAGGGCCACCTAGCTGCCTAGGGAAGGACAAAACGGGCAAGGTCAGGGAAAACTGGAGCCAGTTTAAACCACCTATCCACCAGCATTGGAATTGGGCCATGAGTGACCACTGTGTTCCCAACCCAGGCAAGAGGGGAAGACCCAGTTTAAAATAAAAGGAAAAGGAAAAACCCCAAAGGCCTCATCTGCTTAGAAAAAAATCATCAGCAACTCAAATATTATCAGACCAAGACACGTTTTGTGTTAGGTCCTCGCCTATTCACATTCTCCAGCTGTCAGGCAACATCTGGCCAGGTTGTTGACCCTTTGGAGGGTAGAAGAAATGCCCTTGGGAAAGAGGCCTGAAGAGTCAAGGTTCCACCTCACAGACCCTTGTGGGCTATGTGATGTCAGGATGGGGGTACCCTGCCCCCAGAATCCCCTATAAAAAGCAGCCCAGAGTCAAGGCAGCAAAGAATAATCAAGTGCTAGCATTAACTAGCACTAGGCTAGGCCCTGGGGAGGCACAGATGAAGGGTGGCAAAAGTCCCTGCCCTCTGGAAGCTTATAGTCTACTAGGGGATGAAAAGATGCAACAGGTACGCAGGTAAGTATAATGGCCAGCAGGGTGTGATGGGAACAAAGGGGGGAGGGGGGGCAGATAAAGAACTCTAGGGAGGAAGGAAACTGCTTCATCCGGGGAATGAGCAAAGGTGTCCTGAAGGAGGCCACCCCGAGCAGGGCCTGGGAGGAACAGAAGGATTCTGGAAGCTGGAGGGGAGGATGGAGGGCCCTCCACAGGGCATGAGTGATGATAAACATGAAGATACATAGAGGCAGAGGAGGGCACGTCAATTTGCCCAAAGGTTGGAAGTCTTCATCAGCTGCAAATGCCAGCTCAGTCTGGCAGCTCCAGTTGACTTGGGACATTCCTGGAGTTCCCAGCAGCTTGCCCAAGATTCTGACCCCAGCCAAGCTTGGCTCCTTGCTTCATTTTCATCTTCCTGCTCACTTGGTATGTCTCCACAGTATCCCATTTACAGTTCTATGACCTGGGACTTCAGGGGTTACCTGCGACCTAAGCGCTGAAACCTTGGTTCCACAGCTTATCCTACATTGGGCCAGATCCTCTCTAGTGAGCCACTTGATCACACTTGGAGGCGACATTCAAGGCCCTTGGTGAATTGGGTACAGCCACCCTCTGTTGCTTGCCATAAGGTCTGTAGACCCGATTAACTCTTCTCCTGACACCTTCCCACCATATTGGGTCATTAGACAGAGGACTGAATGTCACAGGTCTCTGGTTCTCATCATAATCAATATAGTGACTAAATCCTTGGTTATATAGATAACCAAATGCAGTTCCCTGCTTTGAATTAACCAAAACCTGAATCTAATGCCCCATTGTGGGGTATGGTACAGAAGTCCCTTATATTCTCAAAGGACCAGATGGTCCTACCAAGCTGAGACACTGTATATAAGGCCAGTCAAGGTAACAAAAGTTTATCTCCTGGCTGGCCATGGCATCACAAATTCTTCAGCCAGAGAAACTTTTGGAGAGCTCCTACCAAGGCACAGAAGAGCTGCAATCTGTCATCTCTGGAGGGAGGACCCACATGCCAAATGATGGATAGCCATGTAGCAGTGACTTTCCCCCAAATATGGCATAAATCAGAGAAATGTGTAACTGTAAGAGAAGAGGCAATGAAGCTGGAGCAGGAGACAGTAATGCCTGATGGCTCCATGGGGAACGCAGAGTAAGGCTTCCATGGTGGGGGTCTGTCCTCTATGGAGGGTGTATTTACACAGCAAGAATCACAGAGGATAGGAAGGCATGCATGGGTGGCGATCTGTACCAGGCAAAAGAGAAACCCTATTGAAGAATTCTATCAGAGTACGGAAGCAGGTGGTCACGAGCAGTATCCTGCCAACATTTGGACTCAAAATGCCGTATCTAAATTCCTAACCCTATAGGAACAAGGCCATGTTCCCTACAGCTCCAGAACTGTAGCTAGCAAGGGCTGACTGGCCTTGGCTTCCATCCCATGTGGACAGGAGGACCACTGGCCGAGCTCTTTGGGATGCACTGACTGCTGTGACCATGGGGCCCTGCACATGACTTCCTCCCCCGAGGCCATGCTCTCCCTACCTGCCATTCACACAACCACCTCATCCCAGAGGATGGGGGATCAAGGTCACAGACCTTGCCAGGGGGTTGTAGGATTCTCTGGGAAATGGGCCGCCCCCTTTCTATTGAAACTTCAAAATAGACCCTAGAGTGAATTTGGCTAATGGGAGGGGGCCGAGGGGGGAAATAGCAGCACTGAAGACAGGCTGGCAGCTGTTGCAGCCACACCTTGGGGAGAGGACCATCCCATTGCCGAGCACTGCTCATAGCGGCCATAAGAAGAGAACACCCCTCCCCAGTCGGCACTGGGGCGTAAAGCCCCATTCGCACAATTCTTGTGACAGTTCTGACAAAGTGCTGCGCGTGCCCTGAAGAATATTGTCATCCTTCCCTCATTCCAGTCTTGGCCCCAACTGTGTTTGTATTCATCTTGGTTAGAGACTAGCTAGACATTCCCAAAGGCAGAAATAAGCACTAACTGATTGTACTGAGGTGCCCATGCAGGGGCCCCGTGGCAATGCCAGCTTCAATGTTTCTATGCTACTGCCTTTCTCTCCCCCAGTCAATTGACATCCAAGGACCCTTGCAAACAAAATCACTCTATTGGAGGCTGAACCACTGGCCCCGACTCCCTGTCAGCACCTCCCTCTCATGAGAGGGCTGACCTCAGGCTTTCCTGCACTCAGCTCTGGGCTCACCATCTATGCTCACCTGAGCCCCTGTCATAAAATACTGGAGAATAAAATGCCACAAACAGATTGCAGGCCCCCGGACAGGGAGAAGAAATCACTTCAACCAGGAGCACCGCAGAATGGAGCAGGAAAAGAAGTTAACATCCTCCAGTAAAGACCCAGAAACTGCCTCCCTTTGGGTCCAAAGTCAGCGCTGGCTTCTTGTGAATGTCATTTTAGTAAGAGTCTGTCTCACACCAATGGAATTACAGAGTCAAATGACCGCAGTCACAGAGCAGGAAGGGATCTTAAAGGTCAAGTCCAGACACTCCATTTTGCAAGTGAGGAAACTGAGACAGAAATCACAAAGCCCTTCTTGATCCTCCGGGCCTCAGTTTCCTTTATCTGAAAAATTCAGGGTTGGACTAGATGCCTCTGGAGTCTCTTCCAACTCTAAATGTAAGATCCTGGGGACTCCCTCCATAGTATGGGGCAGAGCAGCCCTTGTCAATACACTGCATAGAGAATCTCAGCCGCACTTGGTTTCCTTTGTTCTTAAGAAGAAGCAAGCAAAGGAGATGGGGTGGTGTCATGGAAACCCAACCCAGGTCATGAGGATGTTCCATGGATAGGATAATGTAGGTCTCTCAGCTTGCTCCTCTCTCAGAGTTATTGGAGGGAGGCAGTACAGAAGCATGAAGGGGGTGTTGAGTTTAAAGCAAAAGGACCCAGGCTCAAGTTCAAGCTCAGCCAATGACTAGTTTTACATCCTTAGGCAAGTCAAGCAGAGTGATAAAGGGGAAAGGATTGACTCAGAAGACCTGGGTTCAAGTTTCGACTCGGTCACTTACTACCTGAGCAACCTTAGGCAAGTCACTTCACCAAACTGTGCCTCCATTTCCCCATCTGTAAAAAAGAGAAGTTTGGACAAGATGGCCTCTAAGATTCCTTCCAGCTCTAGATCTAAGAGTCTTTGATAAAGTCACATCACCCTCTTGAGTCCACCACTCAGTTACCCATCTGTAAAATAAGGGGTTGGACTTGGTGGTCTCTGAGATCCCTTCAGTGTCTGGGTCTATCGTCCTGCAAGTCCTAGGAGTGTGAAGCCACTTGTCCAAGCTTGCAGTGCCTCGCCACATGCTGCTGGTCTTCTGGAACCAGTGCCGCTCTCTCTGTGCCAGAGACATAAAGGAAGAAGGTCTAGTCCACCCTTTAGGAGACCCTGCAAAAACTCCCATTCAAAGGCAGAACCCTGTGAACCCTTCAGGCGGAGGGGGAGAGAGAGAGGCAGAATCTGCCTGGATTCACCATCAAAGGAAGCAAAGGAAGGAGAATGGTGGGGCTGCCAGTGACCAGCAACATTTTACCACAGCCCCATCTGGGCCCCCAATAAACCTGCTCTTTGAAGTTTAAATATCCCCTTCTTGAGCAGTCTTCTCATAGCTAGGGACTCTGTAAAACACCACAAAGCCAGCAGACTCAACATTCTTTTTCCTACCTTTCCCCCTTCCCACTTTCTTTCTGTAAAATTCTGTTGCTCTAGATACACGGAGCTTTCTGCTTGCCCTTACCAAATCCCCACCCACTTTCCTCAAAGTCCATCACTTTACATATCTTGGTTTTTTTCTCTCCCTCTCATAAAACCCGCAGGACACACACCAAGTCTCTTAATAAGCACAGTTACAATAACCACGCACCTTCATTGCTTTTAAGACCATTTCAAGCTCACCTTGAACATTCTTTGTTAAAGCATTATTTATGGCATGACTTAATCAAAATTTAATCCACTTTTCAGCGCACAATCACATCACAATATTCCTTTTTTTTTTTTTTTTACTTTTTACCTACTCATTAAAGTCTCCATCAATGCTGCTGATTACTTCCAGACTGCCAGACTCCCCTGGCCTCCTAGCCCACCTGAGTCTAGAGCACAATGGGGCTAAACGATGTAACAGTTGAGTTACCCAAACCCAAGGTTGTACTAATGAATTCTGAGAAGGCCTTATGTTTATCTCTGCTTCCAGAATCAGAAAAGCACTTTACAAATATATTTATCTGAGACTGAGACTATAGATGTCTTTACTGGTAAATGTTTGGCTTCATGCTCCCAGAATACACTCTCCTCCAGATGTTTTGCTCAAAACAAAGTTATTCACACACATACACACACACATGTGTAAGCCACCAGGCTTTCCCATTGCCGGGTCATTTTTTCCCCCTTCATCCATGAGAAAGAATGTAGAAATGGGGGAAATAATGAATAGCATGGGCCCTGTTTATTGCTGCTTTCTCTCAGTAGAGAACAACTCATAAAACTTTACTCCAATTTAAACAAACGAGGGCTCACGGTGGTGGCAGGCAAGGGCTCCCTCTTAAGCCTCCGGAAATCTTGGCTTCCATCACCAAGGGGTTAACAGCCACCACTTTGGGAAGATAAGAGGGTCTCTCCTGCCTCCTTGGAAGCAGCTGGACTTTACTGACTCCAGCAAGGCAACCTTATAGGACACTACCTAGAGGCCATCAATTAGAATACATCCTCTCAGTTATGGGAGTAAAATGGTGGCCCATGGCAACTTGGGATACCCTGAAGGATTTGGGAAACAGAGGAAAAGGAGAATTGAGGTAGTTATGGGACAGGAGTCTTCCCTAAGAAAAAAGAGGCAGTAGCAAAACCCAGACTGTAGGTAGACCCTCCATCACCATCCCACCTTCCCAGGATCTAAGAAAAAGCCCCAGGAATGATGAGATCCTGTTCAGTCCCAACAAGTCTGGCCTTGAAATCACAACATTGAAGTAATGGCTATAAAAAAAAAAAGAGTCCCAGAATGTTAGAACTGGGAGAGACCCCAGAAGTCACCTCATGCATCCCCCCCATTTTTTGCAGGTGAAGACACTGAGGCACAAGAGGAAAAGTGACTTTGCCTCTGAGGTCCCTTTTTATAGCCTGTGATTATTCTATGGCCACTAGGTAGCGCCATGGTGCACAGAAGCACTGGGCATGGAGTCCGAAAGATTCATCTTTCTAAGTTCAAATCTAACCTCAGACACTTACTAGTTGTGAGACCTTGGTTATGTCATTTAACCCTGTTTTCCTCAGTTTCCTCATATGCAAAATGAGCTGGAGAAGGAAATGGCCAACCACGCGACTATCTTTGCCAAGAAAACCCCAAATCGAGTCCTGAACAGTTGAGTTGGACACAACTGAACAAAAATACTCTATGCTTTACTTGCCCAGGGCCCCAGAGAAAATGACTGAGGAAGAATTTCAAGGCTAAACCTTAAAAATGTGGCAAGACCATGTGATTTCAGTCTAGGAATGGAAGGGTCTTTACAATGGAAGGGTCCATAGAGGTTATTTAATCCAGTCTCTTCATTGTCCAAGTCAGAGAGATACCACTAATTACATTTTTAGTGGACAAAAGAATACTTTCAAGACCTCTCAACAAGTTGATTCAAGAAAAACGAATTGTAAACCCTTGTCTGTCCTAGAAATGTGAATTTTCTTTGGCAGCATAAGGAACTCTCTCCTCTAATTAGATCTCAAACCTTCTATAGTTTAGTAAGTAAATCACAGAATATCAGAGATGAATAAGACCTAAGAAGTCATCTTGTTCAAGTCCTAGGGAGTTCCTGATTCACATAAATGTAAGTAACTTACCAGGTAAGATTTGAACACAGGTCTTCCTCATTCAAGTCCGACTATTTGAGGTGGCCTGTGTTACTAGCACCGTTACTCTCTTCTTAATCCTTATTCAAGGGCTGACCATTTGGATTTCTAAACTCTGTGTGTGTTAGATCAACCAAGGCTTCAAGAAGACCACCAGTTAGGGCTATTCTTAAAGAAAATTGGAAAGTCTTCACAAATTCTACCCGTGTGAGCTTGAGCAAGTGACTGACCTCTTTGGGTCTATAAAATGAGGGGGGTGGGAGGACACAGCCTCTGAATTCCTTTCTGCCTCTTGATTTGTGATTACATGAAATTTGATTTTGAAAGCTTCACCTCCCCTCCTTTGAACCTTCCCTGCTCAGAGCTCTTACCCAGTTCTCCTTCCCTAAGCCCTGCTGGTGAGCAGGATTAGGGTTAGGGTTAGGGTTAGAGCAGACCTACCAGTTGGCCCATGGTCCATCCAGTGCCCCAACTGGGTTTTGTGTGGTCCTTTTTGGGTTTGTGACTTCTTATGTAGGCTGAAATCCCTAAATCTCTGGGGTGGTGGAAACCTTAGGAGTGAGAGGGGAGGCCCTTCAACTGCAAAGTGAAGCTTGCTTTCTCTGGATCCTCAGGCTGGATTTTGTTTGTTTGCAGAAGAAATATTCACTTTTTTCAATATCCATGCTATAAAAAGGGGGGGGGGCCCACAGGAGAGCGGAAGTGAACAGAAAGGGAAAAGGAGGGAAAGTACATCTTTAGAAGCTGTCACTGCATTTGCTTTGGTCCTAGCATACTAAATAATCGAGTTTTCCCTTTCAATCTCTTCAGCAACTTTCTGCTTTGGGCATTGCTTGAGATGATCAATGCCCAAAGTTGGATGCAATGGGTCACAGGTGTCATGAAAGGGATTTCTATCTATTTAAAATTTGTGCTTTCTTTTTATTTATTTATTTGTTTGTTTGTTTTTGCCTTTTTGGAGGGCAATAGGGGTTAAGTAACTTGCCCAACATTACACAGCTAGTTCTTTTGTGTGGGTGTTAAGTGTCTGAGGCCGGAACCGAACTCAGGTCCTCCTGACTCTGGGGCCGGCGCTTTACTCACTGCGCCACCTAGCCACCCCAAAATTTGTGCTTTCTCAAATATCTCTGCCAAAGAAACCAAAATACCCTCTGCTCCCCAGACTATATGCTATTCAATTGAATAGGAAATGTTATTTTCCAATGCTTTAGGCATTGGTGGTAGTGGTGAATCTCACTGCTGTGGTTTTCATGCAAGGGGTCACAGCTTCTTAAACCCTGGAAACTTAAGGGGCCACTTTCCAGAAGCCAAAGGTCCAGGCTTGGTCAGGATAATAATGGCCATAACTATTGGAATTACCTTTGAGGATGTGGAGGGTGGGGGAGGCACTTTAATATAATTTTTTTCAAAAATAATCTTTGAAGTTGTTATTCTTTGAGTTTTTGTTCCTTCTCACCTTTCTTTATGTCCACTTATCCTCACTTCCAGACCCAAAAATGTACCCAGAAACTCCAAACAAACTCCAAAATTACTGGGCATCTTTGCTTGTTCACATAGGGCTTGTTTCCACCTTCTTGTAGACAGGAGCTGTTTTATTTTGTTTATAAGTGCCATGCCTACTGCAAACCTTGGCACACAGTGGGTGTTTAATAAATCCTTGTTTCATTATTGTACAATTAAATGAAAAATTGCAGTGAAGGTTAGCTCTAGTCAAAATTAGGTCTTGGTTGTTAGTGAATACAATTTTTTAATATAAAAAATTGAATTAGGTAAAAAAAAATGTGTCATGGACATTCCCACTTCCCTTTGGGGCACACCTCATCTGATCTTTCCTTTTTTAAGGCACAGCTGATCCCAAAATTCTCCTCCCTCTCCTCCATCTAAAGTGTCTCCCAGAAAAGTATCAAAGATGCCTCATTTACAAATTAATGTGAAAATACATCCAATTGAAAAGAGCACATGTGTTTTGTCATCTTTTTAATTGTAGAATATACAATGCAGAATTGAAGAATCCTCTCACTAAGGAAATTTCAGGAATTGGCCAATGGAGGGGGGGGGATAATTAGATTTAGAAAAGGTCCTAAATAAATAAAAATAAAATAAAAGGTCCTATCAGTGGTCCTGAAGCCACCCCATGAAGGTAGCACTAATGTTGAAGAAGTTATTGAGTGACCCCAAACTTAGTAAACACTTGTTGGCTTTCTTCAAAAGGTTCCTAACAATTAGAGGGGAATGAACCACCTCCAATGGGAGTGACTTCTCCATGCCTGGAAGTCTTAAACCAGAAGCTGGGTGAGCAAGTCATTTGCCCAGGTTCATAGTTAGGAAGTATCTAAGGCAAGACTTGAATGTAGGCCTTCTGACTGTGATCACAGGCCTCTTTCTTCTCCCCATTGGTAAGCCAACTTACTTGGGCCTGTATTTTTTCCCACTCTTAACAGCCCACAACCAGGTTGGAAAAATGATTTAAAAAAAGGGGATATGGAAAGGAACAATCTGGTTTTTGATTTATTTGGACCCTGACCAAATGCGGGGTTGGGGGGAGTGATCTTTAAACTTTCTCAAAACCCAATTTAAACAACTTTATGAGGCCACAAATAGCCCAATAGGGCAGTGTCGAGCTTTCTGAGTCCAGCTCTGGTTTGGGTCAGTGCTGAGCTAAGAAGAGAAAGCCATCTACTCCACGACCTTTTTAGGCCATAAGTGTCCTGGAGGAGAGCTTTGGGTTTGGTGACCAAGCCTGGAATGAAAAGGCTCTTAGTCTCCAGAGGAAATGCAAGCCTGAGAGCGTTTCTAACCAGTGTATATCTTTACATTTCCTGCCAAGGAAAGACTGGGAGAGAGGAGAAAAAAACAGGCCATTTAGATGCTTCTCTGTGGCTGGTGGGTGTGTTTTTCATCTTGGAAGGACCTCTCACTATCCATAATTCCCGTGACTTTCAATGTCTGCTAGTTCTTATTTGTAAGAAATAGACCCTCCCATAATGCTGGCTCTCTCCCTCCCATGGCCATGGGACAAAACACACTCAAAGGCACCCCAGTATGAATCTCGAGCCCCTCCCTCCTTTTCTCAGAGACTGGGTAACGATGGATGTGGAATGCTGGGAAATGTTGGGATATTTTCTTTTTCACCCAGGAAGGATGGAGAGTAATATCTGGAAACACATTTGATGTTAAAAGAATCAGTAAAACTTTTTTAAACATGTGAATTTCCCTCCAAATGGGTTTCTTTGAAACCCAAAAAGATTTCACTCCGAAGAGCGTTCTCTCCTTTTCTCATCGCCCCTCCTGAATCCCCACGTTCCTTCCTTCTGTTGGTTTTACATGAGCATCTTGGCAAGCCAGGGACAGTCTCAGTTAATAAATAAGGTCCCAACATATAAATTCAATAACTTTTTGAAAGGCTGTGTGTCCCTTGGCATAATCATTCCCCGGAAAGTTGATGTGGTCGGAATGTCAAGTAGCTACCTCTCTGGATACTTTCAAGGCCATCCCAGCAACTAGGTCAATTCATATGTAAATGAGAGGGATCCAGTGTGCTTGGAATGTCTGGGTCTCTTCCATGGGACCACAGACTTGGAGATGGACAGGATGCCGGAGGGGTCACCTACTCCAACCCCTTTGTTTTGGAGAAGCCCAACGAGGTAACATGACTTACCAAGATGTCATAGGGAGAAAGCAGAGCTGGGCTTGGTTCCCTGCCTTCTGGTTAGCTCCATTATAGAAATGGCCTGAAGCTGCAGGGACTCAGCTCCCTCCAGAAAGAGAAAGGCGCATGATCTGGAGAAGTCTGGCCAGAGCCAGACTAATGGGGGTGGCCCCTGTTTTTAACTGTTTAATTGATGTTTCCTAACCTGCAGGACAGGACCAAGCATCCTTCCTGAGAAGCCTTCACCTGACTCTGCTACCCCAGGATGCCAGGACCTTAAGAGATCTTCAACCATCCTTCAAGAGGGGCTTACAGGAGGCTGCACAAAAAGCATTTGCTATTGACTAACCTTAATGTTGTCTTTATTAAAAATAAACAAATACATAAATGAATGAATGAATAAAGGAAGGCTCCCTGAGGAGTGAGTGTATATGGGAAAATGACTGGAATATAAATGTAAAAGATACCAACAAATCTAGTTTTTGACTGAGTGATAATGCATTTGCCAGAAATAAGAATACATAACATTTGTATAGCATTTTAATGGCTACAAAGTGCTTTACACACATTACCTCATTTGAACCCCGACTTCCCCTCTCCATAACAACTTGTGAGGCACACACTACAGGCATTAGCATCCCTATTTTACAGATGGGGGAACTGAGGTTCACAGAGCAAGTGACTTGCCCAGGGTCACACAGTCAGTCAATGGCCAGGTACAAGATCCAAACCCAGCTCTTTCCAGATTTCAGGGATAGCCAGCACCTCTTCCATTCCAGAAGGCTAGTTCTCCATGGTTCAACTGCTGTCAACAAGTCATCTTTTCCTCTCTCCCCATAACTCTTCGCTTCCTCTGAAGACTTCCTAGTTTTGTGATGAAGGGGTCTTCAAGAATCCTAGGAAGATTGGTAGGTATCTTTCAAAATCAAATGTACCTGCCCCAGTGATTTTTTAAGTTGAGTATAAGGCTTTATTTTAATCTTTTAACATATATAGGCCTCGGTTTGTATTTATTTGCTAAAATCACCCTTAAATTAGACCAGAAAAATGGTGACCATGGGTATTGTCTCCTAATGCAATGTGATATCCCACTACCTCTTGTGATTCCTAATCCCACCCTCCTCCAGGAGCTTCAGTGAAGACCAGTAGAAACAGCTCTGGTGTTCTGGGAGTAAGAAGACCATGGACTCCAGACCTGGGTCTGCACTCAACTTGGTTTGGACTTCTGGTCGGTCTTTGTCTCAAGTAGGGCCAAATGATAACAAGGAGCAATGTTGGAAACCTGGGTCACTAGGGCTTTGTCCTAGGGCAGAACCTTAAAAGAGACCCTTTTTTAAGGGGAGGGAGTCTCTACTGTTAAGATGAACCTAGGAACAAAAAGACCTGATGAAAAAGAGCTAAAATGTTCTCCCCACAGAGATGAGATGGATCAATTCCACCACATGGAAGAGGGGCATCCTGATTGGCCAGCAATGGCCATTAAAAGCCCAGGGTTTTGTTGAGAATACTAGTAAACATAGAAAAATGAGAGAAAATAGGAGAGGCAAGGGGCAAGGTGGACAGAAGGGACTCCCAGGTTGGGAATGACCTCTATGACACGTATCCACTGATGACCAGACACAAGTAATTGTGTAAGAGATCTCACCCAAGACAGGAAATCGAGGTAGACCTACCATGGAGTGAGAGTAAGAGACAGTTGATGGTCAGCCCTGATGCCACACCGGCACCCACTGAAACATGAAAGATCCAGAGGAAGGCTTATGGCCCTTTGGGCAGATCCTCCTTGGAACATCAAGAATCAGGATGGCATGGTGGTTGGAGGACTGGACTTAGAGACAGGAAGACTTGAGTTCAAATTCCATCTGAGACGTGTCCTAACCTTGTGACTCTTGGCACCTCCAAGAGCTTTATTTTCCTGAACCCGATGGCCTCTGACGTCCCTTCCAGATGTTAATTTGTGATTCCCTATGATTCATGGGAGAACATTGACAGGAAATCTCACAAGGTAAACGTGCATCATCGGGAAGGACAGGGGTATTCTCCCCAGAACTGAAGCCATTAACGTCTGACGTTCCACTCCATGGCTCCAAGGCTCTCCTGAAAACTTTCCAAATTGCCAATTAAAATATCATCACCAGAAGCCTCAGACCGATATTTGAGTACAGTGGGACATTCCTCCTTGTCTGTGCTGTCCTCACCCTCTGTCTGGATGGCCTGGGCCCTGCTGCTTTCTCAGGGTCCTTTGACATAGGCCATATTTAAATTGTCAAGAGATGTCAACAAGTTGTGAGGGACAACCTCACACTGGCAGCAATTACCAGAGGCCACTGATCAATGGGGGTCTTTTGTTTGCCTTATAGGATCACTATTGACTCAGGAAGGAAGTGCCCCGATGGTTTAGGGAAAAGCTGAAATGGACAGACAGTCTGGCCTGCCTTGCTCACAAGCCACTAACTGCCGCTTACCCCATTCATTATCCCTGTCCAGAAAGCAGGGCTTGTTAAAGCCCTCCATCAGTGCAGGGAAGGGGGGGGGGGATCCCAGACAAACTCACAGGCTCCAGTTACCCCCAACAGAAAATGCTCCTCCAGAGCCTTTCTGGGAAGGCGGATGGTTTCACTCAGCCCGAATTCCTTCAGTAAACAGGTAACAGCACATGACAGCTTCTAGACGACCATGGACTTTGTTGCCTCTGGCATGTTTTTCAACCCTGGACATTAAATTTATCTGGCATGGTGACCTGGCTAATTGCACAGATGTGGAAGAGATACCCAGCACATTCCCATACTTTCATGTCCCCTTGCCCTTCTGTTCTGACTCGCCAAAGAGCAAGCTGTGTTGGTCATTCCTTCCTTCTGAAAAATCCTATGTCATACCCCAGTGAAGCTGAAGTTGGGATATACAGGAGCAGGATGTGGAGCTTCTGGGTTCTTCTTTTCCTTCTTCCTCCTCCACCTTCACCTTCTTCCTTCCCCCTTTTCCTTCTTCTTCCTCCCTTACCTTCTTCTCTTCCCTCCTGCCTCTTCCTTCTCCTCTCTCCTCTTTCTCTGGTCTTTTTCTTCTCTTCCTTCTCCTCCAACTCCTGGATCAAAATACCACTCTTCACTCTGTAAGTCTCATATTTCTACTGGTTACTAAGTGTGGTGGAGAAAGCATTTGATATGGAATTAAAGGAACTGGATTCAAACCCTAGCTTTGCTATACTAGATAAGTGACCAGGGGCACTTCACTATAGCTCCCTGAGCTTCATTCTCCCTGTTAAAAGGATGAGTTGGACTATATCAGCAATTCTCAAATATTTTGGTCTTAAGACACCCTTTACATTCTTAATAATTATTGAGAATCCCAAAGAGCTTTTGTTAATGTGGGTTATATATACCTATATTTACCATATTAGAAATTAAAAATTTATAAAATATTAATTCATTTTAAAATAACAATAATAAGCTGATTATACAATTTATGAACTCAATTGTGAACTAAATAATTACAAACTAAATATTATGAACTAAATAATATAATTTTATGAAAACTACATTTTCCAAAATAAAAATAATCTGTGATTAAAGTAGCATTGTTTTACATATTCTTGAAAATCTTTTTAATGTCTATCTTAATAAAAATCAGTTGGATTCTCCTATCTGCTTCTGGATTCAATCTGTTGCAATGTTGCTTTGGTCATAGCACATGAAGAAAATCTGACCTCACCAAGATAGGTAATTGAAAAGAGAAATGTATATTAATAGGCAAAAAACATCTTAGCATTATTATGAGAGAAGTTTTTACCTCAAGAATCTCCTGAAAGGCCCTTGGTGATCCCCAGGTGTCAATTAAACCACATTTTGAGAACTATCAGACTAGGTGATTGCTAAAGTTCATTTCAGTTCAGAATCCTATGTCTACGTCTAGATTTATGTCTATCACTTCATCTAACTCTGTATTCTCCTCAACCTTTCAGAATGGAAGGCTTTGGTTGTCACTTTGTAATGTTAATGGGATATAAGATCTTCCTCTCCCATTAATAGGCCTTACCTGGAGCCCATTAAGGGAAGCTTGCTTAGGGGAGGCTTGCTTGTAGGAAGGCTTTCACACCTTTTGTTCATTTCTAATTAAGCACTGAGTCACCAGGGTTATGATGCCCTCTGGCCCTAAAGGGCTCTGAGTTTAACATTTTGTTTTGGAGCTCACTCATTAGAAGAATGTTTGTGTGATTTGGTCAGAGGAGACTCCATTAACAAACGCCCACCCACCTTTGAAAAACCCAGATGTTGGCGCTTCCCTCTCTGGTAGCTATGTATGTATTGCCCTGGTCAGACAGTTAATTTTTCCGACAGAAGTCCTGTCTTTTGGTATTTATTTCTCTGCTTGGATTTTCTCTATTTTCTTTGTTTGGATTTTCTCTGAAGTTCAGAACTAATGAATCCCTGAACTATATAATGAATATAATTTTAAAAGATTGTTGTTCCCTTAAACAGATTTCCTAGTAAAGCAGATCTAATAAGATGCACTAGCAGCCATCCTGGGGACACTGGTGTGGTTGCCAATACACACTTTCCTAATAGACCATGGTGTCTTGCATTCGTGGAATCCTATCTTTAGAACTAGTACTTCAGAGGACTTCTAGTCCAGCCCCTTCATTTTAGAGATGAGGACATTGAGGCCCAAAGGGTAAAAGGAATAAGCATTTACAGAGTGCCTGATAAGTGCCAGGCACTTTTACAAATACTGTCTCATTTGTTCCTCACAGCAAACTTGCGAGATAGGTGCTGTTGATATCCCCATTTTGCAGTTGAGGAAACTGAGGCAGAGGTTGCCCAGGATCACACAGTTAGTAAGTATCTGAGGCTGGATTTGAACTCAGGTCCAACTAACTCCAAACACACCACTCTAACCATTGTACCCCCTAGCTGCCCAAAATCACAAAGGTAGCAAATATCAGAAAAACACTGGTTTTTCAGAACAGCTAGAAAACAAATCAGGACAAACCTTTTAAAGTCTAATGACAATGAAGGAAATTAGCAATGATAACTTGTCAGAATAGGTCGGGTTGAAGTTTTTTCATTGTACATCATTTTCCCCTCTCACTTTTTTCCTTTATTCTAGATTTGCATGAATTTTGAGATCTTTGTCCCAACAAGTCAGTGGTCCTACAGCACACAATCAGTCATAGACCATTTATTAAGTGTGTGACAGGCCCAATGCTGGCCATGGGGGACACAAAATCACAGCATGAAGCAATCCCTGCTATTTTTAATCAGGGGAGACAGTATCGAGACTTATACACAGAGAATAAATATCTAATTCAAGGATGTTTCCCATTATAGTCATGAGTCATTTGCTATTTATTGAAATATGATCACTTTCATTTTTTGGTACTTGCCAATTCAGAACTTTTGGATGCTTTTCTAGAAGGCAGCATTCATGGTACAGAGATATGAGAATCCTATGGTATTTCCTAGTCTCTGTTCTCTTTTATTTCTTATTCCTAAATTATGTTTTCCAACATATTTTTGCCCTCCTTACCTATTACCCACTTTGCATTGCAGTCACCAAGTATGACTTAGGTCCATCAAACCTTCTTGGGATTAGGTCGTCTTCTGTAAAATGGGAATAAAATACTTGTGGCACCTGTCTTGCCCAGAGCTGTTGTGAGGCTCAAATGAGATGAATGAATGAATGAATGAACGAACGAACAAATGAAGGAAAAAACACTTGTTAAGGGCTATGTGCCATACACTGTGGTAAGCACTAGGGACACAAGGAAAGAAAGCAAGACAGTCCAAACTCACAAGGAGCTCACATTCTAATAGGGGAAGGTAACACATAAAAGAAAATATGGAGGAGATGGAAAAGCTGGAAGGCCTTAGGTACAGCAGAGGTGCAGATGACAAGGCCAGAGGTCCTTAGGTTAATACAGTAGATCAGATGACAGAGCAGAGATCGGGAGGGCATAGAAGTAATGTAGATTAAGCATTTGGCAAGCTATATAAAGGTCAGTTACTGTTACTCTATATTCAGGGGAAATGCAAGGTAGCTGTGGAGAGGAGAGCTGAGGGTGCAGAAAAGATCTCATGTATGGGATGGCACCCGCAGTTGAGTTCCCACTTGTGATCCTTGGCATTTGGGCACTAGGGGCTCCTGTGCTCCCAAGCACTCCATGAGTGCCCTCACAAGGTCAAGAGAACACAAGGGAGGATGCCTGGCCTTGTTTGGTGGACCTCTTATGACAAACTTATGGGAGGAGGTGGACAAGAGGCCCTCAGGATGGGTAGGCATGGAAGACTGCGATCACTGGAGGGAATGTGCATGTGAAGGAGATAGCAAATGCACTGATGTTGGAGTACACCCCCTCTCATGGCCTGCTGTGGCGCAGAAGAGACCCTAGCTTCTCAAAGGTTATCAAAGGCTTCTCAATGGATCCCAAACTCAGCTGGCTCTTGTCCAGAATCACATACAAAGGTCTCATGGGATCCAAGATCATACCCCAGATGGAAAGGGACCTGAATTGGGAGAGTTTCACAGATTAGGTAACTGAGACAGGGAAGTACCTCAACCAAGGTCACAAAGGTAGGAAGAGGTGGCTTTCTACTAATCCGCTCTGCCTCCCTAGATTGGCCAGTGGCCAATGGATTCTCTGGCAACCCATGAAACCGAGAAAACTACAAAGCCAACTCCTTCCAAGGACAAGACTTCAGGAGGAAGTTGTCAAATCCTCTCATCTCGGGACTGAACAGTCTGAGCTGTGATGGGAACTTTCATAGAAGAGAAAGACTAAAGACCCATCCTCCTCTGGTGCAACGTCCATGGGCTTCCTACCCAGTTCCAGCCACCTGATACCAGGCCAAAGCTGAGCAGGAATAAGTAAGTCAAAGATGGTCCATGCAACAGTGAGTGTGTTCAGAAAAGCAGAGCAGCCCAGGGTGTCTTTCAAGCCTCCTTTCAGGTCTACAGAGGCTCCCTCTCCAACAAAGGCAACGGAGGCATTTCCCAGATGGTCAGTCCTTAGATGCTGAGGGCATAAATTGCTTTGCACTGAGGCAAAACCGATCTTTTCTAAATCTTCCCGACATCTTTTTGGGGTTATTTACCATCCTCTGCCTTTCAAACTCAATCAGTTGTTGATTCGTTTCTCTCTTTCAGAACTAGATGGATTAGCCTGCTGAGAGCAAAGGGGGTGAGGGGAGAAGAGAGAAGAGGGAGAAAGGGAAGGAGGGAGGGAGGAAGGGAGAGAGGGAGGGGAAGAGACAGACAGATAGAAACAGCGAGAAACAGAAACAGAGAAAGAGAAAGAAAGAAGGAAAGAGAGGAGAGGAGGGGAGGGGAGGAGAGAGGGGGGATTTCAAAAATAAACCCTTCAGAGGGGCAGTATGACTGCAGAGGGTTGAGGACTTGGGCACACCTTCAAAGCTATGTTATTCTATGCTATTCATACCACTTTCCTTGTTTATGTAAAAACAATTTTTGTTTTCTTTTCCAGGAGGAATTCTGCCCATCGCCAAGGGCAGACATGTTTATCAAGCTGTGTATCTTGAAGTCTGACATAAAATCTGCGGCCTTTGGTACAGCTGAAAAACACTCTGTCAACACTGAGGAGAGAGCAAGCCCATGGGCCTGGCTGGGACCCAAGCCCTGCAGGAGGGATGGATGAAAATTTGACTCAGGGCCAAAAATTACAAGATGAGGGAAAATCAGCCACCAGGAGAACAAACCTTTTCCATTGGTTCTGTTTAATATCTGGAAGAAGCATCCAAGCCACAAGGAGGTTGGCCCTTTGGTGAACAGACAAGTTTTTCTCCCTCTTGGAAAAAACGGCTTTCTCCAGGGCTCCTATGAATATATCAATTCTATTAAGCCTGAGAGTCTCTGTCAGTGGGATGTTAAAAGTCTGACCATTTTAAAGACTGCCCACTTCAGAAACAAAATACCTTTCAGACTTGCTGTCCGGGATTTTGACGGACAAATTGAACTGGGGAGGGGAGGTGTGTGTGTTTGGGGGGGTATAAACTTTGTACATTGGAGAGCACTCTCATTTTAAGTAAACTCCTGCAAATTTTCTCGACTTAATAGAAATCCCCAGGGCACTGAAGTGACTTTGAATTCACACATAGTTATGAAACAGGACTTTTTTAATGACACAAGGAATAAAGTTAGACTAAAAGGCCCAAAAAATCCCCTCCCTGACCCAGATCCAGGGTCAACAAGCTTCAAAATTAATCAATAGATTAATCAATAGATCTTTCTTCTACAGAGAGACAGGTTTCCAGAATTTCCTATGGTGATAGGCCCTTGGACACCCAAGAAAGAAATCTATCAACTTCCAAGAACTGAGCAAATGATGGTCAAAGAGAGACCACAGGCCTTTGTCAAGGAAGATAGATCAAAAGCCTTTTTTTGGGAGGGGTCCGTGTGCAAACTTCCTTTTGACTTCTTGAAGACCTGGCCTTTACTGATCAACCTCAGCTCAAATTCCCAGTTTAGAGAAATCTCAAAGTTGGTTATTTCCATGCATCTCTCTTTTCTTTTCCAAAGCCTTCCCACCCACTGCCCAGGGACCTTACTTTCTCCTACCTGTCAGCCCCCTTCCCCTCATCTCTTCCACACTCTGTCAATGGCATTGGGTGTCTTGCCCAAATGGGGAGAAAACACACATTGGGAGTGGGATGCCTAGCCAACATTCCCTGAGATGAATGTCGTTAAAGCCTGTGAAAATGACAAATGGTGAAAAATTGGGCAAAATCAAGGAAGGGGCAAGAACCCAGCTAACTGGGAGCAAGTCAAGTGGGGTTTTACCCAGGGGTCCTATGCGGTGGTTTGTTTTTTGACAACCGCTGTTGTTAAGTATTCATTAAAAGCAGGAGCAAAATGCCAGGAAACACTACAATCACAGTCTCTTCCTTGAAAAATCTCCCCCAGGTGTGATTCCAAATCCACTTTGAAGAAAAATTCTTTCCCCCAAATCAATAAATTCACTCTCCTGAAAAGTTATTATCTGTTCCTGAAAAGTGGGGGTGGAGGATAGGAGGAGAGGAGTGATTTTGAAAAGGTAAAGGACAAAGAGGGAATGTAGGTGACTCAGTGGATAGAGTACTGGGCCTAGAGGCAAGCAGACCTGAGGTCAAATCCAGCCTCAGTCACTTACTAGATGTATGACCCTGAGCAAGTCACTGAAGCCTATTTGCCTCAGTTTCCTCATCTGTAAAATGAATTGGAGAAGGAAAAGACAAACCACTCCAGTATCTTTGCCAAGAAAACCTCAAATGAATGAACAACAGTGACAAATAGCACAAAGAACCCTGGATTTGGAATTAAAGGGCCTGGATTCAAACCCTCCCTTTACTACCTCAGCAGCCTCAGGCTAAGGAACCACCTGTCCCTGAGCCCTAGATTCCCCATCTGTGAATGAGAGCTTTGGACCAGATGAGCCTCAGGGCCCTTCCAGCACTAAACCTTCACTCCCATGTGGCTGAAGGGCTGTGACCTCACAGAAGGGGCTCCCCCGGGCTGCTGAGCAGAGCATTCTGCCAGTCCAGATCCCGCCAAGGCATCTTTACCCCAAGTCCCACTACCAGAGTAAAGAAAGGAGACCCAAGAGGACTGGAGACTCAGTGAGCACAGCAAGGTGAACAGCACAGAAAGACATCAGAATGCAGAGGAATGAGTCACTAGTCTTGATTCCAAAGTCCTGGCCATGAAACAGGTCTCCCTCCTCTGAATCTAGAGAGGTGGGGGGCTATGGATGAACACTGCTACATACATCATTGACAGGTTGCTTCGTTTTCTTTTGTTACAAGGAAAGGTTCTGGTGAGCATCATATTACTAGGAAAGGATTGTTTGTGCTTTTAAAAAAGCATCAATAAGACATTTTTAAAATGCCCACTGCCATCCGCACTGAGGAATGGATGAAGGCCCAGAATGAAGCTCTCTGAGCACCCTCCATGACTGTCTTCTCTCTCCCAGAGCTAAAACCCTGAATAAGTACCCTGAGATGAGAGTTTCCTTTCAGGACCCTCAGAATTTACCACCTCCCCACAGATACTTAGTAGGACCCCCACTAGGGTCAATAGTATTAGAGGGGAATCTCTCCAAAAGACCCCTGGGAAAAGTCCCACAGAAAATTCGCTGATACACTGGTCACTGCCCAAAGCTATACTGACCAAACCCTAGGCAAAAAATATAATTTTACAATCGTTTGAAGTTTTCTCATAGCAATGGAGCGAAGCAGAAAGAGGGCTGAATTTGGTGTCAACAAGACCACCTCAGATATTTATTGTCTGTGTGACCCTGAGCAAGTCACTTAACTTTTCTGAGACTCAGGGTTCTCATCTGTAAAAGGACAGGAACATGAGCACTTTCCTCCCAAGGCAGTAATGAGACGATGGATGGGAACCTTTCAAGCCCTTTAAAAATGCCAATTATTATGACTATTTCAACGGGGGTTTAGCACATTGTCTGGCACTTAGTAGGCATTTTATGAATATTGATTGATTGATAGATTGATTGGGTAGAATACTGCCGTGATTCTCCAACCTGCCTCTATCAGCTTCAAATGTCAGTGATGATAACATCAACAACAGACAATGGACTTGCAAAGTGCTTTGCGTGAATTCTCTCCTGGGGGTCCTCACTGCAGCCTCATTTTGCGGATGGCGAAACTGAGGCTCAGAGCGTCTTACACAGTCAGGTGTAGGCAAAGGAGGTTGGGGAGGGGGAGGGAGAGGATGAAGAGCTGAAACCAAAAACAGGGAGAAGTCACAGTGAGACTGTGCTGAATAGGAAGACTCCCTCTAGTAATTAATAAACCAACAAGCATTTATTAAGCACTTATTAAGTTTGCCAAGTCCCATCCCAGGTGCCAGGTACAAAGAGACAAGTGAAATGGTTTCTATTCTCTGTGGCATGCTGGGCATGGGTGGAGTGGGTCAACAGATCCATTCCTTTATTCAACAAAGATGTATTGAGTACCTACTATATAGGATACCAAAACATACTATCTACCTACCTCTTCCCCCACTCCTCACACACAGCATCCAGGCTGGGCTGGCGGGTTCTTTCTCATGCATGCATGACATTCCATGACATTCCAAGGCAAGGCCTGGGCCCCCTGAGGGTATCCCCCCAAATCTAAGCCCCCCCAAAGGCCTGGCCAAAGGATTGGCTCCATATGTTTCAAAATCAGGCTGTGATGCTTCGTGTCTCTTAAACATGTCATCATGTTGGTGTGAGGAGACAGAAAATTATTCTGCCCATTTCTTTTCCTTAAAGCATGAAAAATATGGAAGTAGAATGAAATCCAGCCTGGCATCCTCTATGACATCTACCCAAAGCAAATTCAAAAGAGTCAGATTCTCCCAGAGCTGACTCAAAGGCACATGCTATTAATTGGTTATGGTGCCTGCAGGTCACCAGCCCAGAGGATAGCCCTTCTCTCTATCACTGCTGCTACTTGATAGCTGAGTGAGCCTGAAGTCTCTTGACCTCACCAGGACTCAGTTTCCTCCTATGTAAGATGAAGGAGTGGAATGATATGCCTTCTAAGCTCCTTCCCACTCCAGCACTATGACAACAAATGTATATCACCTGACAGAGTATTCACTTCATCTTTCTTCAGAGGGGTAACACAGAAACCAAAGGGGAAAGGAAATCACAAACATATGCCGCAGACAGGGCCCCACTTTCCATATCCAGCATTTATCCCAGGCATCAGCTACCCCAGCACTGCTCAGATAAAGTCTTTGGAGGAAGCATTCTGACAAAGAGAACCTATATCACACTCAATCACCATGAAGGGCACAGCAAAGGAGAGCTCTATGATGTGCTTAAAATGCAGAAGAGAAAGCAGCCCAAGCCCCCCAAAAACAGCACCCGTGGCAGCCCTACGATGTGGGCAACAGATAAACCCATGGTGTCTCACATACGTGCTACATCTCACAATATGTCATGGAAGAGGATTGCCCAGGAAAACATGATGAATATGAGAAAATCAGGGAACCAGGGGGAGACACCCATGAAATAAGCAAAACCAGGGCTCACTGACTCCACTGCAATGATGCAAGTGGAAACAAGGATGAAAGCTAGCTGGACACTGGGTAATTGCAATGACCAGTTTGGGTCCGGGAGAAGTGACACTGAAAAGCCTCTCCCTCCTCTCAGTAGAGAGGTGGGGACTACAGGGACCGAGTGTCGCTACTTATCAGATGAAGTCACTATTCTGGTGTTGCTTTTCTTTGCTACGAGAAAGAATTCCATCGGGGCAGGGAAGTGAAAATATACGCATAAATGAAACGTATTTACAAATCAATATGGAAAACCTGTGACTTTACTCTTTAATACACTACTGTTGAGATGCAGCCCAATCCAGATCTCAGGAACTGGTTGCAACCTATGGGATCTTTCATCTCCAAAGGCACTGAATTTGAAATTCTCTGCCTGTGATGTTGACATGATGAAGAGTCATCAATCTGTCATCGATAACTTATTAAGTGATTACTATGTTCTAAGTAAGTACTAGAACTACAAAAAAAGGTTAAAAATGGTTCTTGCCCTCAGGAAGCTTACATTCTAATGGGGGGGGAGAATAAGCAGGAGGAGGTGGCAGGGAATCAGGCGCTTTGGTGGAGTCAAAAGAAGAAGGAGGGAGGGGAGTGGGGCTGAGGAGAAAAAGACAAAAAGACAGAAGAAGAAGAAGAAAGAGAAAGAAGGGGAAGGAGGAGAAGAAATAATGTGCCCCGGGCAGGGAAGACCCCGAATGCTAAGCCCTTCTATTCTACACTCCCCAAACCAGGCTGTCTGGGCACAGACTTTTCATTGACAAATGACAGAAATAGCAAAGCCTTCAGCAATTACATCCGTCCATAGTAGCTGAAACTGGTTTTCCATCTCTCACTTGTTTGTCCCGTCTGTAAGAGTTTTTTTTTTTCTTCACGTTTTAGAATAATTCTCTGGTTAAAACTCCTTAATAGTGAGGTGTGTATACACAGAACTGAGGTCCCTAACCTGGTTCTACCATCACTGGAAGATTGTTTAACCAAGTAACCCAAGGAGTGTCAATTGGGGGGGATGGGATTGGATTTGGGAATGGGGGGAGGGGAGTGGCTCTTATATTGCTGATCCTTCAAAAATTCTCAGTCATTCACTTCTAAATTGAGTCAGGTCTGCTACGGGGAGTTAGTGAAGAGACTGAAACAAAAGGTGATAAAGATTCAAATGATTTAAAATATTTTAAAAATCAAAGGGAAGTTTCTAGTCTACTCAAAAGTACTCTGAGAAACCCAGGGCTTGCTCCTGTAGAGGCCACCATGGCACAAGGGAACACAAAATATTAAGCCAAATTTACATTTTAAAAAATCTGTTCAAGGCAATTACAGTCATTCTACCAGCCCACATGCTGCCAAGGAAAGTTATCAGCAGCATTCTCCGATTTTCCAGGGTCTGGACTGTAAAAAAAACACACACACAAACCCACCCAGCAAAACCAGATTCCTGAGCAGAGGTTCTGCTTGCCAAGTTCCAGCCCAGAGCAAATATTTACTGCTGAGTTACAGGGTCCTCCAGAAGGACCCAGCATTGGTAACACTCCTATCTGGGATGCCCGGATTCTGGGGATGGACCACAAGGAAAGATAGAGTTTAATAACAACATTTATAGATTTTGAAAGCAAACAGAATCCAAGAGGCTGCACATATGGGGAAAGATGATATTTCAGCCTAACACATTTTCTCTTGAAGATCTCTTGGCTGTTCGCAGAGAACAAGCCGAGTTTCCTCTAGGGCCTCACAAATCCATATTGTAAAACACAGGCAGGAAGCAAATGAAAGGCCAGACTGACGCTGCAGGGGAAGATGGTGAGGCAAGGCTGGAGACTCGCCTTCTTGGGGCTCTGGGAGAAAATTGCAAGGATTGGCCAAAGGTCAGTCAGCACCTGATGGAGGAGCCTGGATTTCTAATCTCAACCTTTTCCTCCACTCCCCCAAATGCTACTAGGAGCACAGAGTCAGTCCTGGAAGGGACCCTGGGAATCATGTAGACCCCCAGGGGTCTGTGGAGAGGTTACAAGGCTTCTGTCACTTGAATGAGAGTAAAATGACATCTTTATTTTCACTAACCTCTAACAGAAATTTAGCATTTCCTTGACTGTAAGTGTAGGCAATAAAACATTATTTTGGAAAGGGATCCATAGGTTCCACTGGATTGCCAATGGGTCCATAACATACCCCCCAAAAAGCCAAGAACCTATGATCTGGGGCAGCCCCCCTCATTTTATGGCTGTGAACTTCACCAAGGTCAAGTATGGCCAGAGCCAGGATCACGGGACCCCACATCTAAGGAAAGAAGGGACCTCCAAGGCCATGTAGTCCAACCCCTCCCCCTATTTTACGAGTGAAAAACTGAGTTCTAGAGGAATCCAGCAGCTTAGCAAAGGTCACACTGCCCCAGAACAGGAATTTGAAACCAAATCTGGGCCTTCTTCCCTGACTCTCTCATCACCTTCCACACCAGCAGTTCACTCACTGATTCAAAGAACCCCAGATGAACTCGATTATTCTCAAATGCCCTTCATCCTCAGTGCTCCAGGGCCAGCACCCCTCCCCCCACGGTTCCTCCATCTTCCTTCTTAATCCCTAGACTGCCCCCATCCCCGGAAGGGTGTCCCCTCCTCCCTGCCCCCGGCTTCCTTGAATCTCCCCTTCTCCATCGAGTCATTCCATCCTCCCTCACATTAGTGCCTCCCCTCTGAGATTACCCTCCATTCACTTATCCTGTCTATGGTTTGTTCCAGTGGAAGCGTTTGCCTGGTGTCTCCCCCTTAGACTGTGGGTTCCTTGAGATTACAGATTGCCTTTTCCTTTCTTTGTATCTTTAGTGCTTAGCACAGTGCCTGCCACATAGCAGGGGATTAATAATCGCCTCAAATTGCTCAAGGTTATATTGTCTGGGGGTCTGATCCCTTCCTGCACATGTGACCCCTATAGGCTCTTCCTCAAAGAAAGATAAGGAAGGAGGGTGGAGAGATGCCACATTGCAGTATCTCTCCAAGCTGGACCCATTAGAAGCATCTTGATTCAGCTCCCCCAGGCCCTCCAGGGCTGAGTGACCTGTTCTTCATTGCTGAGCTCCACACTCCATCCCCCTGCACTGCTGACTCAAGTCATAAGCCTTAGCGCCATAATCAGATGTCCCCCTTTAAAGGGATCACTCTCTGGTCCAGTTACAAGTCACACAAAATGACAGACACCAATCAAACTGAACTTCAGGTAAGTGACTTGGTCTTTCAGACGAGCCAGAGGAGGCTGTCTGCTTGGGTTCTGCCGCCCTCTGGTGGCCACTCCCTATAAGGTTCACAAAATTCACCTTTCAAGAAAATAAGGGCGAAATCTCACGCTTTGGGGTAAGCCTGGGAGGCCAGGATTGGGTGACAAAAGCCAACACAGTCCATCTAACTAATGCAGTGGGTGGAATCCCTAGGGAATTCCGAAGAATGAGACCCAAATTGGGACTTAAAGACATAGATTTTACCAAGAGAACCTGAGTACTTCCAACAAAGTCCTCTACATTCTAGTCAGAAGTTCATAGAATTCAAGGGAATCTTAAGACATCAACCCTATGTACCCATTTGACAGAGAAGGAAACAGACCCAAAGAAGGGACCGACTTTCCAAGATCCCACCAACAGAAACGCCCAGATTTCCAACAGAGGAAGGAAACTTTACAGGTCACCGGGATCCATCCCCTCATTTTACAAATAAGGAAACTACATGACTTTCCAGGGACTCAGACTCACACCAACTCCTCACATCGCAGTAAAGGAGACCGACCCCCATGGAGGTGAAGGACCTTGTACCCAAGACCAGAAGAGCTAGGACACAACCCAAGTCCTCAGACTCCCAATCCTTTGTCCTTTCCGAAGAGGCCAGAGATGGAGGCCTGTGGATAGGGGGGGTTTCATTGGGGGAACCTGTGCCTGAGTCATTCTTGTTCTGTAGGCTGGGCTGCGGTGCACACCTCTCTGAGTCTCACATCTAATTTAGGGTAGGAGTCATCGTCTGAATCTCCCCCTCGGAGCATCCTGCTCCTGGTGGGAAGGGAAAGAGAGGAGGGAGTGGGGGGGGGGGGGGGGGGGGGGTACAACCAGCAGTGTGGAGGGAGCTGCCCAGACAGAGACAAAGACTGAGTGGGAGGAGGGAAGCTTGGATTTTAAAGGGGGGAGGGGGAAATCTCCTGATTGACTGATTGACTCAAAGCATTTAACCCCGACCACCCCAGCCCAGGGGCCCCTGGTTTCAGCTGCGCTCCCCTCCTCCCCCTGCCCACTCCCAACCCAGCCCAGACACATCCCCCTCTCCCCCTTCCCCTGCCTTGCCTGGGCTCAGGGGAGCCCGGGAGGGGCCTGGGACCCGCGGGGGCCGCCCTGATTTACAACCCCCGAAGTGAAGGCCTCGGGAAACCCTTACAACTGGTGGAAACTGACTCCGGGGCCTCCGGGCCCGGAAGAGGCCCCGAAAGGGGACTGAGAGAAGGGGCCGAAGATTGGCCCTAAGACAGCCAAGGGGGAAGAAGGAGGGAGGGAGCGTGTCCATCCGAGACTGCCTCTGCCCGGGGGTGGAACAGACCCGCAGAAAAGGAGGTCTCGCCAGGCTGTGAGGGGAAGGGGGGAGGCTTTCCATCTCTCTCACCGAGTCCCCGGTCCCCGTGCCTTTATTTATTTGTTGTGCCCAGTTAGTTGTAGTGGATATATGCATAAGGAAGGCTAGGGGGCCGAGGGCCCTATTTGCTTCAAGCAAACTGCTGAGTTCCTCCGGCTTCTCCAACTCCAACCCTCCCTCCAGCTCTGGAGCATCCCCTAACCCCCATCACGCGGGGAGTTGTCCTGCGCTGAAGGTAGATAAGAAAGCTATGACCTAGAGGAGAGTAAGAAAGGCCAGCCATGGAGGCCGAGACAAATGCAGGCAGGCTCCTAGCGAGCTGGGGGATGCGTTTACACTTTTAGTCCGGCTCCACTGGGCCAAATAAATCCCTGAAGAACGTGGGTCTGCTGGGCTGCAAAACCATGGAGTTAAGAAGTCCTGCACTGGTATGGCTCCCTGCCTCGCCTCTTATCCAGAAAGAAACAACCACACACCCCTGGCGCCTGTCTCCAATATCTAGTTCCTATGGCGCAGAAGGATGAGGGACCCAACATACTTGGCTGAGAGGGTGGAGAGAGGACTCAGATTGTGGCATCAAAGAAACAGGCAAAGCAGGCTTTCCCTCGTGCGGTACCAAATCAGGTGGGACTTTTAAAAGAACAATCCAATTCACTTTGTCCACTGGAGTCCATGGCAAGGATCCTTAGGCTTTAAGAGAAGAGAGGAGGGCACTCGCTTCCCAGCCCTGACCACAGGCTTCTCAGGAGGTTCGAGGGGCTGTGCCTAGAAACCAAGAAAGACCCTTGCTGGAGCTGAGCCAAGAAGGCTGCGCCCCTAGCTCCTTGTTAGACATGCTTGTTTCTGGGGAGCCTACAGCTAGACAAAAATGCAACCAGCTCTTGGCAGGAGCCAAAAAAAAAAAAAAGAAGAAAAAGAAAAAGAAAAAGCCCATGGGAGGAAAAAGCCAGACTTTACTGAGAAGAGTAATTAAAACCCCTGAAAGAAAGCAGGGAGGGAAATAGACTCAACATCCCTTTTTAGAGAGCTGTACATTTCGTGAATGCAGTGGCTGAATGCATGGCTAGGCAGAACAGTAATAGGGAAATTTTATCCCCAGCTGTTCCATCTGCATCGAATGTGTGAGGAGAGAAAAGCACAGGAAACTGCATTTCCTTGGAAAAGGCTAGTAACAGGGTGCGGGGGTGTGTGTCACTGGGTGTGTGTGTCCGAGTGACCGGTTCTTAGCGCCAGACTTAGGGATGATGCCAGGAAGATCCTCGGCTTCAGAGAGAGGATTCCAATACTGGGCGTCGGGACCTTAGGCAATCAGTTCATCTCTCAGGGCCCTGGTTTCCTTATCTGGAAAATGAAGGGCCGGAGGAGATGGTGCTTAAGGTGGCCTCCAGCTCAGATTTCATGATACCTGGGACTTGTTGCAGCCCATCGGAGATTCTGATGCCCACTTCCGATCATCTCCCCAGAAGCACCGGGAGAGTCTCTGAAAGAGGGCGAAAAGGGCCCACAATGGTACTAGACAGACATATACAGAGAAACTGAGAGCTGGGCAGCGTGCTTCCATCTGCCTCGGAGTGAGGCGCCCGAAGGACCTTCTTGGCATTACCCTGAAAACCTGAAGAAGTCTCTCTCTCACCAACTCTGGGGAATCTTAACTCTTCAGGATGGATCCTTAGAAACAGGGCCCAGGCTCTGTTTCACCCGAAATTCCATCCATAGCCACATGAAATCCGATCTCCGTGCAAACTCAATGAGCAGAGGCTTAACATTGTCTCCTCCGCTTTCGCCCTCCACCCACCAACTACACACATTCCCTTTTCATTTCTTGCGTTTTTGATTGTCCTGGCTGTTGTCTTTTAATCCTGGCAACATCTCCCCATACATCCAGTGCATTCAGGGTGTTTGCAAACAGACTCCTTTTCTCCCTAGCTCTCTTCCTTAAGCCCAAATTGAGAATTACAAGCTTCCCAAAAAGTCAATATATACCCTTGTGTTATAGGGACACCCTGTTAGAAGGGGTGGGGGTCATGCTTTCTTGCTCAACTCCGAAGTGACTTTTGTAAAAATAATAATAATAATAATAACAAAAGTTAAACACTATACTACAATGCATTTTTTAAAAAGTAAAAAGATTCGCCAATTCAAAATATCGCTAATTCCTCCTTTAGGCTAAAGAATCATGCTCCACCTGGCGGCCCACGTGGCACTTGCTGCCAGAGGCCCCGGGCTTGGGAATGGGTAGGTTACCTAAGGAGACCCCCAGCCATCTGCGCTGGGGCTGGGGGGCTCCCCAGGGAAACGCCCCTCAAGCTCTGTCTCCTTGGGAGGAGGACGTTTCCTTGGTCCCACTGTGATTAGGAAAGGGCGGTGAAGTTTCTCGCTCTGAGGACTTGGAAACGGGGGGATTTCTCTAGTATATTTCGAGAGAAAGTGACGAGTTCACAAGAAAAGACATTTCCTCGTCCCATAAAGCTTCGGCCCAAGTCACATCATAGGAGAAATAAATGTGTTACCTAACCTTTGTAGTTTAAAAAAAAACCGCAGGGTTTTCTATCTCGGAGTCACCGAGCTTTCCAAAAGGCTTGCAAGAAATCTCTTTAGCAAACAAGTTAGCAGCACGTTAATAGAGGGCTGCAGCCCTTTGCAATAATTACTAATGACCACGCGGGGGCGCCGCTGAAGTCTCCCGGGACCCAGTCGAGGTGACGCCTGCCTTCATTTGCATGCTTCTAACTGATTGGATATTAGCAGCTCTTATCGTCATTTAACGTCAAACTATTGTCCTCCAATCGGGGCGGGAGACCAGTATGATTGGTTCCTTCGTTGGATGTCAATCATCCGAAATTTGCATACCGGTCGGGAGGGCGACGATAGGCTGTCAGTTGGTGGAGGCAGCTGAAGGAGGGAGACTAGGTCGGAGAAGAGTTGAAAAAAGCTTTAAGGGCGAAAATTGCTGTGGAAGACCAGCGGGAGCTAATGCTTCCTGGGCCCATGATTAAAAACTATCCCAGAGCTTGACGGCATGAGTAATAAACAGAACAAATAAAAGCCCAAATATACACTCAAATAATAACGAGTTTTCTCATTTCCCAACCCTCAAATATTATTAGCAAGGAGAAATAATTCATAAATACTGGGAAGCACAAAAAAGCATCATAAGAACTATAATCAGAATGAATCATTCAGATCTTTCAAAGCGAGATTTTTCCTATTAAAAAAAAAATGTTGAGAATGCTATTTTAGCAGGAGAGGGGATCCAAACCGCAGTTAAGATACAACCAGGGGAACGAATGTTTTTCTTTAAAATTAAAAATATATATATAAGTAAAAAGTTTAGTTGAATATCCCCATCACCAAGTCCTTTTTAAAATTTTAATTATCACCCTTGTTTTTTTGCAAAGTAGATAGTGCTCAGACAAATCCCGCATCCAGCATCAGATGTGGACCAAAGAAATTCTTCTTCCCTGAATTCGTAGCTACAGGGATATCAGGTCAAATTAAGAGCCTACCCAGCCTCAGGCGGGAGTAGAGGGAGGGCCTGTCTGACTTTTAGAAATTTGGGACAGGAAGGCATTCCGGGGTTTCTGTTTCCAGGGTTACTGTAATTAACAAGGTGTATGTAGGTATTTGACACACGTTATCTCTCGGCTGGGTCCAGGTACAGGAGGATAATGATGGTTATGGAAGGGGGAAAAAAAACAGTTCCGGCTCCAGTGTGTGACCCCGGGCCGGGCCTAGCACCAGAACTTCCCCCGAAGAGGGAAAGAGTCTGAAGAATGCCGGGGCTCAACCGAGAAGTATTTCGGCTACTCACTAAGGCAGCCCGAGGCCCTCCAGATTTTTATCCCCGACACTCACAACAAACAAAGCACCGGTTGCAAATGCTCCCTTCGGAAGGCTGAAATTTCCCTCGAGAAAAACCCAGGTCTTGTGAAAATGACTTTTCGCTCAAATGAAATAAGTGAACGGGTTTCTTTTCTGTCTCCTCACCCGGTGCAAACGTGTGTGTTGCTTTATGTGCCTTTATGTTCGTGTTTGTTCTTGTTTTTGCTTTTTTTCTTGCTGTTATTGTCCTCTCCTGGACACCTCCAGCTGATTGCTGCTTTGTTTGGTTTTATTGTTTTCCTTTTATTTCCAGGAAAAGGATGTTTTCATCCCCTCATCAGTATAAAATGCATCTCTGTAGAGAAATGTATCCTTCCTTTCTTGGCTGAAGTGGAAGACTATGGGTGGGAATATACAGAGAATACATTGAGATTTCTATATAATATATAATGTATATTTACACACATATTATATGTATATGTTTGGTTAATTTTGCTGTTTCCCCCCTCTTTTGTGTATGATTACCATGTGCCCGTGGAAGCTCGACAGGGATTCTACTCACTAGAAAAGGTCAAGAATATATTTAATATTCCATATGAGACCTTTAATCTACAGAAAGAGAGTTTAAATTCATCTACTCTTTGACTTTAAGACCAAGACCTAGAAGATAGGTCAGGTGCCACCTAATTCAACTTCCACGTTTTATAGATAAGGAAATTGAGGCCCCAAAATATTAAGTCACTTGGGTATCTGAGATCCAGAGCTGGAAGGCGCCTCAGCAGTCTTCTAGTCCAACTCCTACATTTAACATAGGGGGAAATGAAGGCCCAGGAAAGTTCAGAGATTTGGGGTCGAAGAACTGGAAGGTGAAGGAAGTTCAGAGACCATATAGTACATTTTGTTTGCTACTCCGTTGTGGAAATTAAGACCCAGAGACCAAAAATGACTTCGGAATCATTGGCTTCCAAGTGAGGAAACTGAGACCGGTGGTCTTACAAGAAGTGTCAAAGGTGGAATTTAAACTCAAGTCCTCTGACACCCGAGTCAGTGCTCTTTCCAGTTACACGCCGTAGCCTCAGGGGACCCTTTCTGAGATATATCAGGCCCCCGCCATGTACTCACTCTCGTGATCAAGCGCCTAGAGCTGTCTAAAAGGTGGGGCTTAGTGCAAGATGGGAGTGGGGGGTCCCCGATGAGCCTCTCCTCCGCCAGCACCCGGTGCACTCCCGATCGGCCCTGACTCTGTGCAAAGCGCTTGCCCTTGGGTAGCCCCCGGTGCCCAGGAGGCTGCTGCTCGAGTGAGTTAGTACATTCCCCGTTGGAGCTGTCAATCACACTCACGCAGGCAACGACGCACGCGCGCCAACACACACACACACACACACACACACACACACACACACACACACCTTTGCTTCCTCCCATCTCCACGCCCCCTTCCCTTGCGTCATCCCTGCCGCAGGACCAATCAGGGCTCTGCTACTCGGACTAGTCCCGAACGCCGCAGCCTATGGAGAGGCCGGGTCCGGGCCTGGGCGAGCTCGGAGTAAATCTATCGGGGCTAGTGCGCCCAGCCGCCCGCGCGATGATTTACAAGGGCCCTTTATTATTTGTAACACTTTGGGAAGTTATTAAAAGCAAGATCTACTGCTTCCTCTTGGCTAGGTGGAGTTGCCGCCCGGGCCCTCTTAGGAGGAGCGCAGGACCGCGAGAGGAGGGGCCGGTGGGGAAGGGACTGGCCGTGGGTTGGAGAGACATTGATTGCCTGGGCTAGCCCAAGCGGCCAGCGGCCTCCTGCTCCCCAGACACCAGTTCTTAGACGAGCTGGCCTGGGACCCTCCGCCTGTCAACTAGGGCTTATTCAAGTGTGTTGGGCCTGGTGAAAGATGCCCAGAAAACTCATCACTGGGGAACAGAGATAGATGCTTCCATACCCAAATGCATCTGTGATCTCCTTTATAACGGAGGAGAAAGGGGCTGAAATAGATATTCTTTTCCTCAGCGAGCTCCCAGCCCCCTCCACACCACACATACACACCTTCCCCCGCCCCCGTCTCTTTTTTCTAGGATGCTCGTTACGAGTTGCCTTTATATCCCGAGCAATAAACTGGGTAGGTTTCAGTCCTAAAACAATCCTGGTTTCGGTTTTCCTGTTGCCCCCCGCCCCCCACTCCACCCCATTTCGGCAATGAACTGCAGGAGACTGCGGCCCGCTGAGAAGAGCCGCTTCCCGGGGCGTCCGGGGCAGGAAGAGGGGAAGCCTGGGCGGGGCAGCTGGGGACCTCGAAGGGGTTGGCGGTTGGGACGGCAGGAACACCGAGTTGTCTGTATGGCCTCTGATAGGAAAGCATTCGTGACCTAAATTGAGCTAACTTGGCTCATCCATGTTCCCCGAACTCCAGATTTATTTTTCACATTCTCACTTTTGGAGATATATAAATTCCGGCCTGATGGACTCTTAGAAGCTCCCAGGCTCACCGAGATTGGGTAGAGAATGGCTACGTACAAGTTAGGGTGGCCTTCAAGCCAATTTTCCTGGGCCTCAGTTTCCTCATCTGTAAAGTGAAAGGGATGGACCAGACGATCGCTGAAGTCCACTCCAGGCTCCGAGGTCGTAGAAGGCAGACAGGTGGGCTAATTAGTCTTTGAATCTTCTGCCTCTGAAGCCCTTCACGGAAGTCCCCTGGATTTAGGAGGCTCTCTTATGAAGTTTTACAAATCGAAAATAAACTGGGTGGGGGTAAGCATTAGGGGAGGCGGAGCTGGGACCCGACCGTTTGATCCGGGATCTGAGCAGCCTAGAAAACAAACCGTGAACTTCAAAGCGCAGCCAGAGGCTCGCTCAGGTTAATTTTCTGTTTCCTAAAAGGCTGATTAGGGCAATAAATCACCCGCCTTTGCCCTCTCTGGTCCAGTCCGGAATCGGAGGCTAGTTTGCCCTCCCCGCCTGCGCTCGGGGTCGCCCTAGCCCCTCCCCGCGCTGATACGATATTATAAATCAGCGTCAATAAATCCTCTTGGGGCAGCAGCCTCACCCTAGCGGAAGGAGGGGGTTTTGGAGAGTGGGGGGTCGCGGGGAGGAAGGGGTGCTGAGGCTGTCGGGGCAGCCGTGCAAATTTGTTTCCTCTTTCTCCAGCCGCGCTTTAGGTAAAACCCAATACCGAAAGGCTGCTGCGGGATGTGTTTGGGAAAGGTTAGAGCGTGTTAGCGATTTGAAAGGCTTGGCCGAGCAGTAAAGACACCCGAAGGGCCGCTCCAGACTTATCAAAAGACTTCCGGGAGCATAACCCCCCAGCCTGTGATCTTGGCGTCCCAAGGGCCCATAAATGTAACTGACTGGGGCGTGGAGGAGGGGACTGCAGACGGGGCGGGCACTGGACAGACTCAGGGGGAAGGCGGGAGGGGGTGGGGGGGGAGGGTTGCTTTTCTGCCACCCGGGATTTACACCCACTTTTCCCGAGTTGAGATCTCAGGGCATTAGATATGGCTTTTGAAGGCTCTGAGGGGCGACCTAAATAATAACTTGGAACTAGCCGGGGGAGGGGAGAGGAGGGAAGAGGGGGAAGAATTGGGATATTTTAAAAATCCCAAGGCTTAGTTAGGTATGTCTCTTCGGCAGGAATTAAGCCTCCGGGGAGGGAGGTACAAAGAGTTGACTGATTGATGGAAGCCCCCACGGATTTTTATATACCCTTTTTGCCAAAAAGTCCTATTTGTCTAAAAATCTCAAAGACCTGGAAAGCTGCTTACGTAATGGAGGAGGGGTAGGACCGGGATATGGGGAGCCAAGTCATTCACCACCCGGCGTGGTTTATAAAAAGGGAATCGGCATTCGCCTTCTCCCTCACCCACGAGTGCCTAAGGAAATGTGTGGGAGATAGGAGGGCGCCAGGTTCCTTCATGATTGTATTCTGGTAGATAAGGTCACCTGCGAGGTCCCGGGGACTTGGAGACCTGCCCCATAATGGCCACATAGTAGAAGCCTGCACCCCAAAACACAATCCCAAATAAAAAGACCTGAGCAGTTAACACCCTGAAAAGCTCTCAAAGCCTCCTTGAAATCAGAACACACATCTGTTAGGGGGCGGGGCTAGAGGAAAGGTGGGGGTTTTTTCCTACCCCCAAAAAAAATGTCAGAGAACTTTGGGTTCTTAGGCATATGAAGGAAACTGGAGGCTAAGAAGTACTTTACTTGGGCTGAGCTAGATAACAAATCAGCTTTGATTCACACCTGGGCGTGTTTTAATGCCTGGATTTTCACAGGGTCTGCCTTTAAAAGAGAAGGGGAAAAAAATCAGAAGGCTTCAATATCCGGGAAAACGACAAGAAAATAGTCCTAAAGTGTCAACACTGGGATTTTTAGGTTTAAATACTTTGGAGGGGCGTAATCAAACCTAGGAAATAATGCTTTTGGTAAGGTTCTAAGATTAAAGGTCACACGAAAAACAAAAGTAGGAAGGCGGGGAGATGGGGGAGGGAGGAAGACAGGAGAGGAAGGGGCAGAGGAGAGATTTGTTTTTATGAGGGGTCACATGTAAACAGGAAATAAGCCAGCAGTTGATTCTGCTTGCGGATTACAAAAGCCAGGAGATAAAGCTTCCTCTTTGACCTCAGCTCCCGCATCTGCACCGGGCAGATGTTCAGCATTTTCACTCTGCTCCCCGGCTTAGTTTCGCTCCTAAGGGGCCAACTAAAATACCCCACGTGCGTGAGGGCGGGCGGATCCCTCCTCCCCCCCCCCCCCATCTGTCTCCTACATTGGCTTTTGTTATTGTTGTTGTTATGTTTTGTTGGCCTTGGTTTCCTGGCCCGCGGCTGCCCGTGGGTAGCTGTCTGTAAAGCCAGCAAACCTTTAGTCCCTTTGATAAGTCCACCTCTGCATGACAAGGCCCTCCGCAGAGAGAAGCAGGTTTTTCCAGAGCGCTTCGAAATCCGAACTATTTGCTAATATTCACTGCTCATTGTTTCTGAGATCCGGGCCAATCCAGACCCGCCAGGGCCAGGAGGTGCATTCCACTTCGGCCCAGTAAACACAATGCAAACTGCACTTGGAAAAGAGGAGCCCAGCCCCTTCCAGGCCCGTTCAAAGGCAAGCGCCTTTGCGGAAGGCTTATGGGAATTAGTCCGATCTGTAATGCTCCCCCGTTTGCTAACTCTGGGGGGAAAGGTGCGTTGAGCTTTTTCTCCTTTGCATGCAGACTGATAGCCTACAATTAAAACCTGTGAAGAGGTTCCTGAGGGCGGGAGACCCTTGGACGGGGCCGTCCCATCTCACTTAGGGACCAGTAAGCTATTCCTCCTCCATTCCTGTATCAAGAAAGGAACGCAGGAGGCCAGGATGTGGCTCCAGTCCAAACCCCAGCCCCATAGGAACCTAGAGGTACCCCTTCTGGTCTCAATAACAGCTCGCATTTTACGACTCTTAGAAGTTTGTAAAGTACTTTTCTCACACAGTCCATGAAGGAGGTAGGGAAAGGATTCCTATCCTGGTCTTACACTCGTGGAAGCTAACTCAGAGGTGATGTTTCTTAGCCGCTATAGAACTAGTGAACGTCTGAGGCAGGATGCAAAAACTCCTGACTCCAGCCTCCAATCTGGGTTGAAATCCCCACCTCTCACCCTTTCTGACACAACCACTTATGTCACAATGGACAAGTCACTTTGCCTCAGTTTCCTTTTCTGTAAAATGGGCACAATGCCTACAGGCCCTACCTCACCAAGGCCCAAAAGAGATAAAGTTCACTTAGCTGACATTTATGCACATGGTGCATTAACGTTTGCAATTATTATATCATGGTCCGGACCTGTGATGTAGCCAGTACTTTCTGTCTGGTAAACGACCTTCAACCTCTCTGGCAGGTCCTCAGTGATTGGTCTTCCAAGGGTGATCTGAGCACTCCCTTGCGCTATGATTTTCCCAAGGTCACAGTGGTTGGAGGCCGGACAGGAGCCCAGGTGTTCCAGATTCCAAGGCATAGCCTCTACTCATTAGGCCCCCTGCTAATTGTTGGTGGTGGTGATTGTTGGTCTTGTAATTCTTTACGATTCTGCAGAATCCAGATAGAAACGATGCTGAGATAGGCTGCTTTACTACCTTCTTTTGTGTTTAAGATTCAATGAATTCTTGTTGCAGGTGGATCGAAATGCTTGCCTATTACTATTACTAGGTGCTTAATAAATGCTTACAGATTGACTGGCAATCCTCCAACCTTCTCCCCGCCCTCAAATGCTTTACATAGGTTATCCCAAAAGTCTGAAGCTATTGAATCTTAAAGCTGCACCAAGACTTTTGAGACACCCTGTATTTATTTTGTATTATTCTGATGACACATATGTAGCATCTCCCTTGAGGTAAGGATTGTTTCCTGTCTGTCCTTGCTCCCAAGAGAGTCTAGCATTCATAGTAAGAGTTTAATTTGTACCTTTTGAAGTAAATATTCCTTTGTAAAAGCAAATCTTACTGTTAGTCGTGAAACAAAACTGGGATGCAGGTGACCTATGCTTGCAATTGAGGGAACCGCCCTGGGTGGGAACTGGAGCCATATGTAGAGAGCCTAGACACCCTAAATCCTCTAAGGGCACAGGGGAACCCTGAGAGACAAGCGACAAGAAGACACCTGGCCTTCAGGTGGCTAGGGCCAGGGTAATCAGTATTGTACTCAGAATGCTCTTTCCTGGCTACCTTCAAGACCCAGCTAAAATCCCACCTTTTGAGAGACTTTCTTAACTCCTCCTTAACTCCCGTGCCTTCCTTCTGTTGATTATACCCTATTTATTCTGCCCCTGGCTTGTTCCTACATCTCCTTTGCCAGTTGTCTCCCCGCTACATCGTGAGTGCCTTCGGGGCTTTTTTTTTATCCCAAGCACTTGTACAGATGCCTGGCACATAGTAGGTGCTTAATGTTCAGTGACTGACTGTCCTTATTACTGATGGGGTGATTCTTACAGGATGGGCAGATGTGGATGACTTTGGGGGAAGGGTCTACATTTTTAGAGGAAATACCCACATGCAGTAGCAGTGGTCTAACGAGAAATAAACAACATTAATAACAACAATTAACTACATCTACATAGCACTTCAAGGTTTGCTGAGCGCTGAGCAAATATTATCTCATTCTCTTTTCTCAACCGCCCTAGGAGGTAGGTGCTATCATTATCCTCATTTTAACAGATGAGGAAACTGAGGGGACAGAGGTTAAGTGTGGCCCTTGCCCAGGGTCACACAGCTCCTAAATCCGAGAGCCAGGACACGCAGCTGCGGTCCTGCGAAAGTGTGTCGCCTGAGCTGAGGTCGGGAATCCGAGGAGTCCGTCGGAAGGACCCTCGGGTGGCCAGGGTAGTCTTGATTAATCAGTTCCTCGCCGGCTTTGTGCGAGTAGCCGGATCAAAAGGGCCAGGACCCCCTCCTGTAATCGCCGTGCTCTGAAGAGCCCCCGCGAGCCCCTGGAGTCCCCTGCCCCCAATACCTTAGCCCTTCCCAGGGCTTCCGTGCCCACCCCGCCCCCTCCGCCTGCCCAGCAACCCAAGCTCCGGGACGCGGTCATTTACGCGGCGGACACCAGCAACCCGATCCACCCCGGCCCCCAACAACATGGGATATTAACCCGCTCGGTTTTCACTTTGATCCGTCGGAAATAGCGGCTGCGCCCCGTGACCCATTAAACTAATAAGATTAGGCACATCGGCGGGGCCGCGGCCCTAATTGCTTCCATCTGTTCCGGGCTTCGCGTGGGGAAATGGACCGTCGCCCCACGCCCTAAGAACCTGAACCGTGCGGGGCGCGAAATCGGGCGGAGCCGCTCAAGCCGCGCGAACCCCAAAGGCTGTCAATTACAGCCTCTGCCGAAGCCCTGGGAAGGCGGGCAGAGAGCCGGCCAAGGCTAGAGGGCGGGGCTTTGACCTTCGCGTGCGGGAGCTATTGGCTGGATCAGACCAATAAACAGCGCACCCTGCCCCGTGATGAATAGTCATGATCCTGTCTGACTGGTTTAAATATCCCCGCCCAGGGGCGGGAAAAGCCCCTCCTTCGCGCAGGCGCCTTGAACACTACGCCGCTCACAGCCAGGGCGGAAGGGGCGGTGACGTCTTAGCGGGAGGCCCTAATTTGCCTAGTCACCTCCCCGTGACGTCCAGGACTACCCAACCAATCGCGGAAACTAGATTCTCAGGTTCACTACGTCAGGGGGTCTTTTACATACTGCGTGAACCAACCAGTAGTAAGACTCCAATGCAAATCAGGGACGGTCCTTCCTAGCTCCGCCCGTCCTAGTTCACACCCTTTCCGGTAATGGGCTGGATTGGGGAGGAGCAGCCTGGGAGTGTAATGAAGAGAAGAGGAAGGGGTTGGGATAGTAGTGACGTATTAGAGCCCGCCCCGGACGGTTTGCTTCGTCATTGGCCGAAGTAATTTATGCAAGGGGAGGGGATGTATTTAGCATGGCCGGGGGCGGGGAAGCAGGTGGCCTGGCGCCTGAAAAGGTCATGTGTTTCCCCCGCCCTCCACCTCTCTTCTCCTGATCCCGCCCCCGTCCTGGGGGGTGAGTGGGCAGGTCCTCTGGGGGCTGGCCTATGGCTACGCCTGGGAGCGATTGGCTGGTGGAGGAACCCCTGCAGCGCACGGCCCCCACCCTGCCCGAGTTCGGGACTGGCTGCGGCTGAGCACGCCCCGCTCGGGATAGAAGCCGGCTTTCTGCCTAAGAGCTCCGGGGGAGGAGCGGCCGTGCGGATGCTCCGCGGGGGGTCCCGGGGATTCTGGGCGTCCTGGGCTCTTGGCTCTCAGTGCCCCTTCTTCTCCTCGGGCTTCTGCGGGGGTCCTTTTTTTTTTTTTTTTTTAGAGAAAACTGCAGGGGCGGCTAGGACCCAGCCCCTGAGTCGGGAGGACCTGAGTTCGGTTCCGGCCTCAGACACTTAACACACACACACACACACACACAC
>NW_027185797.1:29551210-29593456 GCF_028583685.1 Petaurus breviceps papuanus | reverse complement strand
ACACACACACACACACACACACACACACACACACACACAATTGCCTCGTGACCTTGGGCAAGTTACTTAACCCCAATTGCCTTCCAAAAAAAAAAAGACGAAGAAAAAAGAAAACTGCAATTGTTTCCAACCTTCCAATTCGATTCAATACAAGTATTTATTAAGCGCTTACTGTGTGCCAGGATACCCACTAAAGACGGGAACCCAGGCGCCCGCAGCCTCGAGATGAAGCGCTGTTCTTCCTCACTTCGTTTTCCCTTCTCCTCTCATTTTCTCCCTCTTCTTATGCGGGTTTTTCTGCCGACCTTTTTCCCGTATTATTCCTTTCCTGCTTCCTTTCTTTCCTCCCTTTTTCTTCCTCTTTTCTTTCCTTTTCTCTTTCATTTCCCTGTTCTTTTCCTTCTGTCTTTTTGACTCCCTCACGTCCATACAGGGATAATTCCAAAATCCCTGCGCTGAGAATCAGGGAAGTCTGGGTTTGATTCTTGCCTCTGACCCTGGGAAGCCTCCGTCAGTAAATGGGGGTGACCCTATCTGGAGTGACCACTCGAAAGGCTGCTGCGGGGCGCTATGTAAATAAACTGCAGAGTCCTTTGCGTACCCCGAAATGCCATCGAAAAGGACTTTTCTGTTACTCATTCACTGAGTGAACCTTTGGGTTTAAAGGGGCAGGTAGAGCAGAGGGTCGCCCCCTCCCAGACCTGGGCTCCTAGTTCAGGTGCTCCCATTGGCCCCATTGTGGCCTGGGAGAAGCGCTTCCCTTCCCCTTTAAATGAAGAGGCTCGACCAGGTGAGCTTTGAGGTGTTTCCTGTGTCTGGCTCCATTTGGCACGATTTCTAAAGATAAGTGTTGGTGACCTTCCTAAGGTCATATACTTAGACTTGGAAAAGGCCTGAGAGGTCATCGAGTGGAATACCTTCATTATACAGATGAGGAAACAGGCCTAGCAAAGTTAAGCAGCTTGCTAAGGTCTGTGGCTTGGCATATATAAAATCATCCTGACATGGGTTTGGACTGTTTTCTTGTTTGTCTAATTTTATGGGCAAGACTCTCTGGTTTTTGTTTTGTTTTGTTTTGATCTGTATATGGAAGCAATCACCCATGACCTGCCTGCTTCAAAGGTTTGTGGGGAAACAGGTCTGTCAACCTTACAGCCCTTTCTAAATCTGAATTACTATTCTCCTTCATGTCCAGTGAAACATTAAGACTTCAATTTGCAGTACAAATGAAAGTGCTTTTAAAAGATGAGGAACCCCAGAGGCAAGAGATTTGAGTGGGGTACTTAATTTTTAAAACTGCTTGTCCAGGTAGTAGTGTGACCACAGTTCTGTGAATTCATCTCTCTGAAACTCAGTTTCCTCCTCATTTGTACAGTAGGGATAACAATACCAGTCCTACCAGGCCTCAGAGAATTTTGTAGGACCCAAAAGATGTCATATATGTTAAGCACCTTTCCACCTTTAAAAGGTCCTATGTCCAGGGAACAGACTCCACCTGAAGATGTCTGCTCTTGCCCTCATAATTCAGTCTTGGAGATTTGCCTGAGGCTCAGTGAGGTTGTCACTCCCCCCTGGCCACATAACTAGTAAGTATCAGAAGTAGGATTTGAATATATGAATTCCCAACTCCAAAAGCCATCACTTTATCCACTCCCGAAGTGCCCTGTATCAATTATCATTGCTCAACTATTTCCAGTTCTGCCATTTTTTTCAGTGCTAGAAACAGAATGATAAGCAATTCTGTCCAGATGGCCATCCTGAATGATTTAGTAAATAGAAAACTAGGGAATGAAATGCCTGGGACACTTAGTGGTGAAGTAACTTGTCCATGACCACTCAACCAGTAAATGTCAGAAATGAGATTTGAACCTCGCTCCTCGAGGTTCCAAGACCAACACTCTATCTCTATCTCACTGGTACTACAGCAAAGAAAAAGTTGCTGAATTTGCGGCCAAGAAACCAGAGATCAGATTTCAGCTCCCACACTTACTATCTGGGTAATCTTGGGCAAATAATTTCATTTATCTGGACCTCAGTTGTAAAAGGAGGCCTAAGGTTCCAGGTGTAGACAATTCTTCTTGTCCTCCTCCCCCTCTAATCTCCCCCATAGTATTCAAAAAAGTAATTGAAAGCCTCCAGTGGGACTAATATCTATACTCTGGTTTTAATATTTTTGCTAGGCTTTTCCTTAGAGTAGGGAGGGAGAGGGTGGTCCCACTCCCACAGCTGTGCTGGGTCGGGTAATCTCAGAGCCTGGGGCGGTGTTCCCCAGAACTTCCAGCCAGCCACTTTAGCCCCCAGCTGGGACTGCTCTCAGGGTGGGAGGAAATGGAAGATCAAGGAAAAAAGACGAGTTTGCTCGTTAGGTGAGCCTGGACAGACTCTCTTTGAAACACCTCCTGCTTCTCCGCCCGCCCGCCCATAAAGCAGAGCGAACCGGCGGTAATTACTGCCGGCCTTCCTGGCGTGATATCCGCATCTTGCTAACATTTATCTCAGGTCTCACATCCTAATGAGGGAAAGTCTTACAATGAGGTGGCTGGAGGCAGGCTTCCGTGAGTCAAGGATGAAATCCGATCCAGGACCGCGGCCACACTGGCCAGGGGTGGCCTCCAGTGACACCTGGTCAATCACTCCTGTGATGGGACCAACAGTGGAAGGGAATGTCAGCCTATGCCAGGAAGGATCCTCTCTTTGTGAGCGGCGGACGGCATGCCCAGGGCATAGCACAAGAGCTTGGCACATATGAGGTGTTTAATAAATGCTTGTTGATTGATTTGAAGAACTTGCCAAGCAAATTCAAGGAGTCGTGAATAAAAGTTTTATTGCAAAAATGACATTAAAGACCTGAAACTTACTATCTGCTCCTCTCCATTATTTATGTGAATAGTTGGTCCTAAAACCCATATTTAATAAACATTAATGAAACTGATATTTAATAATCATTAATTTATTTAAAATATATTTTGTTGATATCGTATTTCTTGCCCTAGAAATAGGTAGGGGAGGGGAGGCAGGAAGAGAATTTGGAACTCAAAAACAATTTAAGTAAATGTTGAAAAATAAAATATATTTTGGAATTTGTAATAAAAATCAAATGTAACCACTGATAGTGGGGGGAAGGAGAATGTTGATTTAGGAAAACTGTCATTGTGGTAACCCATTCTCCTGCTAGTAACAGTCAAGGTAGGCTGTAGCATACAATCTGACAAATTTTTTTTTTAATTCCATTTACAACCTTGTTTGTTGTGTTTTTTTTTCCAAGTTGCAAAGATTGTTTTTTTGTTTTTTGAAAAAATTACTCTTTCTATTTCATCCACGGATTTTCTACTTTAAGTGGAATTTGACCCTGTAAAATTCAGAAGTTTTAATACCATCACACATTTTAAAAATTAAGTAAAGTACTTAAGTCTTTGGTCTAAAACTTTAAAAAAAAAAAAAGGCTTGACTTTTAGCATGTTTTAAGTGCTTAAAACTCTATTTTAAAGTTATGCTCTTGACTAGACTAATTACTTAAACCTTTCTTCATTCTATATTCATGTTTACAACAGATGTTCCAGATTTCAATATCTACTCCCATAGGGGTGGGTCTTCTGGTTTCTTTAAAAAAAAAAAAAGGAAAAGAATGAAAGTTGTCTTTTGCCTTTATGTTTATGTTTTACTGAAAATGTAAGGTACTTCTTCCTGGCTCCTGCATCATATTCTCAAACAAGCAGGGCAAAATTGTCAAATTTTTAAAGGTTTCAACTTCTAGAATTATATGTGTGCACACAGAAGTGTATGTATATATCTCTGTCTATAAACCACAAGCACATACACATATATATTTTCCTAACAGCATCTGCTTCCAATTAATCAGTTCAGTTTAGAATAACAGAAGACATACCCACCACAAAGCAAACTCATGTTACCCTTACACAAGGTTGTGACTTTTATTGATCGCCCCTGAGAATGTCCATAAAGGGCATATAATCAAGAAATATCAAATCAAAATTTGATAAAACCATTGTTAGTGATATTTATTGGGCCTGGCTTGGTGGAGGAATTCCTTGAGCATACAGCTCCTTGAGGGCAGAGATTTTTCTTTCTTTTTCTTTTTTATGTCTAACATAGAGCACTGTGCCTAGAATATAGTAGATATTTAATAAACAAAAGCTTGTTGACTGACTGATAGATTAAGTGCCATAGCTCAAAATCTTTGGTCCTGTAGCTCCCACTTTGACTTTGCTCTTTTCCTATTTCTTCTAGGTAGGGCATACCCTGTCTCTATTTCTCCTGGTAATTTCTACCACCCTATTTTAAAATACACGAGGTATTTAGATTTCTAAACAAAATTATTTCATCATGGTGATTCCAGGTGTCTGTTATCAGAGTAGCTCACTCCCTTGCTGCTAATAGGCAAGGTAACCATCTAACAAAAAAAAAATCTAACTCGTTCTTATAATTTATCACCTTGGGTGTTTGGGGTTTTTTTCCAAATTGCAAAGATTTTTTAAAATTTTCTGAATATTATTTTTTCATAGTATTTGCCCAGATGCATACCTCGAAAGGACAATTCTGTCACAATTCTTCAACCAATTCCTTCTGAAGCAACTGTTTTGGTTTTGCCTTCTCTTTGAAGATCAAATTAAAATTTAAGTTTCGGAGCTCATTCTTTCTGAAAGATGTTTCCTTCTAAGTACTGAAAGATTGCTGTTTCACTGGATTTGGGTTTTTCTGTGGTTATCATAGACTCAGATCGCTAAGGGACCTTATCGATGATGTACAGCCCTTCATTTTACAGTGGAGGAAACTGAGCCCACAAAAGTAAGTTGTTAAGGTCATACAAGCGATGAGGGGTAAAGCTAGGATTCAAATTTAGGTCTATTGACCACAAATCCAGACCTCTTCCCACAGCACGTGGGCACAACAATTTCTGGCATTCTGGACGTGTGAACTGTTTGGGAAGTGGGAACTGTGTTAATTTTGTTTGTCTCAAGGGTATCAGACATTTGAAAAAACAGAACTGACCCTTACTGTGAAGGCTAAAGGTTCACACACAAAACAGTAGCATTGAGGCACCTGCCCAGAGGCCTAATAGCAGTTAGCCCCAGAGAAAGGCCAACACCCGAACAGACCCCCTTTTAAACGTGAATATTGGCTAATTGTCTCTCCGATGCATAGAAAGTGTGCGTCAATGGGGTGGTGTATCTCTGCCAGTGTAGGGGGTGGGATGAACACATTTGCTTAGCTACTTCCACCTCCTTCCCCACCCCACCCCCATCCCTTCAAGTTACAAGAAAATCTAAATAGAAGAATGAATGTGTATGCATAACTACAAAAGGCGAAAAGGAAAGTGATCAACGTTTATTAAGCGCCTGTGTTATGCACAGGATAACACGGTGCCTTTCCTATCGCCTCCAAGTGCATACCCTCTCTGCAGCTGTCTACCTTCGCTCCTCCGTGGAAGAAGCTTTTCTCTTGCCATATGAAGACAGAATATGCAGAGTGCGGGGGGCGCGGGGGGGGGGAGGGGTAGCATTTCTTCAAACAATTTGAAAAGTGGGAGGAACATCAAGTCCAGCAACCCCTTTCTCCTCTTTTTAAAGTGCATAAATTTAACCACTGGGTTGTTTCAACACACACCCAACTTCGGAAAAGAGTCTACACAAGGCAAGTTTTGTACTAACCGTCGGTCCCGTCTGTTATCTTAAAATTAAGCAAAGAAAACGAGCTGGAAAGGAGCGGCTTTCATTACCGCTACCCTCCATAAATGCCCCCATTCTATGCCTGGCTCTTCAAGGTTCGGGGAGAGTAAGGGAATAGACACGGTTTTATAGGACCTAAAAGGCAGAGAATAAAAGTAAAACCAGAGTAGAACTTGAAGCTTGGCTTAAAAAGGCTCCCTAACAGTGAAGAATGATGCTTTTAGAAACGTAGAGTCAAAGTGAGGCGGATAGAGGACCGGGGGAGGCTAGAATTAGTTAATGGCCTCAGTTTCCCTCTTCTGCAGTTACAGTCACTCTATGTACCTTAAAGTTTCAAATGAAAAGGATTGGGGGGGGGAGGGGCTTGGGTCACATTTTACCAAAGCTTGAATTTTCAAAAAGAATTGAGAAATGATTGCAGATTGGTGAAGAGGAGAACCAGGAAACCTGTATGCCTAGACATTAGCCCACATTGAAGCTGGAAACTGATAAGGAGAACAATTATGACTCTCTTCAGCAAAAGCAGAAGACTCTGTGAATTACAGATGTGCTAGAGATCCTGACCGGAGGCAGTCACTTGGAGCAGCTCAGCCAAAAATTAAATTGCCACCTCCCAGGGGAAAAAAATATTTTAACAAAATAAAATCTCTTTCCAACTGGAAAAAAACAAGGTGGTAAAGTTCAATAATTGTAATTGGGGAGGGGGAGGTGAATTGCCAGATTACCTGTAACTGCCTGAAAGCCAAATGCCAAAGAGGTGAGCAAATCGCTCAAGAAAACGGAGTCAGGGTTTGTCCCTCCTAGAATGCAACAGGAAAAGAATAAAGTCAAAATGTGTGCTAATGCGACTCCTGGATCAATGGTTTTGAGCTGAAGCACTTAATCCATCAATCAACAAGCATTTATTAAATACCTTCTGCATCCTAAACACTACACTAGCACATTTCTATTGAGCTTTAAGGCTTTCAAAGCCTTCTCTGGACAGTATCACCTTTGATCCTCACAGCAGCCCTGTGAAAGTGGGTGCTATAATATCTCCATTTTACAAGTAGGTAAACTAAGGCTTCTAAGTGCTGGAAGCAAGATTTTAACCCAGGTCTTTCTGCTTTGAAGTTCAAGTCTCACACCATTGTACTTTATTAAACTCTCTATGCCACAATGAAGCATCACAGTAGGATATTAATGAAAGAATCCGTGTCTAAAACCATAAAGTAAAAATTATAATATCTATATATAATGCCTATACACATATGCATATGTATAGACACATATTTACATATATGTGCACCAAATGAAAAAAAATAGTCAAAGCATATAAATATGTAATTTAAAACATGAAATATAAATTCTTAATCACATTAACGTGTTCAATCAAAATCATCCAAGGGAAGTAAAATAAAACAACTTTGAGAAACCACCTTGTATGTATCAAAATGGCAAAAATAATTAAAAGCAATGAAACTCCATGCAGGAGGACGTGGGGGGGGGAAAGCAACAGTCATTCATTACTGGTGAAATTACAACCTTCTATAATAAAGTATTTTCAAAGAAGTAATCTAACCAGGAGGAGGAAAAGGTGTGAACATAATCATGCCCAGTGACCCAAGACTTCCAATCCTCCAAGAATTGTCGTTCCCAAAAAGAAATTTCTGTCCAAAAGTATTCATAGCAACATTATGTGAAACCACAAAATAAATAAATACACAGATAAATAGCAACTTAAGTGTCCGACAATAGGACCACAGTGAAAAAAATAGTGATACATCAACGCAACAGAAATAGCAGTGTACCAAGTGTGAGGAATGTAAAGAAATGCAGAGAGGCCTTTGGCAAATGACATAAAATGTAAAAAGGAGAACCAGATTGGAGGACATAGTATGAAAAAGTGAAGGGGAATGAAAGGATAAACAAAGAATCCCGATGGGGATGGACAGGGAACCAGTTATTGCCCCTCATTATTCTACAAACCAGTTAAACTGACCTATGTAAGCAACATGACTATGCCACATTCCATATCTCACCTCCATGTCTTTGCATAGGTGCTCCTCATGCCTGAACTGCTCTCCCAACTCATCTCCAATTCTTCAAACCCCTAGTTCCCTTCAAAGGATCAGCTCAAATAGCATCTCCTTCCAGAAACCTCTTCTAATCCTCCCAACAAGGAGCTACCCTCCACTCCTGCCAAATCACTGTTTTTATTTATAATGGAGAGGCGATCAGGGAGACCTTCTTCCTTGATGGGATGAATGGCAGGACTTCTCATGAAGCTGAGTGGTGAATACTCAGGGTGAAGGCCTTGAACTTTGGGAGTGTGCCGTCTCTTTGTCCCAGAGAACATGTCTCTGCCCTTAGAGCCAGAGCACCCATCACCAGCTCTATTGGAGGATACCCCATTTCAACAGATCAAGGAGACTCTGTCTCCATTTCTTGTCTTTGCTTATCTGTGCACATAGTAGACTGTAAGGTCCTAGAGGGCAAAGGTTTTCTCATTTTTGTACTTATGTCCCTAGTCTCCAGCATAGTGCCTGGTACACAGAAGTCTTTGGTGAATGTTTGGTGGTTTATTGACTTACTGATTGAAAAGCTGTTGTGTTTTGTTGAAATTTATTTGCTAAAATGTAACTGGTTGCAAATAAAGTCTAATTAGTTAACGTTTGAAACATACTTTTTTTTTTCTTAAAGCTCTGCAGGGTACACACATGCTGAGGTGGTTGTTGATCCATGGCAGCCGAACAGGTCAATGCTACTCTCTCATGCTGGCGCCCTCTCCGTGGCCTCAGTATCCAAGGCACCTCGGGCCAAATGAGTCATCTGGGCTCATCCAGGATGCAGTTTTGTCATCATGTCAGCACCTAGCCCTTCTCCCTCTGGGTCCAGGCTCAAGGATGAATTCCTCACTTCCTCCCATTGTGACGGCAGGCATAGCCCATCACATGGACGCAATTTAGAGAACGGGAGGTAAACCGCACGATGAGAGAGGGAGGGAGACAGAGGAGGGGGGGAGAGAACCAGAGGAAGATTAAATTAAAAAAAAATCTCGAGTTTCATCACTTTACTCAGGGAAAGTTCAGCCCTGCCCCTCGAACCCTGGGACTGTCTGTCAAAAAGTAATATCAAACTAGAAAGCAAAGGTAAATATCAGACTTTGATATTGGCCCTGGCCTGGGGACTGGCGGAGGCTAAAATTCTGACCGCCCTCCTGAGTGTCCATTTGGCCCTGACGCCACAACCAGGGATGCTCACTGCTCTCCATGAAAACCAGCTTCCTGCCAGTAAAGAAGGGCGCTCCAAACTCCTGGAGGAGACTTGAAAGGCATCTTGGACATCAAATAACTAACTAGACGTTCCGATGAGTCAAGTCGAAGTGTATCAGAACCAGATGCGCGAGCTTCCTTCTAGAGATTCACAGGCATTCAGAGGAAGGCAAGAGTCCCGAAAGGAAAAGGGTCGAATTTTCCATTGTGTCTCCCTGACAACCCCTCTTAATTACAACTGGCTTTGTTGCCTTCGTTAAAGGAATTCTTTTATTTCATTAACCGAAAGCAGAAGTGTTTGTTTTTATTAGACGTTGACCATTTTTTGTGTAATAGTCCCTTTCAGAAAGTATGTTTAATTGTCGCCTTTTGTCTTTGCCACAACATTTCTCACTCACTTGCCCCAGGCTGTATTCTCTTCTGCTGCAAAAACAAACAAAAGCTATCAAGCAAAAACATCCAATACAGGGAAAGTATGTGACAATGTATACAACACTCAGTCTTAGTAGCCCCCACCTTCTTGCCAGGAAGGAGATAAGTTTCATTATCTCTCCTCTGGGACTTTCAATGGTTTTCCCCTTAAATTTCTGTAAAGCACTTGGCAACATAATAAGCACTAGACAAACATTAGTGATTATTATCATCATTTATTATTATTACTTAAAATTCAAATTCCTCTTGGTGATTTTTTTCACTTACTTTGATGTAGTCATGCTTATCATTACCTGGGTTCTTCTTCATGGAAATATTTCCATGGTTTGTTGGGGCTTTTTTGGGGGGGAGGGGGGTGGATTGATGTGTTTTGTTTTCCTTTTGGCCTGGGTTCCTCCTACAATGGGGATAATCAACCAAACACCACCAATACCACTCTTTTTTGTTCCTTTAAAAAAAAATTTGACTCTGACACCTAGATTCTCTGATTTAGATTCTAGGAGATCAAATTGGCAATCTCCCCCAACCTACACTCCAAATAGGCTGAACCTGCCGGATAATGTTTCAATGACACTGCCTTTGAGAACCCAAGATTCCACTCCAACCAGCCCCCACTAAATGGCCCACATTTAAATACCTTAAGTGCCAGCATCCCTGGAGAATGTCCTGGGAGTTACAGGTGAGTGTATGATGCTTCACATCTTTGTTAATACCAGGGTGAGAATCTTTTTGTTTTGAGCATTTCTTTTGAGTGGAAGAAGTAACTAGTTGCCCTATATCTGATCTACATTGTATATTGAGTACCTTTCTACTTCCTTTTGGACAGACCCTAGATGTGGAGGTGATTTCCCCAAGTCTCCTGGGTGACATAAAGTGACAGGGTTTGAAAGAACCCAGCTCCTTTCTTACTGGAGAGGCTTCCTGAGGACTGAACTCAGTCTGAGGGAGGCCAGAGTACAAAACCCCTAAAGAGAGGCCATGGGCACAATACACAGAATGAAACACATTTTGGGATGTGGTTAATGTGGGAATTTGTTTTGCTTGACTATGCTTATACATTACAAGGCAGGGAAGGGGGAAGGAGGAGAAAAAAAGCTTGATAATTGAAAAAAAAATGTATTATGGGGGGGGGGGGACTACCATACAAATGCTAGCTCTCATCATCATTGTTACCTTTAAAAAAAACACTGAAGGCAATGGCGAAACTCCAGGCCAAGGGGGTTGTTTTTTCCTGGGAAGGCTTCCTGCCGGAATCACAGCCCATTGCCAAGCCTCCTCTTTGGAGCTAGCCTGCCAATTCTTTTGTTCTGATGAAAACTCTCAACAGTTAAGATCAAAGAAGAGAAAACCCCACAAAATTTCTATAGCCCCCTTTCCCACCATCTGCTTATTAAATTAAGAGACATAGAATGGATGAACTCAATTATTCTCTCTTTTTTCAAAACTCCATTTCTTTGTTTAATAAGCCTAGTCCCCAAAGACAACATGAGCCAGGCCTCTATTCCTCTGATGTGCCCACTTGCATGGCATTGGTCTCTCCAGGGCCCGATTTAAATTTTCTCCTTCGTAATCCCAGGCTCCATTTCTTCCCTTGAGCATCTTGGCCAGGTCAGAGGTCACATGCAGCTATCCTAGGCCTAGTGGATTCTGCACAAGAAAGCAGAATCTCCCCCAATGCAAGGAGTCGGGATCTGGTGGCAGAGAACAGACTAACGGTCCCTTTTTGTTTTGTTTTCATCGTATTTGTTTCTATTCTGAATTTAATGAACCCCAAATAAAGCTCCATATCCATCAGAAAACAAGAGAGGACCCATAGGGGGCTGGGATTCTCTCTGATGTAGAGTTTGTTTTTCTCTATAAAATACACCCAAACGCAGCTCTCCAAGCTCTCCTGATTGTCTATAACTCTTTCTACTTTTCTCACTGTTCTTTCTCTTCTCTTGGGGGAAGGGGTGGTGGAGAGAATGCTACCCTAATCCCACCCTCACCACCAGCATCAGCTCCACAACTAAAGTAAAGTAGTCAAAGCTCAGGGCAACTCATCTTTGCCAGTTCAAATCTGGCCTCAGACGCTTAGTGGCTATGTGACCCTGGGTAAGTCACTTCATCCAGTTTGCCTCAGTTTCCTTATCTGCAGAATGAGCTGGAGAAGGAAAAGGCAAACCACTCCCATATCTTCATCAAGAAAACCCTAAATGGGATCATGGAGAGTCAGATACAACCAAAACTATTAAACAACAGCAAAATTGTGTCTCCCATATCTGTTACCACTTATAAAATAGCATCGTTCTTTGTTTTGTTTTTTTTTTTGTCTTTTTGGAGGGGGAAATTGGCAAGGCAATTGGGGTTAAGTGACTTGGCCAAGGTCACACAGCTAATAAGTTTTAAGCATCTGAGATCCGATTTGAACAATGATATTGTTCTTTCTCTTCAAGATACCATTCACAAAGAAAAGTCATTAGAAAGACTGAGTGAATATAGGGAGATCTGTAGCCAAAGGAGTGCTTGATGAGGTCTTTGGTCTGGAGGTCCAAGCCCACAGGTGTCACTGCTTGCAATCAGTCTCTGTGACTGTCACAGGCTGACCCTGCCCTTGGCTGTGGGGGCTCAGAACAGACCATCCTCTGGCTGCTCAGGCTTTCCACATGCAGCATTTGGCTTCCCTGGACTTCATCCTGTAGATTTCTTTCCTCCCCCCCCCCCCCCATTCCTGTTGCCCTGTGCTGAGGTCTGCTCCCCTGGAGCAGTTCTGCTGGACCCAGTGAACTGTGTGCTGATGCCTCAGGACCAGAGTGGCTGAGATCAGCAGGTGGCCTGCGTGAGCTGGGGTGGGGAGGGGCAGGTGGGGTGACTTTTTGGTTCCACTAATTCAGAAAGGGTTGAAATCTACAATGGGAAAGGAAATGATAACAACAGTTGAGGTTTCTATACTGTCCTAATATTTACAAAGTCTATCACACACATTAGATCTCACAGCTCAGTGAGGTAGGCACCATATTTATTATCTGAGTTCTGCAGATGGAGAAGCCAAGGCTTAGAGGCTTTAAGACAGAGATGGAGTGTATGTCCAGCCAGTGCAAACTCGTGGCGTGGGGAGATAGATCAGAGAGGCCAGAGAGTTTCACTGGGATGTGGAGCAAGCAATACGAAAGATTAGAAGAAAACAATGTGCAATGAACCTAGAAAGGGAGGCTGGAGACAAGCTGCAAGGGCTTTTAACGATGATGGTGACAAGACCACACCCCCCCAACACACACACACACACACACAATAATAATAACAATAGCCAGCATCTACATAGTCCTCTAGGGTTTGCAAGGTGCTTTCCATGCACTCTCTTATTCAATCCTCACTACCCCACAGAGTAATTTTACAGATGAGGAAACTGAGGCTGGTGTAAGCTGACTGACTTGCCCACAGTCTGATGCAGGCTAGACAGAAAAAGAAAACTGCACATGAAACCGTAAGCCTTGCCTTTCTTTTTAAGTATATGATCAATTCAATATGTAACTTTCAAAGCTGTCTGGCTTCTTTGTGTTTCTATCCAGCCTTCTCTTCTGCACTTTAAAAAATGCTTAAATGATTCTCTCTCTTTCTTATTCTTTTTTTTGGAGGGGGGACAATCCTATTAAATCTCCCCCTCCCCCCCCCCTTGTATCCCTCCATCTAGGGAAGGGAAGGGAAGGGAAGGGAAGAGAAGGGAAGGGAAGGGAAGGGAAGGGAAGGGAAGGGAAGGGAAGGGAAGGGGGAAGGGGGAAGGGGGAAGGGGAAGGAGAGGGGAGGGAGGGGAGGGGAGGGAAGGGAAGGGGAGGGGAGGGGAGTTTTCCTCATCTGTCCTCTGAAATACGAGATGGCCATTGCCTTAGACACAGTTGTAAAGTCTATCAAAGTTTCAACTCACATTTATCAAACATTTACTGTGTGCCAGGTGCTGTGCTGAGGACATGATGTTTCATTGGTGTTAATAGGTGATCCTTTGGGTCCCAAATGTGAGTTTGGAAGTACTGCCAACTTTCTGACAAGGGTTTTGATATTTTCTATTTTTCTTTTGTACTGGAAAATTATTTATTGTACATGGAACCTCAATGTGCCTTAGAGGATTCTTTTTTTTTTTTCACCACCAAGTGTCCTAGCTGGGACAAATTGGACCAGATGCAGGGCTAGCCTCCATCCCCATCAGTATGACACCCTTGACCTTATCTCTAGCATGCAGCCCCTCCCCCACCCCAACCCCATTTTCTAACAATTCCATTGAATTCATAGGGAATGAAGGCCACCTCCCAATTTGAGCTGATTTTCTGTGTAAGAGAGACATCCTACACCTCTACCTGCAGTGAATATAACAAATGTGATTCTCTAAGCTCTTATCCTCAATCAGAGGAGAACACTTCTTTGATTATAGGCTTTCTCAATGTTCAAAGGTGTGAACAATTCCCAGACACCTCTAGTGAATCAATTACTCAATCACAAATATAAACTAATTTTGAACGACTTAATCAATTTGAAAAGAAAGAAGTGCTTTGAGCCGCTGGAGGAAATCAAATTATTGACTGTGTTGTTTTTCTCTGTCCTTCTTGAAAAGGACCATGACATCAGGGAAGTGCTGCCATGACTTGCAGTGAATTGGATTTAAGTGAGGCAGGGCTGTGCAAAGTCACTAGCCTCACTGTATCCTCCAGAGCCCTCTGGGTCCAGTGGCCAGATATAGATCAGGACAACTGGAGATGGCTCCCTGACTGTATAAGGACTAATTGAAAGACAGGCCTCTTTATATTGGAAAAGAAGGTTCTAGCAACTTTGGGGGGTCCTTTAATGTCCCAAATGCAAGGAGTAGCAAGAGGGGAGCCCAAAGAAATGTCATTCTCCTACTCTCCCAAATGACCATCTAATAGACTGGACCAGTAACAAACAAGGGAGCTGGCTGAGAGTGAAGAAAAGGGAGCAGGAACTCTTTAGGGTGGAGCTTCAGGTAACCCCAAGGGCATTGACACGGAGCTCAGCAGAGAACTGGGTTCTGCACAAGGGGACAAAAGACATTCCAGAAACAAGGAGCTGTGAATTAAAACTTTTGCTACATGTGTTCTCTAAATCTGAGCTCTCTCTCCCCAGGGACTTTGTGCACGCAAAGTGAGAACATGTCTCGGACTTCTGGGATGGTATGTTTATACTTTTTTTGTTTTACTAAACCATCTCAGTAAATTCCTCTTTTTAAAAGCTAATTAAGTTTAGTTGGCTGGTAGTAAATGGGAACACACCAGATAGGGGCTTGTGAGTGACACTCATCCATTCCCTGAGGGTTATCCTTCAAACTCTGAGGAAAGTAACCGGCAAGTGCCCACTGGGGACTCACTCACTCACCAGTAAAAGTGGGGGTTTGGAGAAGTGGGGGAGGGGCTCAAACTGAGGGGGTTCCTCTGTTTGGGGTGTGCTGGAACCAGCTCATACTGCCTCACTTTTCAGTGTGAACATTTATGCTTCAGAAATCTGCAACCAGAATTGATTTATTGCTTTGTCAATTGCCTAGACTTTAGGAAATAGGGAAGGCAATATTAATAATAGAAACCAAACTTAAAGTGGAGCATATAGTCAGGAAGCCGGTTGTTAAACATTTATCAGCAATCCCCTGGAGAGAAAGACAATTCATCAATATACTGATTATTTTTTTACCTTTCAAGAGCATTGGACCTGAAAGATTCATGATGGAGAAGGAAGTCTGAATGCAGATAGAAGCAGATTGTTTGCTCTCTTTCTTGTTTTGTTTTGTTTCTTTCTCATGGTTCCTCTCATTCATTCTAATTCTTCTGTACAACATGATTAATGTGAAAATATGTTTAATCGGAATGTTCATGTAGAGCCTACATCAGATTGCAGCTGTCTTGGGGTGAGGGGAAGGGAGAGATGGGGAGAAAATTTAAAACTTATGGAAGTGAATGTCAAAAAATAAAAATTAATAAATTAATAAAAAAAATTTTAAAGAACATTGGACCTAGAGTCAGGAGACTATTTATTATTCATCCCTTCTCATCTATTTCCAGCAAGCTCAGATAGAAGCAGTGGAGGAACGAGTTACTCTCTTATCTCTTTTATTTAATGTTCTGTGTATTATTCACAGATGGATAAAATCATGAGCTTTTTGTAAATGAATATCTTGGGATGTCAGCTTGCCTTCCCAAGGACAACAGCAGTAGAGAGGATGGTGGGGCTGATACAGGTGCCATCCTGTTCCTCGTGATTTAATCTCTACCCATTTTTTCTACTTTGAAAATCCTTCATCCCATGTAGCTTGGAGATTACAGATCTGTGGAATGACAGCTTGTATTCAAAGTTATCAGAATCTCAGAAAGAATAAGTGAATATATATGTAGATGTGTATGTATACACACACGCACACACACACACACACACATATATATATATATATACATATATATAAATGGTCTCTTGGCCCACCCAAGATTACCCTTCTCTGGACACAGGCGACCCTGTTTTAAAATCTTCTTCTAAAACATAACATTTTAAAACACACTTTCCCAGAACATGAGAAGAATTTTAAAAATTATTATTGACAGAGGCAGAGTCATTAATCCACAACGTGGTGCTGTGTTGAAGAGATGTTAAATTGGCTGTTACAAGGTGCCAGTATTTATAAAATCTTTAATTGGGTCTGGATTGGAAAATGGGTTGGGGCCCTTGAAGAGAGTGGGCACATGGCCAGGCTTCTTTGATGGATTTCTTGTAGAAATAAAATTTCCCTTAATAGAGGTCTGGGGTTTTCTAATATCCTCTTTTAAGAGTCTGTTCTGTTTTCTTTTTTTTTTTTTTAATTGAGCAATCAGGGTTAAGTAACTTGCTCAAGGTTACACAGCCAGTTATTTCTCGGTTGGTTGCTGAGTGTCTGAGCCCGGGATTCGATCTCCAGGTCGTCCCAACACTGGAGCCGGTGCTCTTACTCGCTCAGCCACCTGGCAGCCCCTAAGCAATTGGGGTTAAGTAACTTGCTCAAGGTTACACTGCCAGTTATTTCTGGGTGGTTGCTAAGTGTCTGAGCCCGGGATTCGATCTCCAGGTTTATCTCAACACTGGAGCCGGTGCTCTTACTCGCTGTGCTACCTGGCCGCCCCTGTTCTGTTTTCTTTCAAGGTCCTTCAAGGCAGAAATGGAATTGGGTGGCTTCTTGAGCAGTTGGCTAAGGGACCACCTGGGAGAAGATGAGGAAGTCAGGATGCCTATTGAGAGAGTTCTGGGGTCAGAAGGCCTAGACTCTAGTCCGGTCTCTGTCACAGCTGGCTGTGGAACCCCAGGGAAGTTTTTCCAATCCCTAGAAATATTTCTTTTGTGCTCAATAAAATAAGGATATTTTATCCAACTCCAGCCGTCTCACAGGATTGGGATTGGGGAGGCACCAGACCATGATTTCATGAGGAAAAGGAACTCCCAGTGAGGAAATGCCCTTCCCCAAAGCAGATCAGGGCCCTCCCTACAACCTTAGAGAGTTGGCTGGACTTCTGAGAGCAAGAGCTACAACTGTAACATGCCAGCAGGTGTTGTAGGGGGCTTGAACTCGGGATTTCTCACTCTGTGGCTGGATCCTTATCTACTACCATTCGAAGCAGACTGAATAGAAGAAAGAGCTTGGGTGTAGCAGTTGGAGGACTGCCTTAGGAGTCAGAAAGCCTGGGTTCACCTCCTAGCCTAGCCCATTAGGGTTGTGATCCAGAAAAAGTCATTTAACCCGTGTGATCCCTTCAGCTCACTAAGACTGTAAGGTATAGACGAATAATAAATTAGAGGGAATGAATGAATCAGGAGAAGCTGCATTGGTGGAGGAGATTTCCACACCAGGAGTTCCCTGAATTCCTGACGTCATAGTCCATCCAACATAATAAGAATTAGAACACAGATGTGTTTTGTACAAATCCCAAAGCCCTGTATGAGATGGGGGAGGCAGGCGAAGGCATCCTATCCTGTAACTGTTAATATATATGACTGTGACCTTTGGAGAAAGCTGAGATGATGTATAATGCCTGAGCCTGGGGACAGAGTCCCTTCTAAATCAACTGCCTCCCAAAGGGACAAAGAAAGAATGGAGGAAAGAAGAGACTTGGCCCAAGCAAAGAGAAGGAGCCATGTTGCGGAAGGGAGAGAGGCCATCCAGCTGGGGAGAGGCCTGGAGACCAGGCCAGGGAGGCCATGGGGGAAGGAAGCAGCCTGGGCTCTTATCGGCACCTGGCCTGGAGGAAACAAGCCTCTAGCTGCCTGAGGTTCAGGTTGGTAGGTGATAGGCAGGATTGGAATCCAGGCCTTGGCTCAAAGTTCTGAAAGTGAGATGCCCAGGAAGAGGATCAGACTTGTTAGGCATTGCCCAGAGGGCAGAAGAGGGGACGGTAGACACCAGGCCAGATGGATAAGGAAGCAGTTAGAGATGTCCACTTTAATTCAAGTCTATAAAACAGATAAATGCCAGTTACTGCTAGGTCCTGGGGATTAAGGGAAGCAGTGCCTGCCCTCAAGGATCTTCCATTCTATGGGTGGGGTGGGGCTGGGGGGACAGAAAGCCACTCCCCAGGCCTCAGGGCCCTAATTTTGTCAGTGCCCCTACTCCCCTCCCCGGTTATTACTCACAATCTCTTGACGTCTTAATGGATGATCTCTGGGAGTTATTGTGCCTGAGAAAAACCCATCACCCAGGCCCCCAGCTAGGCAGGAGCCTAAGAGATAACACATCGAGCGACACTTTCATTGGACAGAGATCAGGGAAGGCTTCCTGGAAGCAGCAGAACCTGGAGATTAAAATACAGAGATGAGGAAATACCCAAATCAGGAGAATGCTGGACTGGTCAGTGCAGTGAGCAATGGTGTCTGCAGGGGACTGGTGGGGGAAATATGCCTCCCCCTCTCAGGTGGTGGACTCCAGGGGCAGAATCAGGCATACACTTTTAGACAGGACTAATAGGTTGATTTGCTCTGTGGCTGTACATATTTGTTACTAAGGAGAGCACTGTGGGGGGAGGGGAAGGCGAGGAGAGCGGGAATCATAATGATAAATGATAATCATGTTTTTTAAAAACAGCATCAATATAATATTTAAAAGGAAAAAGCAAAATAAAACCAAAAGATAACCTCCCTGATTACATGGAGGTGGGACACTGTGTGTCCAGTGTGGGGAAAGGCTAATAGTCCACTTGGCCTGAAATATAAAGCCTGTGAAATGAGCTGCAGCGGTCACTGAAAGCTGAAATGGGCAGCCTCAGGGCTGGGGCTGAAAACCATTTTTCCCAGACATTGTAGAAGGAATTCATGAATCTGATAAGGGCTGGGTTGGATCCATGAACTTGCTTCTTTTTAAAAATACCCTGATCTATCTGTATCCCCCTATAATTGGAATTCTTTTGTCAATCTTGGTGATATTTTATGCTTTTAAAACATGTTTCTGAGAAAGGTCCATGGGCTTCACCAGATTGCCCAAGGAATCCTTGACACAGAGGGGCGAAGAGCTGGAGGCCTCTGGGGGTCTCTGAGGTGCCTCACCTTACAAATTCCAGGGTCAGAAGTTCTCATCTCTCTACTTTCTGACCTAATCATCTCTGCCAAAAGAACTGGTTTCAAACTGGGTTGGTTCTTCTGTGGATCCATCACATTTCAAGAACTGAAGGATATCAGACCCAGAAGGGACCTCCCGGGTCATCCAAGTTAGCCTGCGCCTGAATAAGAATTCCTGCTACAGTATCTCTAGTAACTGGTCATTCAGACTTTGCTCTAAGACCTCCAGCCACAGGGAGCTCACTACCTCCCAAGGTGCCCCATGACAATTTCCCTTCTCATCCTCAATATTAAATATTAAAGCACTGAAAGTGCCCCCACCCCAAAGGCCAAAGCCAGGTGTGAGCAATCATTGGGCCATTTCCACTTAAGCTCAGGAGTCTCCCCAAACAATCATCTCCACAACATCCCAAACTCAATCTGACCTGGATTTCCTGGCTTGTTTTCATTGATAGCCCTGGAAGCCCAAATCACCCCAAGCACACAACCCATCTATTGAGGAATGGTCTGAACACCTGGGGGTCTAGGAGTGTCCTGGGATGTTGTTACCCCCTCAGAAAGGATGGCCATAAGGAACTCTGGAGGCCTTGGACTGATGCTGAATCAAGAACACAGAGCCTGGGGGACCATATACACAATCCTGCCTCCAGGGGCTCTTCCCTTTTGGGTGTCCTTGACTTCTGGGGTGACCAATCAGTCTGGTAAAACCTATGAGTCCCTGATAAGAATCATGTTTTTAAATGCAAAAAAATAAAACACAGAACATTATAGGAAAAAAAAATCAATTCTATTGAAATGCAGTTCACACACCAAAAAAAAAAAATGAAACAGCTTTATGGATCCTAGGTTAGAGACCCTTGTACTACTGAAGATGACAGGTGAACTCAGTTTAAAGGCAATAACCAATCTTGCCTCTAGACTTCCAGGTGCCCCAATTCAAATTCAAATGTAATTGGAAATGTCTAACAAAATAAATAAAAACACAACTCAACATAAATAATGTTATTTTGTGATTTTTCCAAGTCAATGTGTGGCCAGAAGTTTGACACCCCCTTCTAGAGGACAGCTGATGAAATGTACTTCGCTTCTATCAAAAGAGATGGAAGGAGAGGGAGGACCAAGGTGCTGAATGGGGCATACACAAGGAGATCAGGGCTCTCCATTGATTTTGCTTTGTTGTTCTCGCTTTGTTTTGTTTTGTTTTTCTCTTCCGAGAAAAGGTAGCTTTGGACTCCTAAGGTCTGGGTTCCAAATTTGCCTTTGTCGCCTACTAGCTGTATCACCTTGGCCAGCCGAATAGGGTTGAGTGTCCTCATCTGTCAAATGAGGAGGTTGGACGTGATGGCCTTTGAGGGCTGTTCTGCCTCGAAACCCATAGCCCTATGAGCAGAGAGGGCTGGGGTGAGGGCAATGAAGGCATAAGAAACAAAAGGCATCGGTAAAAGTGTTATATAAACTCCCCAAATATGTGCACAAACCAGGATTAAGTCCGTGGTTTCTGACATTATTTCTGACCATAAGACAAATACACACAGCACACAGGAGGGCTGCCAGCACAGGCTCACTCTTGATCTGGTCAGACTGGAAAGTTACTAAGAAGCGGGTTATAATCTTACTTTATTCTAGTCTTGTTTTCTCAGAAGGGGTTGCTGATAATGGGACGAAAACTCCTGCAGCATTCCCTAGTCCCCCTTCTCACAGGGGCCAGTCAGAAGGGGGAAAGTGCCCCAACTTCCCGATGGGGTCAGTGGAAACAGGCACAGTGGACATCCCCTAGATCCTCTCCAGCCTCAGTGGGGGCCGGCTGAGGCAAACAGATGCCCCCCAAGCCTTGATGGGGGGCCAGTTAAGGCACACAGCATTCCAGCTCATGCATTCAAACCTAAGGTTCCCCATTCACTGACCAGTGCCCACCTGCTTTGTGGAGGCAACAGACAAAGCAGGCAGAGTGCCAGCAATAGCTTCGCACGTTTGCATCCCCATCCCTCTATCTCACTGCGCAGTCCCAGTGGGTGTTTATATTATTTATCATTATGTAATGCCACGCAAGCGTGGTAGGGATGTTTCAAACCATAATTGTGGGAACTCATATCTAATACCTGGAAACAAGAAATTGTTATGGCCATGGATCCCAGGAAACTGAACTTTAAAAAATAATAACAAAAATTCACTTCACACACACTAAAATCTACCTTACTTACACTGACCAACCAGACAAGACAGGAGGGGATAACAGTGACTTCCACAGGAGGGCTGAGGTCAAGGTGAGGGGACAGTGAGGGACAGTGGGAGAAGACAGTACGGAGTTCCCCATCGCCACTCTGCCACCACCACATCGTGTGACCTTGGGCATGGACACTGGGGTGAGCCATGGAGAGCAGCCCTGCCTGCCAGCTCCAAGGCTGAGCCAGCTCTGAAGGTTTGTCTGGAGAACGTGGGCTTCTGCTGTTCAAATACCCCCAGACTAATAGACTTTAGGACTTTCTCGGCAAAGCTGTAACTTAAAACAGACCCATTAGGCTCTCATTGACTTCTCTCTCAATTCCAAGTCCATTCAATCACCAATATATTCCCAATAAAGAAATGGAAATGTACAAGGCAAATGGACCCCTGCTCTCAGCACACCACCAGGCTCTCGGAATAAATAAATCCTCTCTGCATTTGCCCAATATTTCCTCCCTCTCGATTTCGAGAGAGACAGTAACCCTTTGGCTGTCATTGAATTAATTTGCTCCAAGTGGCTGTAATTCCTATATAAATCCTGAGATTGTTTCTAATTTACATGTTATATGTGGTTGTTTATGCATGTGGGGCCTGCCTTGTGTTCTCTGGGGAGATTCTCGAGAACTGTATGAATCATGTAAACAAAATTAGACCAAAATCAAGGGAATGCATTCTATTTTCTTTGCAAGGACTAATTTTTTTAAAGTTGAGTTTTCTCCATAATGGTCTTCCTGCTGACTTTAATTATATTTATGGCATAATTGCCCTGTGCTGGGGACATACAGAGAAGTCCTTGGTTCATTTTGCATCTGTCTGTTTCAGGAGCTGCCCCGCAGACAAGACAGAAAGGGGGGCCGAGAACCAAGAACCGTTCATTACCTGTTATCTCCAGGCGGCTGCTGCCTCAGGGTGATACCAGGGCTGGAGCAATGATGGCCAGGGGGGTCCCACACTCTTTCCTTATTTATGAGGATGAAATCAGGTCAGAGACATAACTTAAACCAGGACCGGTGAACTCCCTACTTCTGGGGTTTCCCCAGGGTACGATTTTCGGTCCATTACTGCTGTTAATTAATGATTTGCCAGCTGTCTGCACTAATTTTACAGCATTTATGTATGCAAATCCATCCAAGCTCCATGCACAGCAACTGGAATATTCAAATTGCAAACGTCCCCCTGCCCGGCCCAGCCCAGCCCCCTTCTATCTTGGGCCTGGCCCCCATTGCAGGAGGTGGTAGTCTGCTTCCCTTATAGATTCACCCGAGGCCTTCGGTCATCAGTGTGCTGGCCTGGAGGTCATCAGCTCAGCACTGACCAAACCAAGATGTCACAGCTGTTTTAAGGTCACTACTACATTCTCAGGTGGTTTTCTAGGCCTGGTGAGTGTGGCTGATCCTTCAAAGTCTGACCGAGGACTTTTGGGAGCCTCTCCAATGAGGTGAGCAGGCATAGGCATTCGCCCTTGTGTCTCCAGCCCATCGCAGAGTGCCTGGTGCTTAGCTGGCATTGAATACGTGCTTGTTGGTTGGTTGACTGACTGACTGACTGATTGATTCTCTTTGTTCCTCGACAAACTCACTCCCAGCCATAACTAGGTTTTTTTTTTTCACTTGGAGGTTTGATAGGGGACACAAGGAGTGGACATGTGGTGGTGACGGGACCTTAGAGAATCCTTGGGTCAGAGGCTGGAGTGTTTGAGTCACCTGGGAGAGCCGATTGTTAAATTTTCAGAGGCAGTATTTACACCTCAGAAACTGGCAAATACAGGGTCTGATTTATTGTTGTTGATTTTCTAGGCTTAAGAAAGTGTTAATAATGCAAACTAAACTTAACCATGACCCAATCCATCTTATTTCTCAATCGGCTGTTAAACATTGACCAACAGACTTCTGAGCGGAACCCTGCCTTGTTTCAAAGAAATAGTTTAGCATCACTGAAGAGAAACCAGGAGACCAAGTCTGACAGGTCTGCTGCGTCCCTCACCCAGAGCCCCCCACCTCTGTACCAAAAGTAGGGATAACAAAGGGGAACACCCATTGTTCAGGGCTCAGGTGTGCAGAAGCCCCAGATGGGGTCAGGGCCAAGGCATGTCTTTGGGAGCTTGTCCAGGGAAAGGGCAGAAAGCCCCACCTTTCTCCACCAGCTTGTGAGCCATCATTCACTCAGGTCTCCAAAATCTCCTTTCATCAGCCCTGGATGGAGAGAAACAAACCCAGCAGGAAGGAGGGAGTCTGAAGGTGTCAGAACAAAGAGCTTCCTTCCTTAAGTTAAGGCCATTTCCCATTTATAAAGGGCACTAGACTTGGGGTCATCAGAAGAGTTAGGTTGGAACCCTAGTTAGGCCACTTTTAAGATGGGTGACCTTTAAAATGGAAGAAGTCACTGCCTTTATCTGAGCCCCAGTCTGTCCACTTGTAAAATGAGGTGATTTCTAATAGAAGGTCTCTGACATCTTTACCAGCCTAGGAAAGAGTAAGAGGATCTGGATTCAAATCTCACTCTGATGCTTACTAGCTGTGTGACCTTGGGCAAGTCATTTAACCTAAGTCTCTGTTTCCTCATAGGTAAAATGATGGGGGCTGGGGAGAGGAGCACTAGATGGTCACCAAGATCCCCTTCAGCAACACATCCACTATCCAACGTGTGACTTGGAAAAGTCACTTAACTTCCCACCAGCCTGGTTTTCTTATCTATAAATTGAGGCCATTTAATCAGATGACCCTGAGGTCCCCTCCATGATTCCATGAGGCCAAGAATTTGTCTTATCACAACCTAGAAAGCGAATGGGGCAGAATAGATTTTTCAGTCCCTCTTTGTAATGTGGCTTGGCAATCTCCTGGCAGGAACAGAAGGGATGGAAGAATCCCCTTCTAACCCTATGCTGGCACAGAGGCACCCAAGACCCTCGCCTGTCGTCTGGAGCCCGAGGCTGGGGAAGGGTTCTGCGAGCCGGGCACCCCTGTGACTCACCTTCCACTGGAAAGTCAGCGCTGGCCCCCAGCACCCACATCTTAAAGGGCTCCACTATTCCTCAGGAAATAAAAATGAAGTTCTTTTAGCTTTGCACAGCCCTGCCTCCCTAGAATCCAAGTCACTTGCGAGTCAAGGCATCACTTCAACCTCTTACAAACAACAACAATTTCAACCATAGGTGTTGTCTCCCGCATTGGAATAATGTGAGCTCCTTGAGGGCAGAGCCTGTCTTACTTCTTTATTTGTATCCCCAACCCTCAGGAAGGTGCTTTGTACACAGCAGGAGGTTAATAAATGCTTCTTTATCCATTTCTTCACTCCCACAGAGTGCAGCATATGGAAGAAGTCAGAACAAAATGCAGGAGAGGCAGTACAAGGCGCGGCCTGGGGTGCGGCTGCAGGGATTGGGAGCCAGAGATTTCTCTTGCAGTTGTTGTGTGTGAGCCTGGCTGAGGACCTGGGAGGGTGAGATGCGCTTCTATCAGCATCCTTAGCTGGTGTGGCTCTAGATGCCATACAGGAAATGTGCCAGAAGGGGGCGCTGTGAGCCCACAAGTAGCTTGGACACAGGCGCTGATGCTTCTTGCCCGGCTTGCTTGGTCCTTAGCCCTGGAGAAGCACACCAACCTGCGGGCACTGGGGTGGGCTTCCACGGGAGATACGTGGGGCCTCACCCTCCTGGAGCCGTCACAGTTGGCTCTTTAAAGTTTACCCAAGGGGCAGTTAGGTGGCACAGTGAATAGAGCACCAGTCCTGGAGTCAGGAGGACCTGGGTTCAAATCCGGCCTCAGACACTTAATACTCACTATTCATGTGACCCTGGGCAAGCCACTTAACCCCAATTGCCCAGCCTTCCCCCCTCCAAAAAGAAAAAAAAAAGTTTACCGAAACTTCGTCCAATCTCTTAACTTATCCCTGCAGCCTGCCTGAAAATTCAGAGAATATTTCTACTTTCCTAGCTGGAAGGCAAACTTGTATAATGTGTGTGGCTGTGTGTATGTGCAATAAGTGCACATATAATAACCATGTAGACAAGGTAAATGCAGAGAAAGATTGGGTGTGTGTGCATATATATGTATGTGTGTATATCTACATATATGGCAAGATAGATATGTTCATTTTATATTGGGAATCGCCAAAGACTTAGTTCATTTTAAAGCTATAAAATCTTAAAACTGCACTGAGACTTTTGGCACACCCTGTGTGTGCATATGTGTGCATAATAAAATGACAGGTGATATGTAGGTGGTTGGTATATGTAAATAGACAGATAGGTGAGTAGATAGATAAATAGACAGACAGATAGGGCTAGATTTTTAGATGTACAATAGTTTATCAAGTGACAAAGAGCCACTGATGATAGATGGGGCAGAGGGAGAGACTAGATAAATAAAGACAGACAATAGATTGTCGAATAGGCAGGCAGAAAGACAGACAAACAGACAGATCAAGGGCGCAGAACTTCATTTAACACAGCTTTTTATCACATGGATCCAGCTAGATTGAAGAACCTAACCTGCCTCCTATCCAAATTAGGTGGCTGCGGTCTGCTGGGAAGACCTCTGACCATGCATCAGAGTGCCTCGGCTCAATGGGCAGTGCAGTGGCTAGAGCACCAAACTTAGAATCAGGAAGACCTGAGTTCAAATGCTGCTTAAAATGCTGGCTGTGTGACTCTGGGCAAGCCACTTAACCTCTCTCTGCCTCAGTTATCTCCTCTATAAAATGGGGATAATGGTAGTGTAGGATCCAATAAGAAAACATGCGTGAGCAAACCTCCGTGTACTCCAGAAATGTCAGCATCATTGATACTATTCTAATCCTTGCTTTATCACTTGGCAACTCTGTGATTTGGGCATTTTATCTCTCAAACCTCAGTTTCCTCATCTGTGAAATGAGGGAGCTGAACTCACTGGCCTTCAAAATCACATCCAGTTCTAAGTCAATAGTCCTATGATCCAACGCCCTCTCTGAGCCTCAGTTTCCCCATGTGTAAAATGGGGCTAAAGCCACGTGCATCCCCTGCCATATCAAGTCACTAGGAGAAGTAATAGATACGATGTATGCCTATATCCCTGGGGACTGGCACGGTGATTGTCATGGGCATGAATAAATATTCAGTGATTTATTCATTGACATGGTAAAAAAAAAAAACTGATATGACCGAGTCCATCTACTGTGCAGATAAGTGTTTTCAGGCATGAGTGCCTTTTTTAAAGAGTACCCTGAGCTTTGCTGGAATGAATTCTTGCGTTTCTCAGTTACTCCCTAGCCAGCCATCTTGACACAAATCAAAGGGATAATGTTAGTGCCGACTACATTGGCATTTCCAGCCCTTCCCTGCCTGGCTCCAGTCTACCTTCCCTGCCTCCTTTTGAACACTTTCCATTCCAGTCAAAGGACCCACATGCTCTTCTCCACCCTCTCCACTCTCATCCCCTGAGACAGCCACATTCCATCTCCTGCATGCAGCATTCTCTCCCTCCTTCCCCTCCTGGAATTCCTGGCTTCCAACAAGGTTTACCTCCGGCACCACATTTCATGGGAAACTTCTCCTAACAACCCTTATGGTTAGTGTTCTCTCTCCTTCCTCAAATCATCAGGCATTTACTTCTCTGCATAAATACTGTAGCCCTCCAGGAGAACATAAACTCTCTGAAGGCAAGATATCTTTTTTATTTCATCTTTGTAATCTCAGAGCTAAACATGGCCTTGTACATTATATGTCATTTATTTAATGTACAATTCCTTGTAAGCTATTTTTTTTTTTAAGCAATCAGGGTTAAGTAACTTGCTCAAGGTTACACGGCCAGTTATTTCTGGGTGTGGTGCTGAGTGTCTGAGCCCAGGATTCTATCTCCAGGTCGTCCCAACACTGGAGCCAGTACTCTTACTCGCTGAGCCACCTGGCCGCCCCTAAGCAATTGGGGTTAAGTAACTTGCTCAAGGTTACACGGCCAGGTGTTTCTGGGTGGGTGCTAAGTGTCTGAGCCCGGGATTCGATCTCCAGGTCTTCTCAACACTGGAGCCGGTGCTCTTACTTGCTGTGCTACCTGGCCGCCCCTCTTGTAAGCTATTTTTAAAGAAGTTGAGAAGGTAGGAAGGGAAGAGAGATACCTGTGATTTCATCCATTGAGGGAATTATGGTCATTCTCACCTTGTGACCCTGGGCAAGTCACTCTTGCTGCCCCAGACAACTCTAAGGCTATAAACAGGAGTCAATCCATATTTGGAGACGTAGTTTCCTCACTGGGAATTCTGAGTTAATGAAATTACAGACCCGTTTCCCTACTACTACCACCACCATCACAAATAAAGGGGAATTTGTTGTTATTCAGTCATGTCCGACTCCTTGTGATCCCATTTGGGGTATCCTTGGCAGAAATACTAAAGTGGTTTACCATTTCCTTCTCCAGCTCATTTTATAGACGAGGAAACTGAAGCAAACAGGGTGAAGTGACTTGCCCAGGGTCACACAGCTAGTAAGTGTCTGAAGCCAGATTTGAACTCATGAAGATGAGTCTTCCTGACTCCAGGCCCAGCGCTTTATCCATTTTACCAATGCCAAAACTCCCTCCACTGACCCAGATTTTCAGTCTTGGAGAGTTGTCAGAGGCAGAAAGAGTTTAAGTGTCTAGGAGAGCATGATACAAGTTGTATGTGTCAGAGACAGGACTGGAACTCAAGTCCTAAGACTTCAAGCCAGACTGCTCTTCATTAAATTTCTCACTGTGAATACAGTAGGTACTTACTAAATGCTTGTTTTATGGTTTAGTGGGAAATATCACAGGATATATAGCAGCTGCAACCCTCAAGGGTGGCGCTCCAGACCTCGATGAACTCTTCTCTCTGCACCTGGTTCACTGGTTTCAGAATTACTGATGAAAACAACAACTGAAATGGGGAAGAGCCTTGGGTGAGTAGTGGAAGGTCACCGCCAGATGGCTGGGGGCATCTTGAAAGGCAGAGAGAAGAAACATTTAGCATCTCCCTCGAATCGGCCAGCGGCAGTGGTCAGCATCTTCCGATGCTTTTGCTGTCTTTCTAAATTAGGTTTATTTCCCAGGAAAACAGGTCCTCATGGCTCCTGATTTATAGTCCAACTTCAAGCCAGAGGGGGAAATTTTCATTTGCTCCAATCTGAATTTCGAGGTCTTGAAGCAATGAGAGCGTATCCAACCAAGCTTCTGAGTGCCGTGGGTGCAAAGAAGCCTATTTTTAAATTTTGGTTCAGCTAACAAGTTTAGAATATGGAAATGCTGGGCTTGGGCTCTCTCTGTGGTCCCCAGGACACATGGTAAACAGGCTCTGACAATGGCCAGCCTAATAAATTTGTGCTTTGCTCCATATCATTTCTTTCCCATATCTGTCCCATAGCTATGCAGATAAAGTGGCTGAATGGATGGAGAGACAGACAGACTGATAGACAGAGACAGGGGAGAGAGAGAGATAGAGACAGAGAATAGAAAGAAAGGAAGAGAGAGAGAGAAACAGACAGAGAGAGAGAGAGAGAGAGAGAGAGAGAAGGGAGAGGAGGAGAGACAGAGAGAGTGTCAATTTAATTCAACAAAAATATGAAGTCCCTAAAGTGGGCTAGACTATGTCACTTCTGGTGAGAGAACATCAAAAAATCAAAGCAATCTTTGGCCTCAGGGAATTTCTATCCTCCTGGTTCACAACCTAGTGGACTTAGAGTGGGAGAGGAAAGGGGCCCCCAAAACCTCATTTTCCAAAGATAAGGAAACAGAGGGAGAGGGACACCCCCAGTCACTGGGCAGTGAGAAAGGTCACAGACAGGGACCACTGAGTCCCACCATTCATTTTCTAGATGGGGATGGAGGCACAGAGAGGTTGATTTGCCCAGGGTCACACAGCTAATGAGAGTCTAAGATGAGATCTGAAGCCAGGTCCCCCTGATTTCAAGGCTGGCACTCTGTCTTCTCTGCCCTCCCCATGGTGCCACACAAATTCTCAAATGTGAACCTTCCAGACAGGGGACAGAGGACTGGCTGCTGTTAAGCCTCGGCCGCTTCTGAATTAGGGTTCAGTGGAATCTGATGCAACCAAAAATTTCCCCAGAAAGACATAGGCTTTCTCCTTGAGAATGACCCATCAGAAAAAGGCCGTCTGAGTTTCTGGCTTCTACAGCCCCTGAAAAACAAAATGGGGGGTGGGCAAAGAAAATAAGAGCCTGCCTCATCAACTTAATCGTCCAGGCATAATAAAACTTGGTCTGATTGTATCTGGCCTATTCATGTAATTCCAATTATGAACCAATTTCACAGACTAGAACTAATTTCATTATGACTATTACCAAGCAATAAAAACAGAGGCACGGCATGGAATGAGTGGAAGGGGCCGAGGGTGCCTGTGTGGCTCCCATGCAGACTCACAAGAACCTGGAGGGGCGGGAGGGGTGGGGGTGTCCAGCATCGGTTATTTTATGACTCACTTTATACCTGGGCCGCCTCAAAGGTGTAGCAGCAAGGGCACCAAGGACCAGAAGCTGAATCCTCACTTGGGCACTCACCTTTAGAAAAGTCGCTTTGCCTATGAGTCAAGTGACGGGATTAGACCAGTTGACCCCAGACCTACCTTCTCGTTCTTTGGGTAATGCAAGGAAGGCAATGATGGAATGAGGGAGGGGTCCCAGTGTGATGCTCCAGGAATACTGGAGGAGGAAAAGATCCCAGGCACCCGGGCAGTGGTAGTGGTGGGGGCCAGAGCTGAGCCTTGACAGGAGATGAGGAAGGAGGAATTCCAAGCACAGGGACTGGCTGGGCATATAGGGAACTCCACGGGAGAGCCTGACAGCCTAAAGCAAACCAAGGTACTTGGCTAAGGTCACACGGCTGGCTGGTGGCACTTCAGAGGATCGCATACCTTGAGCTGGAAGGAGCCAGGTCCAGCTCCTTCACTCTACACTGAAGGAAACTGAGACCCAAGGAAGCCAAGTGACCTGTTCCTGCACCAGAGCCAAAGCCAGATGGCTCCTTTAGGCCACACTGTTTCCCATTGGACAAAATAGAAGACATTGTAACAAGAAGATGACGTTGGCTCTTCTAAGACACAGGAAACAGGGATAATGAAAACAGATGGAAGAAAAGTTGTCTGCTAAGTGTTTACTAAGTGTTGGGGATAAAGTGAGAACCCCAGCTGGGATTCAGGGGCACTGCTTGAAGCTCCCAGGTTTCCAGCACCTCTCTTTGTATTGTCTCCCACCGTCAGAATGCCAGGTCCTTGAGGGCAGGCACAATCTTTCTGCTTGTATTTGGTGTCCCTGGGGCTCAGCACCTTGCCTGGCATATAGGAAGGGCTTAGTAAAAGCTTTATGGGGCAGCTGGGTGGAAGCTGTAGATAGAACACTGGGCATGGAGTCAGGAGGACCTGAGTTCAAATGTGACCTTAGACACTTACTAGCTGTGTCACCCTGAGCAAGTCACTTAACCCTGCCTGCCTCGGTTTCCTCATCCGTAAAATGAGCTAAAGAAGGAAATGGCAAACTACTCCAGGATCTCAGTCAAGGAAACCCCAAATGGGGCCACAAAGAGACAGACACAGCTGAAAATGACTGAACAAGAAAGCTGTGTGACCCTCACAGTGCCTCAATTTTCTCCCCTGTACAATGTAGGGGCTGTAGCTGAGGCCTTCTAAGGTCCCTTCCAGTCCCAGGTGACCCTAGAGTGGAGATGGAGTCATGAAGGCTTGGGTCTGAAGCTGCCTCGGTGGCTTCCTGGATGGTGTGCCTTGAGCAAATCATGTAGCTGAACTGAGCCCCAGGGTCCACATCTGAAAAATGGGGTAACAACAGCTCCTCCCAGAGCTGGGGTCAGCATCAAACAAGACAATGCATGTAAAGGGCTAAATAAATGCCAGTAATTATAGTAAAGTCTATGCTTGGTTTCAAACATTCCCTTCACTTGTAGAATGTAAGCTTCTCGAGGACCGGACAGTTTCCTTTTTGTCTTTGCAGTCACCGTGTCTAGCACAGGCCAGACCATGGAGCAGGCACTCGATAAACATTTGTTGAATGAATTATCTGAAAGTTAAAATAGGGGTATATGTACGATTGACAACACTGAGTACAAACCCTAGAATCTATCGAAATGGCCCCGTGGCTTAGTCTTAGTCCTGTGCCCAGCATATACAGCCACCACATAAAAGTGTGTTGATTTATTGGAAACGAGAGGGGAATGGTTAAAGAAGTCATTATGTAATAGAATATGATAATGCAATTAAGATTGGAAAGGGAGAAAAAAGAAAAATAGAGGAATTATGGGAAAATCTTTATAAATAATGCAGAGCAAGGGAAAATATCAAAACCAGAAGAACAGAGTATGCGTCCATTCTGACCACATGAGAGGGAAAACCAGTGAGAATGGATGGACCAAAAAAGAATGCTGTTAGACTCTCAGAGGGAGCAAAAGCGGGGTGATATGGGATGTTGTGGGGTGATTTTTGTGTATGTTAGAGGACTTGTAGAGCTGGAGCTGGTGCCCAAATCCCAGGCTGTCCAGGCCAACCATCACAGAGTAAGTTTAATTGATCATGCCATACAATATTGCTTAGGATAAATAATTTTTAAAGAAATTCACAAAAATCAAGGTTGATTTTTCTTCTGAAAGAAAAAAAGTACCTGCCAAGCATTCTTGTATATGATGGTCTTTTCATCCAATTTAGCAGCACGACGGTGGTAGATGATGAGAAAGATTTCTAGGATCAGGAGAAAATGAGATTGCCAAAGAACAATGTTTTTTATTATTTTTCAGCCCATTACATCACCTTCTACTAAGATGGAAGTTTTGGAAAAAGCCACTTAGTTATAGTTCAATTTTCACAGAATTGGAGAATCAGAAGGGATGAAAGCAGCCTAACCCACACCATCCTCCATCTTCTCCAACCTCTCAAGGAAGCCCCTTCCACTTTGTGATCTGATGGCAGTCAGTGATTCCTGTAGTCATTGGTGCCTCTTTCTATAAAGTGATGATGTTTAATTTTTCTCTTCCCTGGAAACTTCCTCCCCAGAGGGACCACACGTGGAGGGATGGCCTGCTTTTCCTGAGCATGCCCTCCCAGGTTCCTGGTGCTGCTGGAACACAACATGGGTCATTGACAAACATCCCAGTGTTCCAGGGCATTGTATCCTTCTGGGCTTGAGAAATACGTGCTCTCTAAATGACATCACTTGACAGCACAACATTCTTCTAGGCATAAGTTTTCATTCCATCCTCAAAAACTCTTTGATGCTGGTTTTCGAGGAGTCTTTTCAGCCAACCACAGTCAGTGTGCCCTTCTGTACCACTCTCCAGCTCCTTCCCTGTATGTGGACAGTCTCTAAAAAAAATAAAGAATGAACAGAGTAGGGGCGGCCAGGTAGCACAGCGAGTAAGAGCACCGGCTCCAGTGTTGAGAAGACCTGGAGTTCGAATCCCAGGCTCAGACACTTAGCATTCACCCAGAAACACCTGGCTGTGTAACCTTGAGCAAGTTACTTAACCCCAATTGCTTTAAGAAAAAAAAAAAAGAATGAACAGAGTAGTCTAAAATCAACACCTGCCCTTTACCCAAATAGGGCCTTACCTGGTTAATGACCTTTCTCCTGCAAAGCATAGTAACTCATTGGAGGCAACCAAAGCTTTGGGGCCCAGTAAAGCCAATGGCTCCTGTTTCAAAAACATAGAACAATGAATGGTGGGCGGCATTTGGAACATCCCCATTGCCCCTCTGGGTGAGGGCTCCGGCTACAAGGAGTGGGACCCTCTCAGGAAGGAGCTGAGCCCCTTCAGGGCGCTGATATGAACCCAATAGGGCCCAATCACAGAAGGCCCTGCCTAGGCCAGGCCAGAGGGAAGATGCAGCATCACAAAGGGGCCCATACTGACCATTCCACAGAAGATGCACCAGGGGGCAGCATCGGCCTACAAATGGCAGCCACTCTGCTTCCTTCTTCCCTTCCTCCCTCCTTGGCGCCAATCCTTGGCTAGACTCCAAGACCGCGGCCATTTCCAGAAAAAATGCACGGGAGGCGAGGGGCATTTTTCAGTTCTTGTTTCCCCAATGGCGGCAGCTCAGCAGTGAACGCCCCCCACCCCAAGGCAGAAAGAAGACAAGACCCTCAAAGAGAGCTGGAGGAGGAAAAAGGCCATGTCCACACGAACCCCGCCTCCAGCAGCTTCCACCTTTGTGTCCAAGCCTGGGGCATTTTTCTCCATTATTGCATCCGTGTACATTTGTTCTTGGCGGTGAAGGGCAGGAAAACTCAGGGGATGTGGAGTGCCCCAGGGGACCCCTCATGGTATAGGTGGGAAAACTGAGGCCCGGAGAGGGTGACCCCGGGTCCTGTGACTCCAAAGTCAGCATATGCTCCACCCCACAGATCAAAGGCCCCGACTATGACACCCTCAAGTGCCCAGAGCTTCAGCATCCCTGTCCCTCCCCACCCCATCCCCCTCACCCCAGCAAGCCTCCCCTTCTGCAGAGAACAGCAAAGAGGGGGCCTTCTGATGCAGTTAATTCACATTAGACCACGAAAGACTGAGAGCCCTAAAACCATCACTGGAGAATCTGATGTTTCCGAAAGGTCGCTTGCTAGTCCAAATCAATTTCTACTCAAGCAACGTGAGTGCCTGGGAGGCCTGAGAGGCCGTATCTAAACAGTGGAGAAAGTCTTTTGAAATTAAGATGATACAGAAAAAATAACAATACAAAAAATGTTTTAGAAAAAGATAAAATTCAGCCTGGAACTGAAGTGAGGGCAGTGGAGCCTCTGATTTATCCTTTCTGATCCTCTGAGCCTTGGGTGGTTCCTTGACCATATCGTTCATCTAATAAGTGTTTGTTTACCAGGCATCCACGATGCTTCATTGTTATCTTGGTGTTCCTAGCACAAGCACATAACAGGCCCTTTTAGGGTGCTGCTGATCAATGGAGTCATTGGACTGAATTGCACTGAATCATTTGCTTTGTGACCCTGGACTACTTCCCTAACCTCTCTGAGTCTCAGTTCCCTCATCTATAAAATGGGGAGAATAACATTTAACCTCTCTCAGAGAGCACAGAGAAAGCTGAATGCTTCCCAGAAATGGAAGCTGTCGGCATGTGTGGGGAGAGCCTGGGTGGCACAATGGCTAGAGCTCTGGCCTTGGAACCCAAAAGATCTGGGCTTCCTGACTGAGGGTCCCTGTCCTGAGATGCCCCCTCTCTGGGCTCCGCTGGCACATCTCTGAGTCACAGAGAAGCTGCTGAGGAAGGACCCTCATCCAGAGGCTCCCGGATTCCTATAAAATCTCAAATCCAACCCCTTTCTCTAGGACCAAGAAATTAACTTCTAGAAATAATACTAGAGGGAGGAATTTTGGCAGAGGGGGTTACAAGGCTGTTAGGGGCACTCCAAGCACCTTCCCATCCCATCCAGTCACTTTGTTCCTTCCTCACCTGCCCCCTCCCCAGAAATCCTGCCCCCACTCCCCCCATCCTGCATGTTCTCTTTTCTCCCCACTGCCTCACCCCCATATCTTCTCATTGAAAGGATGTTTCATTCGGGTCTTCTGTATTACCCACCAGAGTACCCTGCACACAGCCCCTGGGGGGTCGGGGGAGAAAGAACCTTAATAAATGCTCACTGATTAATTTCAGATACAAATACAAGAAATGAGACCATCCTTCCGCCTGAGGAGCTAAATCAGAGAGATGTGCTTGGGGTTTCTGTTTCCTTTTTAGATTTACAGAAACCTTGGTGAGGCCGCTGAGACACTCAGATTCACAGGAGGAAAAGGTCAGAAAATGGTAACAATTTTCCAGTCCAAGAGCCCTTTCAGGATTACAAAGCCCATTCCTTGGACTATCTCTGTAAGGCAGGCCTAGGGAGTGCAATGATCATTCCATCCATTTTATAACTGCAGAAATGTTGGCCTGATTTGTCCAGGGTCACACAGCAAGTAAATGTCAGAGTCCAGTCAGAGTCAGGCCTTCTGCCTCTCTGACCTCTTCTACCTCTGAAGCAGGACTGGCCACATTTGAGAAGAAAGCTGTTGGGGGCACAGAGAGTTTGTGAGGTCCAAGGTCCAAGAGGTGACATCACACTGTGAGCTTGATGATAGCGTCCTATTTACAGGGAATGTAAATAATTGTAGTAGTGTAGTAGTATTAATAGTGATAATGGTGATTAATTACAATAAGAGCTGGCTTTTCTACAATGCTTTAAGGTAGGCAAAATGTTTTCCCTATATTAGCTCATTTTGTCCTTCTTTCCATCTGACTGTCCAAGCTGTGTGAGCAGCCCGGACCCAACGCAGTGATCATCATCAAGCAGAAATCCCGGGGTTAGCAACGAAACAGATAACTGCACTGGTTCTCTACACCAAAGGGTGCTGTAAATACTGAGTGATGGAAAATATCTTCATTAATGTGTAAATTTCCCAAATATGACCAGGATCATGGCGCCTATGAGGGGAGAAACATAATCCATCTTCGAAAGAAATCAATAACGGTAGTTGGAAGCTGCCTATTTATGGAAGGACACAAATAGCATTTGTGTCTCTTTGTAAATCTAAATCCCAGAGCCGGATGCCTCATGCAAAATGCCCCAAATGGATGCATCTATTTCCATTCCCTTCATTTCTGTTGCCTTTTTTGAATTTTGTAGAAGAGATTTTTGTTTTGCAAAAACACAAACTGCTTCATTAACCATTTCTTGTCATTCTGCTTGCTCTAACTCTGAGAGGGTTTTTTTTTTTAATTTCTCTAAGAAAAAGAATTGATTGATTTTTAACCATCTGTAAGTTGACATTATTTGTGGTCACTTAAGCAGGAAGCTCTCTGCCTCCATGGGCTTTCTCTCATACAATAGCACACACTCTCTTTCAGACTATAGTGTTATTAACATCCGAGAAAAGCCATTCTGGAGAACTGCAGCTGGTGGGATTGATCGGGAGATGAGATGGTGAACATGCTGAATTTTTAAAATGCAATATTATTCCGGAGTACATTAACCTAATCACACCGTGCAAGTAAATTAATGACAGTTCATTACCTAATAGCACAAATAATATTCCCCGAAAGGATCTAAATCCACTCCTGACACAAGCTCAATTTTTATAATGTCCCATTGACAGCATTTCTGGAATATATGCTGTGGATTCTAACATTAGCTTTGCTGTTAATTGGAAATGCAGAAGGAGAAGCCACAAATATTCCACACGAGTTGGTGAAGAAGGATGAAGAGGAGAGGGCCAGCAGAAACGCAGCTTTATCACCAACCTGACAGCGTAGCTTGGACAGAAAGCCCACTCCGCATTTTATGGGGCAATGGGGCTGTGAGCTCGGCCATGAGGATAATTTTCTCCTTCAGTTCAGTCCTGTCCAACTCTCTGTGACCTCGTTTGAGGTTTTCTTGGCAAAGATCCTGGAGAGGTTGGCCATTCATTCCTTTCTCCAGCTCATTTTACAGATGAGGACACTGAGGCAAACAGGATTAAGTGACTTGCCCAGGGTCACACAGCTAGTGTCTGAGGCCATATTTGAATTCACAAAGATGGGTCTTCCTGACTCCAGGACCGGTGTTCTGTCCACTGTGCCCCCTAGCTGCCCCCATGAGGATAATAATAATAGGTCAACTTATACAGCCCCTACTAGATTCCTGGCAAGGTGCTAAGAGCTTTGTAATTACTATCTCATTTGTTATTATTCTACAGATGAGGAAACTGAGGCAGAAAGAGGTCAAGTGACTTGCCCGAGGTCAGACACAGCTAGTGTTTTCCTGACTCCAGGCCTGTGCCCTATACACTATGGCGCCACCTAGCTGCCAGCCTGGTGTAGTACTGTCAGTGCCCATGAAACACTCCTGTTTAAAGAAAAAAAATTATTGTTTTACTGTGAACTACACAGCCACCAACAAACTCAAACATCTCAACACACAGACGAAATGAAACAAAAATAGCCTGTGCAGGAAAACATGAGCCTTCGTATATACAGTGTGGGTTTTTTTTTTTAAGTGCATATTAAATTTCACACGGTAGTAACAAAATTGCCCCGTTTAAAATTATGGTTCCTTCTGAACCTCTCTTAAAAATGGGTTTCTCCAAAGCTGACTGGCACTTCTCCCCAGGAGGATGACCTTTCCCATTCTTGGGGCCTGCCTTCAGCCTGTCCCAGACAACACCCTGTGGGCAGTTCAGTCTGTGCTTCCCTCCTGACCAGTCCCGAAAAAGCAGACCCTGAACTCGCTGAATCCCATCTGGGCCCCAGCAGTCGCCCGACTTAGGAAATGTCTGTGGAACCTTGAGAAATGCAAAGCAAAGAAGGGGTATGCCTGGCATTTGTTTTTCAGTTGACAAGTTCTCCAAAACCAACCTGGAAGTCAGCCAAGGGCTGGATTGTTCCACAAGGACAAGACGGGAGTCCTGAGTCTCTGGCTAGTTCCCACAAGTCCTACATTTAGGAAGGGGATAGGAAGAGAGCCTGGACCTGTGATTTCACTGGTCATGAGGAAACTCCCCCAGTGCAAGTGGACGCCTTCCTGAATCTTACAGTCTTAGAGAATCTCCCAACCAGTGTGTGACTGAGGGAGGACTTGAACCCAGACTTTCCTGTGTATCCACTGCCCCACATGGCCTCTCCCCTCACTTAGTAGGTGCTTCCATTTCTGGAACACTTTAAAGGTTATGAGATGTTTTCTCTGCAACTACCCTATGAGACAGTGTGTTATTTTCCCCATTTTGTAGATGAAGAAACCAAGACTCATAGAGGATAGACTTGCCCAGAGTCAAACAGCAAAAAATTCAGTGCAATTCAGTTCAATCAATCAATCAACAGCATTTATTAATATTTTTAAATTCAAAAAAATGTTTTACTGATATCTTATACTTTTATATCATTTGCATTTTCCACATTTCTTTCCCCCTAACTCCCTCAAGAGACTCTTACAATAAAGGAAAAAAGAAAAAAAAAGTCCAGAGAAACTCATCAACATTTTGGAAAAAAAAATCTTACGTTGCATGCAGTCTTGCTCACCCACAGGCCCACTGCTTCTGAAGAAAAAGCCAGAGAAGATCTCTTTTCATGCCTTTTTGGACCCAACCTTAGCCAGGAACGTTTTGCAGGATTCAGGTGTCATTTTCTGTTCCTGTTTCTCCTTTCCTTTACATTGTTATAGTTGTTGTGTATCTTGTCCTCATCCTGCTTACTGTACTTTGTATCAGTTCATATATATTTTCTTGTGCTTCTCTATATTTATCACCAACATCTCTTCTTGCAGCACAGTAAAATTCCATTACATTCACGGGCCACAATTTGTTCAGCCAGCCCCGGATTTAGCCAGACAGCTGTTTTGTTTCTAATTCTTTGCTGCCATAATGAAAACAACACCATAGAATCTTGGTGCCTCTGGGACTTTTCTTTTAATCACTGAGTCGAAGGGTATGGACATTTTAGTCAGACTGACTACTTATTGTATGTTAGGTCCTCGCTATTTAATAGAGCAAGAAATCTTCCCTTCCCTTATCAGTTCTGGGCTCGAATGCTAAAGTCTAGAGAGGGTCAGACTTGAAATCAAGAAGACCCGAGTTCAAATCCCTCCTCAGATACTCTCTGTGTGACTCTGAACAAGTGATTTAACTTTCTCGGTTTCAGCCTCTTCATCTATAAAGCAAGACCCCACAGGCTCATTATGTGATACCTTCCCTACAAGATTACCTGCTATTTGCTTAGCACAGTTTTGGGCATATAGTAGGCATTTAATAAATGTTTATTGATTTGCATCCCCAGCAGCATAGCATATGACTCAAAACAGGCACTTAATAAATGCTTTCTGATTGATAGAGGGACTAATTGATGGGAGAAATAAAAATTTCCTGACTGGTCTTAACAGGACTTATTAAAGCACATGCTATGTGACAGGTGGGCAGCTAGGTGGCACAGCGAGTAGAGTGTGGGGCCCAGAGTCAGGAAGAACTGAATTCAAATCCAAACTCAGATACTTCCTAGCTGTGTGACCCTGAGTAAGTCACTTCACCCTGTTTGCCTCAGTTTCCTCATCTGTAAAATGAGCTGGAGAAGGAAAGGGCAAACCCCTCCAGTATCTCTGCCAAGAAAATCCCAAATGGGGTCAGGGAGAGGTAGACAGGACTGAAAATGACTGGGCAACAGCAACATGTGCCAGACTGTATGAGGTGCTGAGATACAAGTACAAGGGTAAAACATCTCCGCAGAGGCCCACAAAGCATGCATGACTTCGGAACATCCAAGAACTAGCAGTGGCAGTGAGGGGATCCTGGATTTAAGGCCCCAATACCAGGGCTCAGATCTGGGCTGAGCCACTTACCATTGCCTGTATGACCTCTGGGCCTCAGTGGCACTGTTGGAACTGGCCCCTCCCACTCTGACATCACTCTTCCTGGACAACACTGCATCAAAATGAGTGTCTGCAACTGGGACTGTAATCTAGGTTTTCTAATCCCCAAACCAGGGCCCCTTCCTCTCCATCATCCTGAGGTGAGAGTCTGGCAGACTCTTTTCTCTGTTGCATAAAATACACATACATCTGTTCACTGGGTTCTCCAAGACAAATGGAATTTTGGGTTCGGTTGTGAGGATCCCAAGCCAAAGTGACTTTTTGGCAGCAGAGTGAACAGCGAGTCTTGTTTTAAAAAGGAGAAAAGTAGCCCTAATGGCCCCTCTTCCTTTTGGATCAGGTCCTTGTCCCTCCCTCTAAGTTCATTAGAAAACTATTGTAAATCTTGGAAGATCTCACCTGGCTTCAGTGAGCCGAGATCAGGATCTCACCGGGGTCAGCCCTCTGGGGAGCGGTGATGGGAAGATGGGAATAAGGTTTGTAAAGAGAAACTGCCAGGGGCTGGGATGAACCCTTCACCGGGGACCCAAGGAAGAGAATCAGGACAAAAACAATGCTCTGGCAGCCTCTTATGGAGGAACTGCTGTGCCAGCGTTTGAAAAGAAACAGAACCGTAACCAGGGTGGAGCGGCAGGGGCTTTGTTCTACAGAATCCACATTTAATGAGCACCCAATATAGTGTCTGCAGGACTTTACACGCTCCATTCCAAATGCTTTCTTTTTGGGCCTCCTGAAGTAGGGAAAGAGATAGGAATCTCAACAGGAAACGGGTCAAATAAAAGCAATTCTGACGAATTTTTAAAATATCATGTAAGTGTGCTGAGTGTTGTGGCTGGACCTTTTGTCTTCTTCCTCCAGTGTCTGTGGAGAAGGAAGGTCATAAATAAGGAAATAAGGTCACAGGACACCCTCCCTTACTGCTGGGAGCTATAGCCCAAGCCCCGCCCCCCTGCAGGTGGATTGCTTCCCTCCCCTGCACAGTAAATGCCAGGGGGCCCCCGTGGGTGGTGCCCCCAGAGGGCAGCAAGCCCTTTCTTTCCCTCTTGCTTCCTGCTCCGGTCTCCTTTTCTTTTCCCCCTTAGTTTAGACTCTACCTAGTTCCCTATCCCTGGTGAGGAGAGAAAGACTGTGGGCAGGGACTTATTGAGAAGGAAGGAGAATGCCAGGGGGTGAGGAGGGAACAGCCACCTGCCTCTGACTGACAAATCCTAGAGAGCCACGGGGTGAGAAGTAGGGATATATGTCTGTGTGTGTGTGGATGTGGGTCTATGTGTGAATGTGTGGGTTTTTTCTTGGAGGCCAGACACTTGACGCAAACCTCCTTCGGCTCATCAACCACCAAGCACAACCCAGGTCCCACAACCAAGGACAAGGGTGGCCTTTGTCCAAGGCAGGGAGCCTGACTCCCCAAAATTGATGAAAGGGCTCATAACGACCTCCCTAAAAGCCTCGTGTGAACTTGACCTTGGCAAAAGAATCTGACCCCCAGGAATCACTCACTATCTAGAGGTTCTGCTGCTCCCGATGGGTCTCTCCCATAAGAGAAGCCCAGCTCTGCTCCTTTCCCTGAAGTGCAGAGGACATCCTAGGTGCCCAGTGAGTGTTTGCTAAAGTGGTACAAAATGCTCAGACTTGTTTCTGCCCACCTGGGGCTGGGGTGGGGGGGAGGGAGGCTTGAGGCTGATAGTCAGAGTGAGAAAAGCAGGGACAGGCAGCCCTGGCCACGGGATGTCTCTTCATGGTTCCAACTTACAGAAATAATGACACGTATAGAGATCTTACACAGTGCCAGGCGCCGTGCTAAACACTGCACAAATATCTCATTTGATCTTCACGGCCACCCTAGAAGGGAGGGGCTCTTTATCCTCATTTTACAGTTGAGGAAACTTGGGCAGAGAGAAATTAAGTGACTTATCAAAGGTCTCCCGGGTGAGCTTTCTTTCTCTTGTGCTTATGTGCGAACATGTTCTATCTTCATTAGGAGAATGGAAGCTCCTTGAAGGCAAGGCCTGTCTTCTTTTTGTCTTTCTCTGACACATAATAAATACTTGTTTGAGGATCTCTAGGTGACTCCATAGGACATAGAGCACTGAGCCTGGAGCCAGGACCACCTGAGTTCAATGCACCCTCAGACACTTCCTAGATGTGTGACCCTAGACAAGTCACTTAACCCTGTTTGCCTCAGTTTCCTCATCTGTAAAACGAGCTGGAGAAGGAAATGGAAAACCGCTACAATATCCGCCAAGAAACCCTAAATGGGGCCATGGAGAGTCAGATAGGACTGAAAACAACTCAACAACAAAACACTTTTTGATCCATTGCCTTTGTATCCACAGCCCTGTAAAGCAATTGCCTTGTACACATGCTCGTTGAGTATTTATTGAATTGAATTCAATTTATAAGCACTTGAACAAAGAGGAAGACCCACCTCACATTCCTTGTTTATGCTAAAAATGGTGGCCCCAAGAAGAGAGAGAGCAGAACATGGCAGAAAGTTCCTTCCTTGTATGGGTCACTGACTCAGCAGAGCTTGTCTCTCAAAGGCCTGGGAAAGGGATGGTTAAGTCTTGATGGAAGAATATCGTCCTTGGGAAAAGAGACACAGGAAAACTGTCCAGTGCTGAAAGCCAATCTCTTTGACAAATATTCACAGAAGAATCTCTCCTCATTTGAGATTAAGTCTAAATCTTGGCCTAGATTTAGGACCTAGATTTAAAACCAGAAGGAAGGAGGGAGGGAAAGAAGGAAGGAAGGAAGGAAGGAAGGAAGGAAGGAAGGAAGGAAGGAA
>NW_027185797.1:29545469-29551200 GCF_028583685.1 Petaurus breviceps papuanus | reverse complement strand
GAAGGAAGGAAGGAAGGAAGGAAGGAAGGAAGGAAGGAAGGAAGGAAAGAGGGAGGGAGGAAGGGAAGGAAAAAAGAAGGGAAGAAGGGAAGAAGGGAAGGAAGGAAGCAATGGGCATTTGAAATCAAAGGACCTAGGTTCAAATATATTATTACCCTTGTGAAGGCAGGCAAGTCACCTAAACTCTCTGGGACTCAAATGTCCTTCCCTGGAACCTCCTGTAGGTGGGGTTTGAGTTGACTCTTGAAAGAAGTCAGCTAGAAGGGACCTGAGAGGTCACTTAGTCCAACCTCATTTGTCAGATGAAGCAGCTGAGTCCCAGAGAAGTCAACTGACTTGTCCAGGGTTGCACACCTAGTAAGAGACAGAGGCAGAAAACTGAATCCAGATCTCCTAACAGGCTCATAGATGTAAAGCTAGCAGAAACCTCAGAAGTCCTCAAGTGTCACCCATTTTGCTGATGAGAAAACTGAGGCTCATTGAGTGGCAGTGACTTGCCCAAGGTCCTACAGGTAAGGAGCAGAACTGGGGCTTGAACCTCAAAAATGCAGCCCTTTTAGATCACACTGGTCCCTTTCTTTATCCCTTTTTCTCTTTGATCCTAGATTAATAATGGAAAACACCTCAGAAGTCATTTCACAAATCGTTGGATGATTGGATCATCTAGCTCAAGCCCCTCATTGAGGGTCCAGAGAAGGGAAGGGAAGGGACTCCAGTAAAGTAAGTAATGAACACTAAGCACCTCCTATGTCCAGGCAGGGCTGAGCTCTGGAATTTGCCCAAAGTTCCCTAGATTCTAGAACAGATCCTGAGTGTGAACTCATTCCTGTGCATGGATTGGCGCCACGCCCTTTGGACCCACTTAGTTTATATTTCCAACCAAAAGAGGTGGGAGTTTGCCCCTTAGGTCTGACTGTGGATGTTACTCAGGGTCAGCCCCAGGCTCTGCCCCACACCGGCTGAGACCTGCCTGCTCTAGTCAGAGCCCTGGATCCAGTGATAGCTGCCTCTTCCCCGACTCGTGTCTCTTCCCCATGTTAATGCATCAGCTGTTCCATGGGCACTGGCCTCTTCATCCCTCTGGTCTTCAAAGGGCCCTGGGCAGCCTTTCTCCACCTGGATGGTCCTAGGTACTCCCTTCTCCCTCCATCCAAATTCGTTCCAATCGGGATGGAGAGCTGGGAGAGCCATAGGAGAGACCATGGAGGACTCTAACAAATGAGAAAGTGAGTCCGGGAAAGGTTATGTCACACCAGATCTCACACAACTAGTGGGAGACGAAATGAGGATTTGACCCCAGGACCTCTGACTCAGAATCCAGTGACCTTTCCAACAATTTGGCAATTTGCCAAACCCTGCGTCAAGGTGAAAGAGAATGATCTCTTTCCATCACATCATCCAAGCCCAATTCTGTGGCTGCCCAATGGCACCATGGGTACTTAAGGGTGATTCAGTTTTTCCTGGGTTTCCAAGCCAATGCCCAGGAACACCGTGGCCCAGGCCCACCCTGAAGTCAGTCCTTCCTCTCTGAGCAATCCTCCAACAAACTTCTTCCATTGACATCCAGATGAAGACTCCCTTGGCAATCTGTATAGATAGAGGGAGTTTCCTTGCTGGGGTGTTCTCTTCAAAATCACATGTCCAGAACCCCCACCTCCACCGCTGCTCATAAAAACCATCAGAGGGAAGCAGACACCTTTATTCAAACTTGGCAATTAATTCTCATTCACAGAACACAAATTAAAAGCTGCCTTCCTTAGGCCCCCTCAGATGAGGTCTTCAAGTTCTAAAGATGACTGATAATATGCCAGGCTGAATGGGTCACCCCCTCCCTCCCCCTGGGGCCCCAGTCATTGGTCTCTTCAATGAAAGAATCTGTTTCTGTCCTCCTGGAACCAAGAGAGAGAACAATGTTCTTATGCCTGGGCCCAAGAGCTTCAGACATCCCAAAACTTAGAGCATGAAACTGTCCACTCTGCCTCTGGTTGCCTTTTTGCAGTATTTTCTCCCAATGCCTTTTCCTTTGCTCATGGCCACTGAATCTGTTTGGATACAAAATCCCAGGAAGGTCTGTAGCTGCTGGGAACCACAGGCTCCAGGAGCAGACATCAAGTCACTTGTATAGACCCACAAACATTTATTGAGCCCATGGAGGGCTCGGATAAGCATAAGAGAGTTTAGACAACAAACATGGCAAACAAACAAGTATGAAAAAGGGCCTCTGTACCCCTGTCTTGTGTCCAGGTGCTGGCAATCAATTCAAACGAGAGACTGTCCCTGCCCTCAAGACTCAGAGCATCCTGGACCAGGGCCACCACCTTGTCCAACCTCCTGCTTTTACAGAGAAGGAAACTGAGGCTCAGACAGGTTATGTGCCTCATCTCAGGTCACACAGGAAGTATCAGTGGCAGGATTTGAACCCAAAGTCAGTGATCTTGCTTACATTTTTCTGGATCAATTGACAAGATTAGAAAGTGACAGAATTTGTCTTCCTCAATCTCATTGTGACTCTAATCACACTGATGGGCTTGTCTTTGGTCTAGAAGAGCTCAACAAATATTGATAAAACACTTAATAAGTGCAAAGAGTTGGAAAGGAGCAAGCAAACATTCACAAACACACACATAAAACATTTTTGTCTTTGGGGAGTTTACAATACGAGCAGGGGGTCAGTCAGAGGTCGTATGCAGAGAAATGGAAACAAATTAGAAAATGTTGAGCACAAAATCTAAGATAACAGAGGGGGGAGAAATGACTTCCCATGAGAGAAGGTGGGAGGCAAGGACCTTCTGTCAACCAAACCAGTGAGTCGTTTAGAGCACCTACTATGTGCTGTCTGGCCATACCCTGAAGGGATTTACATTCAAACAGGGAAGAGACTGCCTCTACTGGCCACTTACACTCTTCCCCCCATCTAAAAACTTTGTTGTCCCCAGCAAAATGGCCCTACATGGAACCCTATGTCTGTGTTTCCAGTATAAAACAGTTCTCTAGCCTCTGGAGGAGTTTCAGGGGGTGGGCAAAGGTGGGATTGATCTCAGACTTGGATGTTTTTCTTCAGTGTCATGAAATCTCATGGCACAGATCTTACAGAAATGCACTCAAGTATAGATTCAACAAAGAGTGTTTCACGAAGTTTTGGAGACATTACTAATTGCCCTTGCTGGAAACTGAGGCAAAAAAGGTGTCATTCTAGTTGTGTCCTACTCTCCCATTACCCTATTTTGGGGGGGTTTTGGTAAAGGCACTTGAGGGGTTTACCATTTCCTTCTCCAGCTCATTTTACAGGTGAGGAAACTGAGGCAGGCAGGGTTAAGGGACTTGCCCAGGGTCACACAGCTAGGAAGTGTCTGAAGTTGGATTTGAACTCAGGTCTTCCTGACTCTAGGCTCCAGGCTCTATCCCTAGTAGACTTAGAGCACTCCAACTTTTCCCCAGGGATCCCTGAAACACAGTTGGAGGTCAGGACAAATTCTTGAGGTGACCTTTTCCACATAGGACCAACCTCAAACCCCTGGATGCAATATAAAGCATATTTGAAATCTCTTTAGAGGGGCAGTTTACATGGCTTGGTTCGTAGGACTGTGGGCTTGAAGGCAAGAAGACCCAAGTTCAAATCTAGCCTTAGATATTTACTGGCTATGTGACCCTGGGCAAGCCACTTAGCCGCTGTCTGCCTCAGTTTCCCCAATTATCAAATGGGGGTGATAATAATAGCACCCCCCTCCCAGGGTTGTTGAGGGATTGATGGTCAAGCACTTAGCACAGAGCCCAGCCCATGGTAAGTGTTTTAATACCTGCTTATTCCCTGCTCTAACTCATGGTCATGAAGCCTCCCCTCAGGGTCCCTCAGGGAAGGAGAGCCCAGGTTCCCAGAGACAGCCCCCTCCACTTCCAGACAGCTTTCTTTCTGAAGTTTTTCTTGAAATTCACTGAAACCTGCCCCTGGCTGCCTTCCACCCTCCCCAAGCCCTGCCCTCTCAAGCCAAGCAAAACAAATTGCATCTTTCTGGCCTTTCAGCTCCCGGAAGACAGCACCCTGACCTAGGCCCTGGGTCTTCTCTTCTCCAGAATAAACAAATCCAGTTCCTTTCCTTAATCTCCCATGGTAGAGAACTCTAAAGCAGCAAAACCAGTATTTCTGGCCCCTGGGACTCCCTCACTTTCCCTCCCTCCCTCCCTCCTTCCCTCCATCCATCCATCCACCCATCCATTCATCCATCCCTTTCTCCCTCCCTCTCTCAATCTATCCATCCATTCATTTATCCCTTTGTCCCTCCTTCCCTCCCCCCACCCATCCACCTATCCCTCCCATGCTGGCTGCAAGAGGATTGGGCCACGTTTCTCAGCCTCCTTCAGGTGGGGGATTCTGAGGGATCGTGACAATGCTAGTTGTGAAACCGAAAACATAAGGTAGCTAGTGCCCATCAGACCCCAATTACCACAAGCTGATTCACCCAGGGAAACACACACCTGGCAGGTGGGATGGTGTTTTTGTTTCTTGTTTGTTTTCATTTAAAGGGGAAGCTCTTTCCTTTCCTGCTGGTCATTGATTCTACCCTTTCTGATTCATTCAGGAGGGCTTCTCAGCCAGTAGAGAGGGAGCGACCTGGTGTAACGCCCCACATTCTTAGAGGTAGAGTTTTCAAGAAATCCCCCAAATCCTCCCTCACCAAGAGCTAGAAGGGACATCAGAGACCAGCTATTCAACCTCCTTGTTTTACAGATGGAGAAAATGAGGCCCAGGAAGATGAAGTGATTAAGAAGCTAAGTCCAGGGTCCCACCACTGGCCTGTACGAGGCCCAGGTAGAATGTGAACCTAGGTCTGGATTCTTATTTTACAAAAGAGGACATTGTGTCCTGAAGTTCAGTTCAACAAATTAAATGTTGTAGGCTTTGTGCTGGGGCTGGAGATACAAAGACAAAAAAAGGAAAAACAAACACACACACACACACACACCAGTCCTGCTCTTGGGGAGCTTACATTCCACTCAAGAAAGTAGAGAAAAAGGACAGCTTTTCAGAGGGCTGGATTTGAGTCAGAGGTTAGGCTCAGATCCAAATTCTGGGACCTCCTAGGATTATAGAATGAAGCAGCAAATTCAAGGTGAGGAAACAGGCTCAGAAACGGAAAGTGACTTTCCCACAATCACACAACTAGTAAGTGTCTGAGATAGGATTTGAACTCAGGTCTTCCTCATTTTGAGTCCTGCACTCTATCCCCTGCTCCTCCTTTGGACACACTCTGGGCCTCAGTTTCCCCTCCTGTAAAATGGTTGGACTCCATGAACTCTAAAGTCCCTTCCAGATCCAAATCTATGGCTCCTAACTAAATAAATACAAAGTAATTTCAAGAAGGAAGGAGTGTTAACAACTTTGGAGGGAGGGAGAAATCAAGAAAGGTCCTAATGTAGAAGGTGGCACCTGGGCTACTCTTTCTATCAGGAAGGCAGGGAAGTGAGAACATTCTAGACATGGAGATGTGTCCAAGTATCTTTCCCTTCCTTCCCTCCCTCCCTTCCTCTTTCCCTTCCTTCCTTCCTTCCTTCCTTTCTTTTTTCTTTCTTTCTTTCTTCCTCCCTTCCCTCCCTCCCTCCCTCTGTCCTTTCCTTCCTTCTTTCCTTCCTTCCTTCCTTCCTTTCTTTCTCTTTCTTCCTTCTTTCTTTCTTTCTTTCTTTCTTTCTCTTTCTTTCTTTCTTTCTTTCTTTCTTTCTTTCTTTCTTTCTTTCT
>NW_027185797.1:29481745-29545459 GCF_028583685.1 Petaurus breviceps papuanus | reverse complement strand
TCTTTCTTTCTTTCTTTCTTTCTTTCTTTCTTTCTTTCTTTCTTTCTTTCTTTCTTTCTTCCTTTCTGTCTCTCCCTTCCTTCTTTTCTTTTTTCTACTTTTCTTTCTTTCTGTCTCTATTTGTCTACATGTCCATTTGTCTTGCTTTCTATCTGCATACACACTCATATACTAGTCACATGCATATTCATACACATAAAAACAACGCTGAGTAGTTTGGGAGTTTGTGGTTCTCTATGTGAGCTACTTTTACATTTGGTTTTGGTTGGGGATGACCAAGTTTTAAAATAGCCCTGCCCACATGTGCACAGATTCTCTCCAGACTGCCCCAGTAGTAGCCTTGGGGCTGTGCCCTTGGAGTGAAGAGCTCCCCAAGGGGCGCCCGTCCTTGGGCCAATGGCACTCACACGATGGCGGATTCACCTTGACTTCCGCTTGATGTTTCCTTATCCCCTGCTCTTGAGGTCTGAGCGAGATCACCCTCATGCCCAGGAAGAAGGGGGCTCCACGGGCATGGTCCCAAGTCAGGAGGGAAATGATTTACATTTTAATTTCATCAGTCAAGTCATTTTTTCATTGTTACTATTGTTCTCTCAAAGCCGCTGTGTTGTCTCTTAGCCGCTGTTCTCAAGTGGCTGAGAAGCGCCATGATGAGTGAGAGAAAAGCCTGTTGTTAAATGTTGCCTGCATAGACCTGGGCCTGAAACCTCACTCTGGCGATCCTTACTCCCAGCACCTGCCACAGTGCGATCCATGTGGAGGGAGCTGGCGGGGCAGCGGATGGAGCCGGGCCTGGAATCAGAACCACCTGAGCCCAAATCCAGCCTCAGACACTTCCTATCTGTGGGGCTCTGGGAAAGCCACTGAACCCCTGCCTGCCTCGGTTTCCTCATCTGTAAAATGGGGACAATAACAGCACCCACCTCCCAGGGTTGTTGAGACAATAATTGTAAAATTCCTGGCACATAGTAGGTGCTTTATAAACGCTGCTTATTATTATTACTACATGTCAGTTATTAATTTTCTTTCTTTCTCAATACAAAGATGGGTTTTTGTTTCAGAAAGCATTTTGTTACTCTCAGAAGGCCTGTACTTTTTTCCAAATGCCTGCTGCCTTCCTTGGCCAGTCCCAGCTGACCTCACTGTCCACCCATCACGCTGCTTCATCTGTTTGCTCAGTCTCCTAATTAGAGCTTCCCCCATTAAGTGCACACTCTTCATCTGGATGAACTGAAAGGGGCGAGTATTCCAGTCCCTGTGAAGAGGAAATCCCGCCTCCTGCAGGAAGGCTTTCTCAGCCCCCTTCATCATAGCACCTCCCCACTTTATCCTGTCTACCCCTTGCTTGTACATAATTGTCTAAGTTGTCTCCCCCCATTTAGGTTGTCCCCTGCAGGACAGGGGCAATCTTTTGACTTTATATCCCCAGGGCTGTGCACAGTGCCTGGCATACAGTAGGTGCTAGATAAATGTTTATTGATGGGTAAGACCCTTCAGTCCTTCAGCAGGTACAAGATGTTTATGCTCTGTAGTATCTATGATCTTATCAATGGAGGTAGTCTACCCGTAGGTGAAGACTAACACTAATCCAAAATCATTCTTGCCCATGTTCTAAGGAGGCAATACAGTGAGTCAGAAGTCCTGAGTTCGAATGTCAGCTCTCTCAATTAGTGATCTTGGGCTGGACTTCAACAGCCTCATCTGCACCACTCCCCAGGGGCCCTTGGGAGCAAGGCAGGCTGAGCCCTCCTCCCTTTGCAGAAGTAAGATTTTCCATCTCAGTGCACCAGTCACTCGTTTCTCTTCGGGGAGATGCCTTCCCTTTTGACCCTAATATGCCAAAATGATTTCCACTGTGTGTCATTTGCTCTGCTTCTTCTAGAGTTGCTATTTACCGGGTCTTACCCTCAGGGGAATCTGGGTGTGAAAACGGTTCCCTTCCTCTCCAATGCACTCTCATCTGAGCTCAGTGTAAGGCTCGGGAACCCCCAGCCAGAAGTCTGCACAGCCCCAGCTTGGGCTGATGAATTCTCAATAAGATGCTACATAATAACAAAACTGCTTCCCCTCTGGGTTTGGCTTTTCTTCCTTTTCCAAGCTCAACCGACATGGGTAAGATTTGAACTCGTGTCCATCTTTTCATACTGTGCTTATAGGAATATGAGAAAACTTCAGCCAATACCATTTAAAGAGTGTTGGGCAGGGAAGAAGAGAAGAACCATCGTGACTGGCTGCCCGTCCATCCCAGTCTCCACTGGGTAATGGGTAATAAAAGGGAGTGCATGAGGAGGTGGCTCTCCACTCTCAGAAAAGGCCGGACTCTAAGTCAGTCGCCTCCATTTTGGGGGGGTTTTGGGTGAGTGTCACTTTCATCATCGTAATGGAGGCTCTTGGGGCTCCCCATCCATCCCTTGGTCAAACCAACCCATGATAGAAAAAGTCAGTACAAGGATGGTGGCTTGGATTCTCTCCAGTTCTCTCTCTCTGCTTCTCACTCACTGAAGGAAGAATCTCGGCACATTTCCCAAAGCCAGAGTGAACCCAGCAGCCAGTCCAGGCTGAGTTTGGTTCCCAGACCCGCTGTGTTCTCAATGATTTCTGGGAGAGGGGATGCATCAGTCAAACCACGGTTTCTAAGATCCTAGAATTCTTCCATAAGTCTCCATAGGGTTGGGTGGTGCAGTGGATAGAGTCCCATGCCTAGAATCAAGAAGACCCGAATTCAAATACAGACTTAATGCACTTGTATCTGTGTGATCTTGGGCAAGTCACTTAATCTCTTTGCCTCAGCTGAAATGGGGATAATAATAACACGTGTTTCTCCGAATTGTTGTGAGGACCCAAGGAGAGAATAGTTGTGATGGGCTTAGCACAGTGGGCTCTCTGTAAATGCTAGTCACTGTTGTCATCACATGCAGTACTTATGACCTGGGTAGCCTTGCCTGAATGTTTCAAAGCAGGCAATGAGAACGACTAAATTGCTCGTGTTCTGTGACCCAGTTATCCTGTCACTGGGTATATTCCCTGAGTGGGTCCAAGAAAAGCAATAAAGGTCCCAACTATGCACAGCAAGATTTCTGGTCTTAGCAAAGGCATAGAAACCGAGGCTGTGCTCATCGATGGGGGGGTACCATAGGACTGTTAGAGAAAGTTAAGAAATGCATGCGAACTATGCGGAGAAACCTGGAAGGTCTGAATAAGCTGACACGCAGTGAAAGAAGCTGAACCCAAAGAACGATATGCACAAAGTCTACAAGGACATAAGCAAGAAAAGCTCGACCTCCCGAAGCCGTCTGAGTCTGCTGCTGACACTCCAAGTTCCCCATCCCACAGTCAGTGTTGGCGCATCTCCCCCGCAGGGTTCCAGGGCTGCTTGGGTGCCATCAGCTTGAGCCCCCAAGGCCTCCCCCTACAGCGACTCAGTTCTGTTTAACCAGTTGACATCAATGAGCTTTTCCCAAGAGATATTGACTTGAAAGATTTAGCAAGGAACAGAGGGCTGGTTATTTCTCCCCCCCTACCCTCTATTCCCAGTCTCTGGGGAGAGTCTGCAAAGATTGAATGCAGCTTCTACACGGTGTTTGTCCAGGTGCAAGATCAGATTCTGCTAGACGAGTCCTCATCTCAGCGATCACTGGGTTGAGTTCTGAGGGCATCAATGCTGCACTGGTTGAAAAGCCCTGGACAGACTTCACTCCTGGACTCCTGGACCTCCGGTAACTCATTCTTCTGACTACAAAACTCACAACACCATGGCCTCCTTCACCTGGGTGAACAACTGAGGCCTGTTTCACAGGTCACATGTCAGCCTTGTTTGGGGAGAGGTCTTGAAATCTTCCTCCTTATTCTCCCACCAAAATAGAGACTGCAAGAAGTCAGCCTAAGGGAAGGGCCACAGCCATAGAGACAGAAACAGGACTGGGCCCAATGGAGACTCTTAAAGGATCAGGAAGGCTGCTGCTTACCATGTGGTCAGCAGACTATGACCAGTTACAGACTATCTCCTTAGGGTCTCAAGAATGGTCAAGTGGCTTCCATTATGAGTCATACTGGTTTTATGAGAAGTGGGCTCCTCAGCTTCTTTGGTGGGGAATTTTGCACCATCATCAGCACACTCTCTCTCCCTCTCTCTCCTTTTCTCTCTCTCTGTTTCTGTGTTTCTGTCTCTCTGTCTCTCTGTCTCTCTCACACACACACACACACACACCCCTTCCTGGGGGAGGGGAGGCTCCAACTGAAAGGCCACAAGGCCTCTACAAGGATTGGACTCAGGGGCCAGGCCCTTGGTACCTGAGAATCCAATAAGATCATGTACACAAAGTAATGGGGTAACATGAGTTGTTATTGAGGGCACAGAAATAGACACTCCACTTTTTCAGTAAAAGCTCCATCCCGATTTTTTTCCATTCTTTTAAAATATTACTAAGATGATTCTCTATAGCAGGTGGCCCAAAGGGTAATGAAAAGAGACAGGCTGGGTGTACAGAGAGGTTGAGAGAAGCTACCAATGGGTGACTCAAAAGGCATAGTGTATAACTGACAGAAGGAGCTGGGCCAGTCCTGGAGGAAGAATGAAGGTAGCAGTCTGACTGCTGAGTACCCCACATTTGGCCTTCAAGGCCTTATTTTCCTCACCTATAAAACCAGAAGGCTGGGCTAGATTCCTCTGAGGTCCTTTCTACCTCTGGAGCCAGGACCCTCATGTGATGGGGGACCCTTGCCTTGATGGTGGTTGAATCAGCTTTTCCTCAGGGGCCATCTGCAATGTGGACAAGTTCTGTCTGATTTCCATTCTAACACAGTGAGGGCTGGTGAGCCTACTTCTGAGAGGCTAGGGACTTTGTCACCTTCTCTATGCCCACAGGCCACTCTCTAGGACAATTCCAGAGGAATTCTAGACCTGTTCTGGTAGAGGGAGTTTCCATGCCAAGACAATATCACACTTACTCTGCCCCTCTCTTCATCTCCCAATGTCATTTTAAACCATGTTATGAATTTTTAGAATATGAGGTTGAGTTTAAAATATTTTGCTCTTTCAAAAGTTGATCTAGTTATTTGTAAGCTCTTAACAACATTGTTGTGCCAGGTAGAGCATGAGTGAGTAGGACTTATTTCCAGCAGCTCACCAGCATTCTGGGTTAAATCTCTGATTCCCAGTCCTGTCTGTGGCCTAAGCCTCTCTAGATGAAGAAAGCAAACTGTTTTTTCCTACTGAGGAATCAGCTTGGCTCTAGGTCTCTCCCCCCATCTCCTTCCAGACTGTTGACTAGTTAGGCAATGGGACTCCTACCTGCCTCGGACAAATCTCTCCTTTATTCTAGTGTTCACCCATGAAGCTTTATTCTACTTTTCTATCTGTTATTGCCCCTGGGCTCCCATGAGACCCTCCTTAGCTTTATTGCCTTTCTGATTGGTATTGATTCTGCATTCTGCCCAAGGGCTAAGGACCCTACTGCCCTTTTGGCATCCAGCAAGGTTATTTTCCTCTCTGGAAAAAAAAAAGGGGGGGGGAATTGTAATCATTTAATCACAGAGTTTATTTTAAGCCTAGAACAGAAGAACCAGGCAGCGGTTTTGGTATAGCTTTGGCTAAATACATTTGTAGAGATTTTATATAATTGAGATTTCTTTAGTTACTGGGATTGATGTCACCCTCTAAAATAAAAGGCTTAGTTTAACAATATTCAGTCATATGGTCCCAAGATTTAGCTGCAAACCTTTCCCGGAAGGTATGCATGGCTTCAATAATTTTGTACAGCCTAGGAAGGTTATGCTGTCTTTCATACAGGGGAAAACACAGACTGATAGACCCACAGTTCTAGAGCCCAAAGGGGCCTTAGAAATAACCTAGACCAGTGCTCTCATTTTATGGATTAGGAATCTGAAAAGTTAGGTCACTTGGCCAAGGACTCATAGGAAGAAAACAGCAAAAGTGAAGTCCCAAGTCAGACCATGAATAAATCTTACCATGCCCTCAGGCAAGGACTGTCTAGAATCACACCCTTAAAGGTTCTTGGATGACAAGATGGGTTTCTGTTGGCTTTTTATTCCAGCTGGATACTTTACTATGATTTGGCTACTGACTTGTAACTGATTTCTAAATAGCATCTCACTGCAAGAATTAGAGATGACCAGTGACCAACCCCAGTGCCCAGATGATCACCTCCAGCATGGGCTCCTACTGGAAAAGTATTTCAGGAGGACACGGACAAGAGCCACCCAGGGGCTAGTGGTCTGCATTGTGGGAGAAAACTGGAGATAGTAACTATACCTTGGGACCTCACCGCCCCCATGTAGTATCCCAGGACCTGTAAACCAGGGCTCACAGGCTCCTGGGATCTGCATTTATCCCCACCCTGGCCCAGGAGAGGCAGAATTAGTCAAGAAGTAAAATAAAGGGGCACCTACTTGAAACAGAAAGCAAGGTAACCATCAAAGGACCACAATCCAACTTCTGATACTTCCACCAAACTGCTTCCTCACACTCTCCCTTCAACGGAGAGTGTCGGTCTAATGGTCCTGGTCCAAGAAACTGTCTTATTGACATAGTCGAGCAAGCTAGAAAAAAGAACAAAACCCATTGGGATGCTGACTCGGCCAGTGGACTCAGGAACCTCCAGGTCTGTTGAGACCAAGGAGAAGCTTCCTGGTGGGAGTAAGCGTGTGGGGGGGGGGATGTATTCCAGTCTCTCACCCCAACTGCTGGATACCCCGCACCTTGACCCCCAACATAGTGATGTCATTTTGGCCTTGTGAGCTCAGATGATAACAGCCAACCATGGTTAGGTCAGTGTTCAGATACCACAAGGGGAGGGGGGGGAGCATGAAGCTTCTGCCAATGGGGGATGGGCAGTGAGGCACTGCTGCCATATGGTAGCAGTGGGCCCATGATAGCAGTGCCAGCTCATGCAGAGAGGAGCAGTGGAGGACTGGAAGTCAGTAAGCAGAGAAGCAGGCCAGGCAAGACTTTGGAGGAAAGCCTGACTCACAGCTCACACTGCTCAAAGTCTAGGTGCCCTAGTTACGGAGATCCCCAGTGCCTGACCAGCCAATGGCTCCTTTCTGTTTCCTACAGCTCTTTTGACCAATCACCACAATGCAAAAGGCAGAGGAAGGGGGAAGGAAACAAGCAGTTATTAGATACCTACTATGTGCCAAGTCCTCTGCTGAGCCCTGGACAAACATTTCACTTGATCCTCGCAACAACCCTGGGAGGGAGGTGCTATTTTTATCCTATTTTACAGCTGAGGAAACTGAGGCAGGCGGAGGTTAGATGACTTGGTCAGGGTCATGTAGTTAGAAAGTGTCTGAGGCAGGGTTTGAATTCAGGTCTTGTTGACTCCAGGCCCAGGACTTTATCCACTATGCCACCTAAGGACCTACTGCCACCTCATCACCCAGTCAGGGAAACTCGGACTGGAAGGGACGGAAGAAGACAGTCTGTCCCATCAGCAGGAACCCCCTCTACCACATCTCCAATGCATGTTCATCCAGTCTCGGCTCACAAACTTCCAGGGAATCCTTCTCGTGGTACAATCTAATGGCCCAGAGGCAGCTAGACCAGGAAGCCTGGCTGTGTGAGCCTAGGCAAGTCACTTAACCACTCAATGCCCTAAGCAGCTCTCTAAGACTAGATATGATAGACAGGCTTCTGAGGAGGGAGTATCATCACCTGGGAATTCCCTAAACCAATGGAGGCAGAGGTCTATTTGTATCCTTATCCCCTATAAGTGAAATTGACAGAAAATATTTAACACCAAGAGCTATTCCCCAATAGATTAGTGGTCAAAGGATGTGAACAGTCCTCAAAGGAAAAACTATAGACTCTTCTTGGCCACATGAAACCAAGCTCTGATCGCTAATAATAAGAGAATTGAAAATTGAAATTTACAACAGTCAGAGTGACCAAAAAAAGGGGAACCTGCCCTTTCTTTAGGTGGCTCACTCCATTTCTGCAAAACATTCTTATTAATATTGAATCTTAGAGGCTCCACCGGACCTTCTTGCATTTCCATCATCTTTGCTTAGCTCTAGAACTGAAAGCCACTCTTTGCTGAGGAAGATTCTTCCAATATCAAATTGAAATGTGTTTTGCCCCAGTGAACTACCACTTCTGAGTTCTGTCCCCTGGGCCCAAGCAGGCCCCCGTATTACAGTCCTCCATATACATGAACACAGCTGTCATGAGTCCAGGGCCTTCCCCACTGCCATCACCTGACTCCCTGGGTCTTTTCTCTAGGCTAAACATCTAGGGACTCTCCACTCTAGGGAAAAGAGGTAGGGAGGGTATAACCAAGTTGATTCTCTATTCCTTCTAATATAATCTTACCACTTTATCCAATAAAACTCCTAGAACCTATCATCACACACACACACACACACACACACACCTCTAACTCCACCTCAGAAGGATTAAAAAAAAATTTCCCAGGTGCCAACCTAATGGAACGTTCTGTGCACACCTGTATGCTTACAGGGGAATTGTGAAGTTCAGATAAAAAAAATGCACATGGAGAATTTTGCCAACCCTGAAGCATCATTGTGCAAGTTCTTAATCTGAGGTCCATGAACTTGTTTTTTTCTGAAACATTCTGATAACAGTATTTCCACTGTAACATAGATTACCCTGGCCCTCACTTTCCGGAACGCCATGTGTGTTACACTTTACTCTTCCCCAGGGCTCTCCTGCCCCTTAAGAAGGTTTAAGATATATCCAAGCTCTTGGCCAATGGCCCCAACCTCCATATTTGATGTTCCTTCAATAGTAAGGACATAATCTCCCTTATGCCCCAGTTCCATTAAACAAGCAGATTAGCTTTGACACAGAAATATTGACTTTAAAAAGGATAATGACACATGTCCAGAGTTACTCCCCTACCCCAGGGAGGCCCATCCCCTTCCTGCCCCCTTTGCACCACCTCAGGGGATTCAGTTCCCAGGTTAGCTCAGTTCCCATAGGGCACAGTCCTAGTGCCAAGTCTAAATTCCACTTGGGTTTGAGTCCCAGGCAGCCCGGCTTCTCAGGGCTTCCATGCCAGGCTGGTTTGCCACCCTGCCTGCAATCCTGGCTTGAATTCCCAGGTCCCCTGAGGATGGCGGCCAACACCTGGAAGTGAGGAGAGCAAACAACACAGAACACAAAAAGCCTTCCCAGGCCCCTTTCTCAGGCCCGTGTAGAAGAGCAGGACCAGGAGAGTCCTTTTCCTTTCACCAGTTCGGTTCATGGAGGCTTCGCTATAGCTGACCTGGGGTCTTCACCTCTGGATGCAGACCATAAGAGTGACCAGAGAAGACACCAGCAGCCAGTCGAAGGAGGCACCCCTCACTGACGCTGTAGGGGACCCCTGCACGTCCCTGATGGGCAGTCTGGACAGGCTCACCAGCCCAAGTGGGCCACCATGCTGGGCCTGGTGTGTGCAGACATGGCCAGCAACACCACAGAATCGGGCTCCTTTGTGATCCTGCGCATTGGACTTAACAATCTAGTTCTGAGAAGGGATTTGGGGACTTCAACAGCCTGACAGCCAACGGTTGTCAACAGCCATGGTATGAAGAAGAAGGTTAAGAATTCCTGCACTAAGTAAAAGTCAGCTATCACTGAGACATTTTGGGACAGGTCACATATTTTCTGTAGGTTTTTGTTTCCTCATCTGTAAAATTGCGGTGGGGGGGAAGGGGGATGGGTGGTGCTAGACTTAGTTCAGTCCAGCCTTTCTGAGCACAAGATCCCCTTTGTAACATCAGAAGACCCTGTGAGCCCCTACCCCAAACAGACCCATTAATGAGACTCTTGTTTGAGAGGATTCACACTGACAAAAGGCTACAACAAATTCACTTAATGCTTGAAAATTAACCTGTATTTGATTTCTCCTGGGGACTTCTACGTGCATTTGGAAAATCGCTACCCAATCGCTAAAATGAAAGAAACATTCAGGGGATTGGCAATTTGCTTCCCTGTTTGTGGGTCCACGGGATAGTTTGCCCCAATTCCAGGACTCACAGACCAAGAAGCACTAGATTCAATCCCAGGGGGTTGGGCCTTTAGAGCACACAGCCTGTGGTGCTGTGGTCCAGCTTGGAGGCTCTGGCATCTCAGCAGCTCTGAGCCTGTTTTCAGACCCATGAAATGGAGTTCAGGAGAGCCACCGATTACATGAATTGCCTTAATACGGTAACAGGTTATTCTAGGCAAAGAGCTTTGTGAGAGCATTTTACTGTCTTTATGCCTTTGTTTGACTCATTTTTAAAAACTCTTAAACATTAAGCAATTGCCCATTGGAAAGGTCCAAACCACCAGGTCTTTGCAAATTCCAGTAAACCACAACCTCTCTGAAAGTATTGCTATGGCCAAGGTCTCCCCTTGGCTGCAGGCTTGGCATGAGGAACCTCTTGAAATACAGGTCCTTCTCTCCCCATCCTTTCATGGTCTTTGGTCCCCTAATTTTCCAGGAACAAAGAATGACTTTCAGGGTGCATAGCCCTAGGGCAGAAGCAGAGAAAGTAGACAGGAGAGCAGAGATTCAGAGCCGGACAGGATGTCAGTCAATCCAACATGCATCAACCAACAAAAATACTAAGTCCCTCTGCAGTGTCCGCTCTGGGGTTGTCTCTTCTCTGAGGGAGCCAACGGGGCAGACACATGCCCAGCCTAAAGAGACAGTGAGTTAACAGAAATCTACAAAGTCGCTAAGGATAGGGGAGTTTAGGAGAGACGGTCCTGGCAGTTGGGGGGATCAGGAAAGGCTTTAGGACAAAGGTTGAGCTTGAACTCCATCTTGGAGGAATTCTGAAAGGGAGTCTATGAGGTGCGAGGAGAAACTTTGCTCTGGCATTGGGTGAATGTAAAAATCTAGAGGTGAGAGAGGAATTGTCTTAGGTGAAGAGCACAGGAAAGACTCAACTGTCCAGTGGTGCCCAATGGGGCTGGAGAGATCAGCAGGGCCATGTGGGAAAGGGGAGTTTATATTTCTTCTTGGAGCCAAGAGGGAATCATTGGAGTGGATGGAGCAAGTCAGATTTCTGCTTAAAGAAAATCACTATGGCAGCTATGAGTGCATCAAAGATCCCATCCATCTCCTTCATTTTACAGGGCAGGAAACTGAGACCCAGAAAAGTGAGACGACTTATCTAAGGTCACCCTGGTAAGAAATGGGAGAGCCTGGATTTGAACTCAGGTCGTCTGGTTCCAAATCCTCACATTCTGGTGGTGCTTTAAGAAATAACCTTGGACATGCTGGAGATGGATATTCTACATATTTTTTTTCCCATTACCATTCTATGCATGCATTAAAGTGTATCCCTCACTACCCACAAGTTCCTTGGGAGGATTCAACATTCCTTACTGACACAATCAGCTGAGGGCTATAGTCTGGTCCTATACTGAAGAATGCCTGAGCCTGTTCCTGGTGTTTGGAGAAGATATATTGATGGTCGAGGGGCTTCCAGATGGCTTGGGTTGAGAGGCAGAAGAGAAGGAATATTGGGCAGCGGTTCCAAGTCTCAAAAAGCCCAATAAACACAATAAAATGTGCCAGGGAGGTGGAGACTCAGGAGTTTCTGGGGGAGGTGTGTTGCACACGTTTCCAGTGTCTTCTGACAGGTTCGTGTCCACCATAATCAGCCACACCCAATCATGTAGGACCAGGTATTCTTTCTAGTGCCAACCTTGAGCAAGCAGAAGAACCCTCCTCCCAGAGACCTTTTCTCCAGGGAGGGAAGTCACAAGGGCATTCTTGGTCCCCTTTGGTTATTTCCACCATCTGAATTTAAAATTCATTCGTGTCCAGTACAATGTAGCAGGCAAGGGCAGGACAACCCAGTTCAGGTCCTATCTCTGAGGCAAAAGGGTCTTGTGATCCTGGGCTGAACTTTTGAATGCCCCAGGATTTCCTGAAATGGGAAGCTTGAAATGGGAGACCACAGGTACATAGAAACAATTTTTTTAAAGTCTATGACCCAAATGAGTTTGCCCTGGCTGGGGAGTGTACTAGGCATATACTTATAGTAGCTTAGGTAGTAGAAAGACTGCTGGTCTTGGAGTCTGGAGAGAGCTGAGTTAGAACCCCATCCAGGACACTGACTAGCTATGTAACCATGGGCAAGTCCATCAATAAGTCATTCATCCCCTCTAAACCTTCATTTTTTCCTCTGTAGGGGAGGAGAACAATGCCTATGGTACTTACCTTACCACCCTCCTGTGAGGATCAAATGAGGCTGGCATTTCGTAAATCCTACCTGTAACAAAAGTAGACATATCAATCAGCCAGCATTTATTAAGCACCTACATGTACCAGGAACTTTGTTAGGTACTAGGGATACAAGTGCACAAAAATGAAATAATCCTTAGTCTCAAGAGATTATAACACTTGATTTCTATATCCCTAAACCCAGCATTATGCCCTGTGGTAGGCAACAATTATTTATTAAGTGCATATTATATGGTTGGCACTGGGTGTTTAGTATTGAGCAGGTGTTTAATAAATGCTTGTTGGCTGATTACCAAAGATTGAGAGTTGGAAGGGACCTTGGAGACAATCTAATCATTCCTCCATATTTTATAGAACAGGAAACTGAGTCCCAGAGAGGGAAAAAGTGGCAGAAATGGGATTTGAATTCATATCCATTGACCCTGAATCTTCGTTCTTTCTATTGCACCATCAATGACCTTTCTTTAACTTATCATCTTGATTTATTTTTAATATGGCAGAATTCAGTTAAAATGCTAGGGTCAGATGACTAATTTCTATTCCTAAAAGAATATTTTCCACTTACCCCTGAGATGAAGGATTTCTCTAGCTATTCTAAAATCTGATGATCATCCAAGAAGGGTTTTTTTGGTTCCCCATTTTCATAAACATTTATCAACATAGACAAAGAAATATTTCCCAATGCCTCCCACTTCTTACTCTTGAGAATCAAGCCCAATTCTTGGCAGGAAAGCAAGCCATCTCTGGTTTTCTCCCCTAGAATTTCAGTTTGGAGTAAACATTCTCCCTGGGCAGGAGCCCCCTCACAGACCAGGCCCAGGAATCACCGACTTCTCCTGAAGGCGTCCGACATAAGTGAAAACACACGTTGTTAACTGTACTGTGCAAGGCTGGTGGTCTAGTGACTGAAGGCTCAGCAATGAATATATATGTATGTGTGTATATGTGTATGTGTATATACATACACACGTGTATATGCACATATAGTAAAATCACACAATTTGCTGTAAAGAATGACTTCTCTTTAAGACCATCTGTAGGTAGGTTGGTTCCCTCGGTGGATACTTCCATCAATCAGATGGATATTTTCTTTAGGTATCATTGGTATCATAGGTATAAGGAATATGTCTTTAGAAATCCAAACCATCTCTTGTCCACCCAACCTCACTGCACAGGCTGCGTTTTTTTAAGAGAAAGGCGACATAGTACCTACAGCTGAGAATACAGCACCAGAACATGGGAGCCAGGAGATGCTGGATTTTAACCTGAGTCTCAGGTTCTTGGAATCATCCTTGTACTAGGGGCCTCATAGGGTGGCTAGGAGTGGGAGCCAGGGGTAGGGACCAGGGAGGGGAATGCTTTCCAAACTTTAACACCCTATATAAGACTGAAGCCTTTAGAACACTAAAGTAACCTAAAGATCCCTTAATTTCATATTTCCACTTTATAGAAGGGGAAACTGAGGACTGGGGAGGCCCCAGGAATTTTTCCAAGGTCACAAAGTATTAGGATGTGAACCAAGGACTCCCCAGAAGGCAAAGCTCTGTGGATCTGGGATCTCCTCAATGTGGGTCTTCCTTCCAATGATAAAGAACTCAACCCACCCACACTGGCCCACCCTGTGCAATTCTCATCCAAGTTGCACCATAAGTTCTCTGTAGGGAGCCCACCCCATGTGCTGAGGTCATCACAAGGATGCCCATGGAGAACCTGTGCTGTCCATTGGTCATCCCCAACTTGCAATATGTAACTAGTCCATTCTGTTCCCTCAGACAGTGCTTCAAGGATATTCTTTACCCCAGCCTCCTAATGTGCTACCATCAATGAATCAATAAGCATTTATTAAGGGCTTGCTGTATGCAAAGGCCTTGCTCCCCAATAGATGTCAGAGATGGAAAGTCCCTGCCCTCAAGAAACTTATGTTCTATGAGTGAACACAATGCTTTAGCACCACCAATTGCCAGTAACTTATTAAGTGGCTACCATGTAACAGTTAGATACTAGGACAACTGGGAGAAACAGTGGACAGAGCTCTGGGCTTGACTTCAAGACAAGAAGGCTTGAGTTCAAATCCAGCCTCAGACACTTGGCAGCTGCATAATAACCCTGGGCAAGTCACTGAGCCTGCCTGCCTCAGTTTCCTCCCCTGTAAAATGGAGATACTAACAGCACCAACCGTGCAGTGTTGTTGTTGTGAGGACCAAATGAAGTGCTTAGCATGGAGTGAGTGCTGTATAAATGTTGGCTGTTGTTGTTACTAACCAGGCTCAGTGCTGGGCTCTGAGGGGAGAAGGACAAAAAATGAAGTTGTCCCTGGCCTCGGGAAGCTTTAAAGCAGCTGATGGACAAGCGTTTATGAGGCTCCTACAGCCACCGGGCACCAGGGATATGAAGACAAAGGGCTTGTTCAGTCACCCCTCAGGATGTTGGACTGGCCCAGGCCGGCTTTCTGCTGCTTTTCCGCTGGGGCAATCATGGTACTAAAAAGACCAGGCTTTGCAACCCAAGCTGGGCCTCCCACCTATCTAACTCTCACATGTAAGTGGGGGATGTTTTCATCCAAGGCTATTTCTCAATCCGTCCGAGAAGACATTGGAAGAATCTCCAGATGAATAAATAAACTGAGACTTACACGTAAGGTGTGTGGAATGAAGAAATCACTTATTGAGTGTCTACTATGTGCAAAGGACTAAGGACAGGAGATGCACAGAAAATGGAGACAGGCTGAGCTTTCAAGGATTTTATGAACTAATTAAGAAGAATGTCCCCTAAAGGAGGGCTGGGGTGCGAGTTCAGCTCATGGCACATGAAAAGGCCTCACCACACAACAGATGCACCCCTGAAAATGTCACTTACAAAGACCATGTTTAGTATCTGCAAGAGGCAGCAGGGGTCATGGACAGAGGGGGCTGACTTGCTAGAGGATCACAGGTTTAGAGTAGAAAGAGAACTCTAAGGTCCTATAACCCCCTCCATTATTTATAGATGGGTCAGGAAGACCCGAGTTCAAGATCTGCCTCAGACACATATTAGCTAGTCCCTAATCTGAAACTTGATCTTAATTTTTTTTTAATAAACAAAACTCAGTCTTAGCCATTACCATCTGGTGAATAGAGGGTTGTACCTGGGCTTTCTCTCTACCTGGCTTCAAAAATCTGTCCTCAGGCACTTACTAGCAGTGTGACCCTGGTTAAGTTACATGACTTCTGACCCTTGGCTTCCTCAGCTGTAAAATGGAAAAGAGAGCTGTAGCATTTACTTACCTCACAGGGTTTCTGTGATGCTCAAATGAGAAGATGCATGCCAAGTACTTTGCCAACCTTTGAGCAATATACAAATACCAACTGTTATTATAAAAGTCATTTCATATCCTAGTAAAACAACTTCCTTGATTGTCTGGTCCCCTAAGGCAGACTTTATGTTTCTTATTAGCCTTATTTACCTGTGGTGAAGTGTCATGGACTAATGGAATGAATCTTGAGAAAAGAAACCATAAACGGGCTTATGTGCTCCTAAGTCAGAGAACACCCCTTATTAAAAGCCAATGATCATGTATCAGAGGTGGAATGCAAACCTTAGTATTAAATCGGCATTACTCCTCCTTTGCTGATAAAGCAAATGTGTTCTTTGCACCGCCCTCCCCATGTCCATTTGCAGTTAGGTTCATTGTGTGGCACTGAGGGGAGGCTGGACTTTTATGAAAAAAACCTAGCTATGCAACACACTCTCCCCTTTCTCCAGAAGTTGACTGTCTCACGCCCTGCAGCGAATCATAGTGGGGACAGGGCAGTCTGCTCACCCTCAGCAATCTTAACCCTTTATTCAGTGTCCAATTCAATCAAGTTCCTGGATCTTCCTCGTGGTGTGTCCTTTTCTCATCTTTAAAATGCAGGTTTTGGAATGCTCTCTTTCTACCTCTAACAGTCTGTAGGAAATAATGCCTGTGTAGCACATACTCTGGGGCTGCTCTCCCAATCTCCCATCACCCTCACAGGCTGGGTCCCCACCCCCAGCACAATTGCTACATCTCTCCCTTCTAGGGGGTGGCCCTGAGGGATGGGGGTAGTGTCTTCCTAATACAGTAACTCATGAGCCCCCATCAATGTCTTTCCCCCATGATTATTTGTTGACACCAATTAGTCAGCTAATCAACTGCCGAACTGGCATTCACTATGCTGTAATAGCCCCCCTCAAAGTCCATGGCACACTTGGCACCAGCACATACAGAGTGCCAGGAAAAGTCATAAATCTTAGAGAGTACATATGGCCAGTGAGGTAAGTCACTGTTCTTACTTGCTGGAAGCCCTTTCCTTCCCTCCATGGGAAACTCTTTAGCATCCCATGACATTGCCTTTAAGCATGGGATGCCTTTTCTTAGACTCCTCCGAGAGGCCTGAAGCTGTCTTTCCTTGTGCATCTACGTATCCAGTTCATCCTCAGCTATCAGTGTAGACCCTCTCAACTTTTCCAAGGAAGCAGCTAGAACTAGGGTGCCAGTGGAAGCCCAGAATCCTCCAGGCCCTTCAAAACTCACAAGATCTTCTCTATCCAAAGCAGATGGATGGGGGTAGAGAGGAGACTGAACCAAGTCTCTTCTCCTTCCTAAGCCACTCCTCCTCAGGCTCTTGACTAGAATTTCTCTCTACTGACTTGTCACCTTCCTGATTTCCCAGCTACAAATTAACTGGCTGCTTTTAGCTCCACAGGGTATGACCAAGTCCTTTAACCAATATACGTAGACTTTCTGTCCTACCTAATTGAAGTGCCTTTGATCGATGGATTGAGATGTTCAGGCTTTGTTCACACCTCTGCTTGATTCAGTTAGGCTGTGTTCTCACCTGATAAAGGTATCAGGGCTAAGTGCAATGAGGGGATTGATTGCCTCAGATGACTCTTACCCTTATACCTACCTCTATGCCCTGAACACAAGGATTCAAATATCCTAAATATAAGGATTCACCCAGACCTTGCTGAGAAGACACAAATTAACAGAGATAATAATTAAGAGATGTCTCACTGCTAAACTCTTTATCCTGTATCAGGAGATTCTGAACCTTTTTTTTATGTCATGGACCCCACTGACCCTTCCAAAAATAATGATTTGAGATAACTGAAGGAAATGTTAAATTTCAGTTAGAAATTATCGAAAACAAAAATTTTCCCATACAAATTGGTAGATTCCCTGAAATCAATGCACAGGGCCCCAAGTTAAGAATCCCTGATTGGTGGAGGTCATTCTGATCACACTGGTAAGCTCCAGACCTGCACCATTACCCCTTTTTACCAGCAGTAGGTGAACTGTGGTATGGCCATGGCCATAGTTTGCTTACAATGCCCCAGGCCCAATCTGGGCACTGCCATCTTTATACAAGGTCTGCAGGTTGGAGAACCTGGTCTCTAATGACTTACGCACCTTATGAATTTCTAGGGTCTCTACTGACACCCGCATTTCAACCCTCCCCTTTCCCAAAAGCCAAGGACTTGCTCATTCCTTTCTGTGACCTGCTTGTTGACCCACTGGTCCCATCTTCAGGACCCTGCTTTGAAAATACAAAAATTGAGAGCTACTCTCCTCCAGGAGGTAGCCAGAAAGTGGAATAAATCCTGTTTCTCAATCAGGTGATTGTTGGATTAGCTCCTTAAAAGAGGTGGAGACAGTCACCTTTGCTATCCCAGCATCACCTGACACAGACACTGGACCTGTGGTTTCATTAGCATAGAGAATTCCTGGGTGAGGAAACACCCTCTACTAACGTGTTTTAAGTACTTTTAGAGAGTTAACCAAGACCATGGAGAGATTAAATAATCACGTAGTCAGTCTATGTCACAGGGAAGACTTGAACCTGGATCTGCCTATCTCTGGTGCCAGGCTGCCTCTGGCTCACCTCATAGGTGACATTTCATTTGTCTCAGCTCATCTTGTGATCAGATGGGTCAAAGTTGCTTAAGAAATGTCTGCTGAGTTGGAAGCAAAGGCACTTGGGGCATTTCAGCATCACAACTCCCTCCCCACCCCCCAAGCATGGCCACTCCCAGCACAATGCCCAGTTGTGAAAAGAGCTAACTCTGGCCAAGCCTCCACTTCTGTGTCAAGGGTCAAGCTGGCTCCTTGCAGGTCGGCCTGAGCTCCTCCAGGCTAAAGTCCACCTGCTGTCGACCTCCAGACCACCAGCTCATGGGTGGCTCCCAGATCCAGTTGGGCTCTAGGCCCACATGACACAGATTAAGAAAACATAAAGTACTCACAGTACTCAGGCCATAAGCATTTTTTAAGCACCTGCTGTGTGCCAGACACTGCAGACACATAGAAAGGCATAAGACTGTCCTTGTTCTTAAGAAGCACAAAGGCTAATGAGGGAAACCATAGGCAAGCAACATTCTGGAGAGATGAGATAATCAACAGAGGGAAGGCCCTAACATTAGGGGAGATCAGGAAAGGCTTCTTGTAGAAGGGAGGATTTAAGCTGGGACAGTCAGTGAACTTCCCATTTGTTCCCCTTCTGGGACCTTAAAAGAGACCTTAAATAAAAGGACAGAAAATCCATGGCTGGTACAGATGCCACCTGCAGCCCTAAGATATGTGGGAGCCCCAGCTACTTAACAAATAGAGGAGGGGTAAAGTCAGGGGGATGCTGGGAAATATTAACAACCTACTCTCCTCTTCATTATTACCATTTTCTCCATCTTCTGGGTCTAGACCAGGCCTGCATAACCGGGGGATGTGAAATCCGGAGGCCCCAAATCTTTTGACCGTCTGTAGGTGGTGCAGCCCTGGTCTAGACAGTCTACAAACAATAATTCAAGCCCAGATTTGTATCATTTGCTGATTCCCAAAGTGCAAATGCTCACACTGACAATGGTTTGTCCAAAGTGGCAAAGGCAGGATCTGAACCCAGCTCCGCAGACTCCGAATTCAGCATGTTCTCCTCTGTTTGTGCTGGCTCTAAGGCAGGCCACTGTGGTGCCCGAATCTGGATTCTTTCAAATACTTCCAGGCACTGGAGGAAAAGTGAGGTTATCTTGTGGGGGTTTCTCAGATACAATAGTTAACCCTGTAAAGCAACTGCAGAACCCAGTGGTTTATAAACTAGCCTAGAATTCCAAGTTTGGTCAATATTTGTGAATGATCTAGTGATTTCTTTATTTTTGTCCTGTTCTTCCAAGAATATCTTTGCTATGGTATGTTGAGATTTGGGGGGGGGGGGGGGGGCCAAGGGAAAGGTGGGGAGTGACATACCACACTGGAGTTTGCAGGAATACCTTTTTACTTTTTCTCCTCAAAAAATCCAAGCTAAACTTTAGCCCATGATATTTATACTGGAATTTAAGGGGGAGAAGAAATAAGTAAGTCAGGAGGGAAAGGGAAACGGAGAGGGAGGGAGGGAGGGGGAGAGAAAAGAAGAGAGAGGGAGAGAGGGAGGGAGGGAGGGGGAGAGAAAAGAAGAGAGAGGGAGGGAGAGAAGGAGGGAGGGAGAGAGAAAGAGAGAAAGGGAGAGGGAGGGAGAGAGGAGAGGAGAGAAGGGGTCTTTGGATTAATGGCCAACACAAGTTCCCTGGTAAGAAACTAACAAAAGAAGAACCAGTCACCAAAAATATGACTCTATAACCTTGGAGGGAGAAATAGATCATTCAAATCCTGTTTCATGGGAGGATATGTGAAAAGGCACAATGCCAAGGGATATAATTATCTCACCATAGGTAAACACCCCATGCCAAGGTTAGTGAAAATAAGCCGAGGTTGAAACGTCAGCTTTGAAAGCAATCTGATTCCCAAATGAAAACCCAACTTGGTTGGGAACAATGTGTATTTAAAAAAAAAAAAGAAAGAAAACATGGGGGAAATTATAGAAAATCTATAAATCAAAAACCCAGTTTGAACTGGGGAGATTAAAAGAATAGAATGGAACATTTCCCACAACTGAAGATCTTAGATTTAGGCTAGAATGGGGCTCAGAGGTCACACTGACCAATTCCTCGTTTTACAGACAGGGAAACTGAGGTTCTGAGAGGGGAATGACATGTGTAAGGTCACAGATGTGAAGAATTCAAGGCCAAATCCCCCAATTTCACATGCTTTCAAACATCCTGTGCCACTTCCAAATATTTTATGCAGGTCCTCAGGGAGTAAATTTTTCAGTACTATTCAACTCAAAAGATGCCTGGTCCTTCCTAATGGTGATTCAAATTTAGATAGTTTGAATTAAAATGAGTCAAAATAAATTGAACATTGCTGTCCTTCAGAAGCTACCATGGCACATGAAAGAACAGGGGATCTTTGGTTCAAATCCCAGTCCTCCACTCTGATACCTAATGGCTTTGGGCAAGTCAATTCAACTGTCTAGGCCTCGGCTGCCTCATCTGTCAAACGGGAGTTGAACTAGATGGACTGAGATTCCCTCCAATTGAGCCGATTAATTTTAATCAGTGATCTTTATCCAATCAGTCAATTCATCAACAAGCCTCTATTAAATCACTATGCTCTGGGCAGGGATGGGACCTGGGGACATGAAAACAAAAGCTAAATAATTCCAACCCTCAAGAAACATTCTAGGGGGTGAAGAGGAAGGAAGGGAGAAAAGAACATGAACATACTGAGATATAAGGAGATGAGGGGAAAGGGGGAGGAAAGGCTTTGTTCTGGGGCTGGGTTGAGCTGAGCTTTGAAGTAGAGATTGGAAGTGGTGGGGGGAAGAGGAGATGGCATATTGGGCAGAGGACATGACCAATGCAAAGGTGGGAAATGGAGCATCTTTGATAAAATCGACGCTTAGAAAGCCCCTTGAATAGAAGCCCACGGGCGAGAGTTTTGTCCAAAGCTGCAAAATCGATAGTTATATAGGTTGCCTTTTGTTTTCTGTCTTTTCTTGACCAAGAACTTTCACCAGCATTATTTCCTTTGAGCCTTACAATATAGCCCTTCAATGTAGGTGTGATGGGTTAGAAGCCTCATTTTCCGGATGGGGCAAGTGCAGCCAACAGGGAAGCGACTCACCCCAAACTACATGGGAAACGGGTGGAGGTCACGATCCAATCCCTGGACACCCTAACTCCAAAGTCAGCATGCTACTAGACTGGATCATTCTGTGACTCGAGGGTTTGTTTTCCATCAAGGAATGAATGAGTATGGAAATGGCCTCGAAGGCTCATCGATCACATAGGAGGCCTTCACTAAATGGATATGGACCGACTAGAGCCAGATGAGCTCTTAGATGTGTCGTCCAGTTCCTTCATTTAAGTTAAGGGTAAACTGAGGCTCAGAGGGGTTAATAATTACAGTAATAGCATCTACATATTGCTTGAAGGTTTGCTACACACGTCATCTCCTTTGGTCCTCAAAACAACCCCGGAAGATAGGTATTGTTGTCACCGACATCTTAAAGAGGAAGAAAGAAAACTGAGAAGTGTAATTAATTCGAACAGCCAGCCTTTGAGGGGCAGCTGAGAGTGTCAGGAAGAACCCAGCCTAAACCCAACCTCACACGCTTACTAGGTGTGTGACTCAGTTTCCTCATCTGTAAGAATGGGGGCAATAATACCTCCTGGGGCTGTTGAGATCAAATGAGAGATTTGTAAAGCTCTTTGCATAGCGTTAGGCACATAGTAGGCGCTCCATAAATGTTATTCGAACTCAAGTCTTCCTGATTCAAAGCCCACCACTCTACTGACTAATGAGAATGTCAGCACTTTTCCCTAGGTCGCATAGATAGGTGAGGGGCAGGGGCAGGAGCCGGCACCAGGCCAGATGGACCAGACGATCCAGGCTAGCGAACCTCCCAGGAGCACTGAGTCTATAATCCGTTTGTCAAACAGTCTCTTACCCTTTAGGGTGGGGATAGGGGAAGAAGGCACAGAATTTGTACGAATAGGTCTCGGAAGCATATCTGCATGTGAAAGATGCCAAAGATGATTAGAAGCCCTTGAGGGTCGATTTCTTCCTGTTTCCTTCTCAAACAAGTTTCAGTATCTCGAAGGCAAGTTCATCAAGGCAGCTTTGTCCTACTTGAATAAGTTTTCACTCACACACACACACACACACACACACACACAATTTTGTTGTTTTTTATTACCAGGAAAACATACTCATTAGATGAGTACCCAGCAGCATCTAACCACCAACACACACACACACACACATCTAATCAGGATTTCTTGATGATAAAGTATTTTGACCCTGTGAAGAAGAAAAGAAAGCCCAGGGGCAGAAATTATTAGTCACTAAATTGGAGACTTGGAACTGAGGCCTCAGAGGTCCAACCCCCTCATTTTATTGTTTTTGTTGTTGTTGTTGTTGGGGTTTGTTGCTTTTTTTTGCTTTTGCTTTTTGGGAGGGGGGAAGGTAGGGCAATTGGGGTTAAGTGACTTGCCCATGATCACAGGGCTAGTTTTTGTGTTAAGTGTCTGAGGCTGGATTTGAACTCAAATCCTCCTGACTCCAGGACCAGGAACCACCTAGCTGCCCCCAACCCCCTCATATTATAGATGAGGAGACTGAGGTCCAGCAAGACCTAGACAAACTAAGTATCCTGCCCAAGGCACACAAATAATACATAGTAGGCAAAGCCAGGACTTGGACCCAAGTCCCTTGACTCCAAATGTAACTCCCACTGGACCACAAAGATCATGTACTGCTCTTTGGAGCACACTCCAGTGTTTGACACTTCATGTTTATTAATATTTCTGACAGTGAAAAACTGCCTCTGACACTAGGTGACCTTGGACAAGTCACTTGACTCAGTTTCCCCTTCTGTAATATGAGAAAGTTGGACCAGATGGCCTGAGGTCCCTTCCAGTTTCCTACTTTGTAAAATAAAGCAGGGGTTAGGCCAGATGGCCCCTGGGGTCCCTTTCAGTTCCAGAGCTAGGATCCTTGACTCTATAAAAACCAGAGAGGGACAAGATAAAGCCCTTGTGCCCACCCTGTATTCTAGTCAAACCAGCTAGCAGAAAACTGACTCAGAAACAGCCTAATTCAGTAACAAGGCTGGAGGTGGAATGTCGGGGGCTGGGAAGGATGCTTCCCATACATATTCTTCCAGTCACTTCATGATTCTGTCTCACCCCAGGCAAGAGAATCACGTGCCATGTTCTATTTCCAAAAGGCCCTGTAATCATCCATTTTCCAAGACCAACACTAGATAATTATTTTGTACATTTATAAATATGCCAGAAGCCTGTACACATCCTTATGTGGCCCTGGAAAGCTTATGAGCTTGGTTTTATTGGCATCATTATTCCCCATTTTACAGATGGGGACACTGAGGGTCAGAAACTGACAGGCACTTAATAGGCATTTGTTGCATTGAACTCAGTTGGACAGCCCAATAAGGGCTCTTGTGGAGTTAGGATTTGAACCCAGGTTTTGCTAAGCCCAAGGCCAAGGAACTTTTCACCATACATACAGAACCAGACTTTGGCTTTTCTATAAATCACACAGGAAAGAGTTCATTTCATCTAGAAATTGCCCCTCAAACACCTGACAGAAGGACCCCAAGGACAGGCTGCTCTAGAAGGTCTCCCCTGCTACTTTCAGGGCACATGCTTCATTTAACCCACACCCTATACCTAAGAGATGCAACATGACCTCTGGATCAAAATTGCAAAGCAATGTCCCCAGAAACTCTGCAATCAAGCCAGACTCCAATCTAGAGGCAAAGGACCTTAAAAAGCACCCCGGGGCAACACCTTCATTTTGTAGGAGGGGAAATGGAAGCTCAAAGGGTCCCCCCCCCACCCCGCTTCACCTAGGTCCGTAATTTGTGTGAACCAAAGACAAAATGAGAGACATAAAATTATGGAAAGAATGTGGTCTCTGGAATCAGAAGAACTAGGCTCGAACCCTGGCCAGCTTCATCCCTCACCCTAGGGACCTTAGTCACGGCATTTTTAACTTTCTGGGAACTGGACGATCTCTAAGGCCCCATCTGGCTCTGAAAGTATCATCCCAACTTCTCACTCAGTGTTCTTTCTACCCCACCATGACTGACAAAAGGGGGGAATGAAGAATACATATGCTCAGGGTTTACTTTGTGCCTACCATGGTGCTCAGGATCCTAAGTTGAAGACAGCCCCTGTCCTTGAGGTGTTTCCATTCCAATGGGTGAGACAGCACAGCTGGGGACTGAGGCCAGAGAGGGGTATTTGGGTTTGGGGAGGTACGAGTGGAGCCAAAGGGGAGTCAGCCCACCAGCACAAACTTTCCAGAATGGCAACATTTATTAGATTACGATTCCAGAACTCAAAGTTGGGGATGGGAGAGAAGGCTGCAGTGCCTGGTGAGATGTGCAAGCCCTGGAGAGCAGCTCTGGCCAGCTGGGATGGAATGGGCCCTGGGTCTGAACCTCCCCCGGCCAGCTACAAAAAGACCTTGGATTCCTGGGTCTTCCAGACCCATGATTGTAACGGGACTTGTATTACCGATAGGTTACCATTTCATCCTTACAACCACCTTGGGATGTAGGTGCTGTTATCATCCCACTTTACATTGAAGAAACAGGCAAAAGATCTGTGATTAGCCTAGGGTCATCACACAGCAATTAAGCGTCTGAGGCAGGCTCTCAACAGGTCTCCTCTACTCTAGGTCCAGCACTCCATGCACTTTGATAGACAAAACAAAACAAAAAAAGAGGCCAAGACTTTGAGCTCAACAGGCTTCTCATCTGCTGGCTCCTTTATTCTGGACCCAGCCAGAACCAGAATGTGACACAAGCCAAGGTCCCTTTTGGTCAATATTTTATAGGCACCCCCTCCCAGTTTGGGGGGTACTTTCTATCACTACCATTACTTTCCTGAAATTTCACATAGGATTGCAGAGAGAAAGGGCAGAGGAAACTCATTTCAAGAAGGTAACCTTTTCCCACCAAAGTAAAATCTTTCTCACCTTCTCCAGAGCCCATTTACAGCTTCTAAGGCTCAGACAAACAGCCTGCTTCATCCCACAAGCTTAGAAAGAAGATGCAGGTTTGAGTCCTAAGACATCATAGTTCATAGGATCAGAGAGCTCGGGCTGGAAGGCATCATCTCCAGATGCCTGGGAAGTCCAAGGCCCTCATTGTCCAGGTGAGGGAAGTGAGCCACCCAACGTCCTCATCATTACACAGAAGCAGAGCGAGGCATTTCCCTACCTCCCTCACTTTCTCATGCCTACCTTGCCCAATCTGATTCAACCTGCAGGAATTTCCTCAGCACTGCCTATGCATCAGGCACTTCTGATACAAAGACAAAAATAAAACCTGCCCCTATCTGCAAGTGGCTTATATTCTACTAAGGGGAAGACATGTTCACAAGTAACTGTGACATGTACAAAACCCAGGGATGGGGCCCAGCATCTAAGTGGGGAAAATTAGGAAATCCTTTGGGAAGGAGGCAGGAAGCCCTTGGGCTGAACCTTCACTATGAACAATGAAGATGAGACAAGAGAGCCAGCATCCAACTGAAATTCTTAGAAAAGTCTTCCTAAAGCCAAATTGCTATTACCCAGAAACAAACTTTGAGATTTGGAAAAATGAAAATTAATCTAAGGACAGTCATAAAAGCATGACTCGGGACCTGGAAGAGGCCTTCGTGGTCATCTGTGTAATCAGTTCATGTCTATAGCCCCCACTGGACAGCCTACGGCCTGGCACATAGTAGGCGCCTAATGCACGCTTCCTGAAATGAACCTAGTACAGCTTTTCATTTTAAGTTATTGAGAATACAGAGTGACTTCACAGCTCCAGATCTGATGTCTCCTCCATCAGACAAAAATGACTTCTACTGTCACTTCTGGTTCTACAACCAATTCTATTAATCTGTTATAATTTGGGCACAGTGCTAGGCACCATGAAGACAAAAAGAAAATAAATGGAAATTCCTTCCCACAATGACCTAAAATTCACATAAGGGAAAGACCATGTACAAACCCATATAATAAAATCTGTATAAAATACCAAGGTACTTTCTTTAGGGGGAGACCTTAGGTGCTGGGGGTGGGTGGGGAGGGAGGAGTGAACAGTGACAGCTTTTGTAGGAGATGAGTTTTGAAGGAAAGTGATGATTCCAAGAAGAGGCTGGGGTGTAGCTCATTTTGGAAATGGGGGAGAGGCAGACTGGGTCAGAGATGGATCCCTTTACCGCACCCCCCCCCAACAAAGATCAGTAATTCCAGACCCATCTCACTCTGCTGATGAGGAAAATGAGGCCCTCCAGCTTTGGGAAGAAGGGAGGCCCTTCCAAGGGCCCTTCTGGCAGGCCTCCCTCTCCCGTAAGTCAGAATGGTTTTTCAATCTTTGAAAAAGAAGACCCTTACAGAATTCACCAGGTTACCCAACCTCTGCATCTAAAAATAGAAATGTCCAGTCTTTGAAGGGAAGTTAAAAGGTATATTAATACTTAGGAAGAAAAAAAAAGTCCTTGCTTTTTTGGGTACAACTCGGGTAACAAAGAAGGTGTGAGGGGGTCTGAGACACAGAAATAGCTCATGGCTGGAGATTGCTTCTACCTGGTCACCCAGAGGGACCCAACACGTCTAATGCCCTCTTTTTACAAAGGAGGAACCCAATGAGGTCAAACGCCTCACCCAAGATCACAGAGGAAGGGAAGCAGAAGGATTTGAACCCGGCCTCTGCTACTACATGAAGCAGGCACCCATCAATTCATCCAACCTGCTGTCCAGTATCACAGTCCTGCCCAATCAAAGTCAGTGCAGGAATAATCCATGGGGCCACCATGTTTATCCTTTTAATTAATGATGACACATGGGGAAACAAGGTAAGGACCCTCAACAAGTCATTGAGAGCATCCCACTGAACCCAGGTACTTTGTCCACCCCCACCTCCATCTGATGTCCAACCTTTGCCCAGCCCCCACCATACCAAACCATATCATGTGGCTTTTCTTTTTACTTAAGTGACCTTAAATAGGGCTTATGGCAGGCAGGGGGAGAAATGGAGAAGTCTGGACAGTAGGGATGCCTTAGGGTGTCACCCAACCAGCCTGCAAGGCAGGTGGGGAGCCCCCCCCGGAACTGGCTCCTAAATCAGGCTAAGAATAATAGTTTGTTTCATTTCTTTAATTTTCTACAAGGTTTAAAACAATCCCGCTTTCCTTGGGCTTTCTACATTTGACCCAAGGTTGAAAAGAAATTTGAGGCAGATTCCTGTACTGGGAAAGTGAGAGGTGAGATAGGGGGTGAGGCTCCCAAGAACATGCCTACCCACTGCATCCCTTGTCCAGAGCAGTCTCCAACGAAGCCTTTCATGATCCTCCCTGGGGAACAATCCCGAACCATCAGGACTTACCTGCCCTCAGCTGGTTCCTTACAGTCTTCTGCCCATCTCTGCACTCAAGCACCCACCCCCACCCCTGGTGCTACTGGGACCCATTATTAACAATGGCCAACAAAGCACTTCAGGGAACCCTCACAAAAACCCTGTGAAACCTTGGCATGACCTGTTAACCCCATTCTACACGTGAGGAAAGGGAAGCCCAAAGCCCTTTAAAAGAACTTCCCAGGATCTTAGCTTTGAAGATTTGAACCCCGGACTCCCTCGACACCCGATCAGTCAAGGGGAGGGCACGTTCGGGCTTCTTTCCTTGACTATGGGCTTCCCGTAGTTCACCAGAAGCCCTATAACACTATAACTACGTGCTAGGTCCCAAGACCAGTCCCAAAAGGCAGGTACCAACTGGGAAAGGTACCGATCTAGGAACAAAGTTCACTAGCTGGCAGACCGAAGGGTTAATCCCTGTATGGGAATGCAGCACCTTATTCTATTAGGAGCAGGAGAATCCATTTTTCCACCTATGCTCCTTCTTCCTTTAGACCATGTGGCAGCTGACTCAGGTAGAAAGGGGTGGGGGAGGGACCCAGGACACATTTTAGCATCATCCAAAGGAGATTTCTAAATAAAAACATTTTAAAGGGGTTTTAAAGATGAACAAAATCAGTTCCACTTGATTAGCAAGATCCGGGAAAGTGGATTTGGCTAATTGGGAAGCAAAAATGCGGCAGGTCTCCCCGATTCTGCCGGTTCACACACAGCGAGCTTTACCGGGGGATTTGGCTGAAAACGCTTTTCCCGCGAGCTGCGGGTCTCGCTGGAGCTACCTTCACTAAGGAGCTCGCGACTCGCCCAGGTAGCTCCGGGTGCCCTCTTTAAAACAACCTTGGGCCAGCCCCGATAGGCTATTTTTGCTTCGAAACCCCGGCCGGGCTGAGGCCCCCGGAGGAGGAGCGCAGAGGGCTGGTCTGGGGAGGCTTCGGTCCCATCGCGGTGGGTGCGCTCGCTCGGGGCGGCTCGCCAGGTGGGCTCTTCGGGCGATCTGGATCCGCAGGCCCCCCAGCCCCACCCGTCGGGCCCCCAGTGGCGAGGAGACCACCTGAGCTGGCCGGGCCGGCCGCATTAACCCTTCGGGGGCCGGGCGGAGCGCAGCCTCCGGAGACAAAGTTCTGTAGTGCACTGACTTCTTTGCTAATCAGAGTCTGAGCGTCACAGAACTTTGCCTCCGACGGCTCAGAGAAGGGCCTTCCTGGACTGCTCCTCCGGGAGGGTTCTTCTGGGCCGGCCCCGGGGCTAAGCCGGCGTTGGAAGCCTTCTGGAGAAGGACCGGAGCTGGGCCGGTCATTGATTACGGGAGGTGTCAGCTGCGGGCGGCCAGAGCCAGGGCCGGTGGGGCTGCCACTCAGGACCGAGGCGCTCAACGGACAAGTCCCTAAGTTCCCAAAGCCCTGAAAAGCCACGCTCCTGGACTGTCCCCTCCCACCCCGAATCCACTCTCTGCCCGTTCCCCCCACCCCATCCCGCTGGCTCCGAGGAGCCCCGGGCACTTTCCGCCGGGCTGCCCCCCCCCCCCAACTTGTAGCAACTTTGTGTCCTCCTGCGTGCAGAGTCCGGGGGCTAGAAAGGCCGGGGGCGGGGCAGGGCTGCAGCGAGGAGAGCGTCCTACAGTAGGGTTGCGAGCAGCGGACACGAGTGCAGAAATGCCCGGCCGGGGGGCAGAGGGGGCTGCCCCTCCACTTCTCGGGCCCCCTCCCCCGCTGCCCGGGCCGTGCACCGATCCACACCCCCCAGCCCCGGGGCAGCGGGGCTCTGAGCCCCGGCTCCCTCCCGGGAGGCGAGCAGGCGGCGCCCCGCTCCCGCAGCCCCCCACCCCGGCCCTCCTCCCTACCCCCCGGGGGCTCGGGCTGCTGCTGCGCCCACGCGAGCCCATGCAACAGGTCCGCCGCGGGGGGCCCCCACCCCCGGCGCTCCCCTCCGCTCCGCTCTGCTCCCTTCCATCTTGACTTTTGCCGACGTGGAAATTTTGGGTTTGGAGACGACCTGCGCTCTTATTGGCTGCCGGCGGGCGGGGTCGGAGGTCACGGCTGCTCCAGCTCCTCCGCGCCAAAGGGAGCTCGCACCGCGGCTCGTGTCAAGTCAGCGGGGCCCCGCCCCCCGAGACCCGCCCCCCCCCCCCCCCCCCTCCGAGCCGGAGTCACGTGCCGCGCGGGGCCCGCGCCCCGGGGAGCCGAGAGCCCAGCCGGATGCAAATGAGCGGCCGTATGCAAATGAGCCGCAGCCACGTCGGGAGCGGGAGGGGGAGGGGGAGGAGGGAAAGGGAGGGAGGAGAGGGGAAGAGGAAGAAGGAGGGGGGAGGGGGAGGAGAGCCCCGCTAGGCGAGGGGAGGCGGGCACCGCAAAGCCCTGCCTCCTGCCCGCCCCCTCCCCTTCCCCGGACCCCTTGCTCCGTGGGGGGAGCACGCTTGTGTGCCCCAGGAGACTGGAATCCTCTTGAGGGCAGGGGCTGCTCTCCTCTCGTGGGAACTCCTGCGTCCTGCCCACAGTAGGGGCCTTAGAAATCCTGGAGAGGTTGGGCTGGAGCGAGCTCTAGGAATGACGGCTAGGATGGCCCTTCCCACGCCCCTGTCTCCGAGACCTGTCCAAGCTGCAGACATTGACTGAGACTCTGCTGGGGACCCAGAGCCTGCTCTGTGCACTGCACCGTGCGGGCGACCTACTGTGTGCGGTGCGGGGCACCTACTGTGTGCAATACGCTGCCAGGTGCATACAGTGTTGTGTCTACAGTGGCCGGCACAATACCTTGCACGAAGAGCCAGAGCAGGCAGATGACAAAAGTTTGCAGTCAGAGCTCCTATCTGAGCCTCAGTTTCCTCATCTGTAAAATGAGGAGGAAGTGGGGCTAGACAGTCTTGGATTCTGGCTCTGCCACGTTACCTGCGTAAAATGAGGCCAGGTGCACAGCTCTCCTGAGGCCCAGTTTCCTCAGCTCTACAATGAGGAAGTTGGACGAGATCATTTTCAAGGTTCCTTCCAGTTCCCCTGAGGAGGCGGAAGAGGAAGAGGGGTGGGGGAGAAACAAGGAGCTGGGGAGGAGGAGGAAGAGAAGCAGAGGAAAAAGGAGTGGAGAGAAGGGGGAAGGAGGACCTTCAGAGGATCCCCCGGCCCCATGGGCCCTGCTTCCCTCCTGACTGCTCAGCTCCCAGTGCAGGAAGGCCAGATCTACCGGGGAGGCTTGACCTCTCCCCTTCCCCCTTTTCCTCCTGGAGCCTGATGGCCCCCAGAATCCGAGTCGTCTACTCTGCAAGCTGCTGAGGGAATCACAGGCTTCTAGATTGAGAGGGGCTGTTGCTGTTCATGCCTCCTTCTGGAAGAGGACCAAGGGCCTCCTGAGGGTGATGCAGATGGAGAGGCAGAGGGCACTAAGTGACCACCTAGGCCAACCCCTGCACCTTCTGTATGAGAAAAGGGAGTCCCCAAGAAGCTTGGTTACTGCCCAGGACCCAACCCAGAGCTGGGATGAGTGGGGATCACCAGATGCCCCCTTTCTCCACCCTTGAGCTCCCAACATCCTCAGCCATCTCTCCTAGACTGCCTGGGGCACAATGGAATTGCCACCTTGGAGAGTGAGGAAGGTAGTGGAGTGGAGTATCCGGGACAGATTTTGAAAAGGAGCGTGCCCGAGGGCACACTCAAATTAAAAGTCTTTCCTTGTGCTTCTTCCCCCAAAGGCCTGAAGGGCTGGTTAGAAATGGCAAGAATGCCACTACTTTGCCCAGCCAGTCCCCCAGCCTTGCTGCCAGTTACAGAGCCCCCAGGCAGCCCCAGGGCCAGCCCTCAGTCCAAAGGCTGTCACGGAGGGATCAGGGTTCTCATCAATGAGAGTCTGAAATTAGACAAGAGTCCCCTGGAATGAAAAGGACACCTGCTAGTGTGGCCCTTACACATATCTAGAAAGCTGGGCAGCAGATGAATGGCCACGTGACAAGGAATGTTCCACCCCCCACAGGGGCGGGGAAGAATCCAAAGTAAAGAGGGAGCAGATTCTTAAACATTGAATTAATTTGTCCCAGGTTATTGTAATGTCCACCAGCCTGAACATCTGGTCCCCAAGGAGAAGGGTGGTGGTCATTTTATATAAAGTAAGTAAATTTTTGAAAAGATTTAATGAACATCTGAGGCTGGGACAACCTCACCAAAGTATCATCTCTACCATTTCCCCAGTTTGGGGACCGATGAATAGAGGAAAATATAACATACATTTATGAGAGAGTCCTTACCTGTCAAATTTTCCCATCTTTTATTCTCAATTTACTCTTTCCTTCTCCCCTTTTTAAAAAAAGAGAAATCCTCTTTTCAACTGTTTTGTCATTTAAAGAACTTTCCTTCCATCCTCCCTTCTCTTCACCCTCCACCCTTCCACATCCCTGATGTTTCCCCTTACTCTGGGCTGCAAGGGGAGGACAAAGTAGCGCCCCCTGGCAGCAGCATGGCTCACTTCTCTCCTGGTCCACCGTGTGTGTGTGTGTGTGTGTGTGTGTGTGTGTGTGTGTGAGTGAGACAGACAGACAGACAGAGAGAGTATATGTGGGTTCGTAGGTGTGTGTGAGAGAGAGACAGAGCATACTGTAAAAAAAAATCAATATTTCAAGAGAAAGAACATGGTATAATGGGGTCCCACTTGCTGATGCAACATTTGGGGTCCACATTCAGACACTGAGGTCACTCAAGAAAACCATAATGTGTTTCCATTTTTAAATTGTCTGTTTCGGAAATAGTGGCAATGTTTGCATGCCATAGTAGGAGTAACCCTTAAAGTGGTACCCTGTAATGCAGGGGTGGGGAGACTGAAAAAAAAATAACAGTCATGAACAAAACCACAAAAAAATCTTCAAGTCTTTGAATTTTGGGTAAAAAAACTCAGACATAAAATGACATTGTCATTTTCAGCTGTCATTTCTCCTATTCCAAATTTCAAACATGAGGGGGGAAAATCACCCTTGGAAATGCTATCTTCACATTCTAATTCAATCTAATCTGACAATTGTTGATTAAGCGCCTACTGTGAGCACATCCTAGGTTCCAGAGATATAAAGAGAAAACAATCCTGATTTCAAGGGACTGAGTCTAAGGAGGAAGACAACATGGATCCTGTAAATAGATTCAGAATGTTTATCTATATAATTATGTGAAAACAAAATCTGAATCCACAAGGGAGCTGTTAGCCTCTGAGAGGGATTAGAAAGACCGTTGAGGCTGGATGCTGAGAGGAGGAAGGGTAACCTAGGAAAATGCTGCACAGATGGATGAGGGCCCGCTTGTAAAGGGTTTTAAATATCTTTCAAGAAGTTTGCAGGTGACTCTAGAGGGAACAGTATAGTTTAAAATAATAAAATGAGAGCTATTGAGTGGGAGTAGGGGGGAATGGGGGAGGGGGACATGATCTGATTATGAGCAAACCTCTGAGTTCTCTGGGATGGAAAACTCTAGGTGTAGAAACTCCCTTCACTGATCCAAATGGGCAATTCACATGCAACTTACTGTCTTAGAAGAGATGCCTAAGGATACTGAGAAGCCAAGTAAATTGTTCAGTTACAACACTAGCCAGAGGTAGTATTTGAACCTAGGGCAACGGATGTTTTATATATACATAGATATACTACATATATGGATTCACACAAATTATATACCCATGTATATATCTCTATCTCTTCTACACATACATGTATATATAATACATATATGTGTATATATCTAGATATCTCCCCACTGAGTTTCTCCCTCAACTTTCACTGAAAATATTGCGTTAGCTCTTCAGAGAGTGGTTACTACCTTGGTTTCAAAGGAGGCACCCTCTGTAGATCTTCACGTCTTAAAATATAGCCCCCACTAGTGTGCTTTCCCTTAACAGTCAGCCAGTAGACACAATTAGGTCAAAGTGAAGGCATTTAATAAGATGCCATAGTGGAAATAATAGCTGTAAAATGTTTCCCTCACAAACCTTCACTGTCTCACTAATATGCATGGGAAGAGCGGGCATACACTTGATGTAGAATGGTAGTGAGGCAGGCACATAGGGACTACATGTGGCCAAGGAAACTCATAACTGTTCTATTGTAGGGCTGCAGTATCCTTTCTCTGCACCTGGATCTTCATGGAGCAACATCTCAGCTGGCTGGCTTCCCAGTGTCTGCTCTTCTGCAAAGCACAACTTTCAAATGACAGAATGAGCTCTTGAGTACACAGCCACCTTTCTCTGCTGCCAGAAGTTTAGAAACTACTACCCTCAAATGACTGCCTTTCCTTGTCCATTTCTCTCTGAAGTACTTGTCTCTGCTGCTGGTTGGATACAGTGCCTCCTACAGATGGGCTCCCCTTCAAAACTTTATGGCCATGAGAGGGGAAAGAAAAGAGAGAAATCCCCTCCTCTCCCCAACTCTGTAAGAGTTTTCTCCACTGGCAGCTCCTGACCTTCTTTACTCACCCAAAGTCCATGGCTTAGCTATTTAAAGCCTTGCAAAGGTGAGTCCATTTTTTCCTTCACTCAATGAGGTTACTCCCTTTAATTCTGCTGTCAGAGAAAGATGTTCACATTTAATAAAGAGATCATTGAGTATTAACACCATATTAACACTCTAATACCTCATTATCTCTGTTAACTATTATTTGCTTTCTACATCAAATATGTATTGGGGAAGGAACCAAATCCCCACATCCTTCTATACACAAACATAGATATATACAAAAACATATACATATGTATGTATTTTTTCAAAATACAGTGACAGAATCAAAGAGCTAATAGGGATGTAGGAAGCTCCCAAAGCCCCCTCCCCCCATATCTGACAGAGTATCCCCTCCACAACATGCTCAACAATACCCCCTGCTTAAAGACCAGAAGCATTTTAAGGCTCCAGACTAGCACCCCAAATGAGTATATCCCCAGAGTGCCAATTTGGAAGGCTTGAAGGGGCTTGTGCTATATTTAATAGTCAAAATGAGCAGATTTCAAAACACATATGAGGTAATTCTACTGCCGACTATATGGAACCTCAGAAACAGCAACCTTACCATCAGTGACACCCAGTATCTGTCCCGTGGTGAATTAGATTGACCAACGCACAGGCATCTTCCCAGTCATGTTTCTAGGACAGCATTTCTGCCCATGCCCCCTAACCCTCTAGAATCAGGGATTCATGATAGATGATCTAGATTCAGAAGGAAACTGAGACCCAAAAAGAAGCTTCCCCAAAGCCACAAAGCAAGTTAGTCACATAAGACTCAATAAGATTTAGAGGTGAAAGGGCCTTTCATTTTACAGATAAGGAAACTGAGGCCCACACAGGGGATGTGACTCATGGCTAAAATGAATATGATTGTGCTCAGAACACTGGACTATAGGGCTGAAAGGGAGTTACAAATCATCTAGTCCAGCCACCCCTTATTTTACAGATGAGGAAACTGAGGCTGAGAAATTTAAGTGCTTTGCCAATGGTCATCTAGGTGGTAAGAAACAGAGAAAGGAATTGAATCCAGGCCCTCTGAACCCAAACCAGCACATAAAATTAAAGATAATTGGGGAGGGAGAGTAGTAAAGCAAGAAAATCATTTATTAATTATTTGTTCTCTCTCCGTTTCACTTCCTCCTGCCCCCTCTCTCCTCCAAGGAACAATAGAAAGCAGCCCCTCCTGACAAACAGGAATAGCTCTTCAAGGTAAATTCCCATGTTAGCCATGTCCAAAAATGTGTGTCCCATGCTGGATTTCAAGCCTTTTACCACTAGGGCAGGAGGCAGCTGTTATGTGGGACATTAGTTTATCATTGCATTAATCAGAGTTCTAAAGTCTTTCAAAGTTGTTTTTCTCCATAGTGTTATTGTGTAAATTCGACCAGGTCCCACTTTACTCTGCATCAGTTCAAACACATTTTCTCATATTGGTTATGGCACAATTACATGTATAGACCACAATGTGTTTAAACATTTCCCAAGGGATGAGTTTCCAATTTTTAGTTTCTAGTTTTTTGATTGCTACAAAAAGAGCTGCTAGAAATATTTTTGTACTTCTGGGTTTGAGTTCTCATTCCTTGGTCACACTCTAGTCTAGTCTTAGTCATGCCATTGTTGGGGCAAAGGGGATACACAGGTTTAGTAACTTTGGGGGATACTTCCAAATAGCTTTCCAGAATGGCTGAACCAATTCATAGTTCCGGTAACACACGGCTAATTCACCTGTTTTCCTGAAGCCTCTCAAACATTCTCCTTTTTTGCCCCTTTGGCAATCTGATGGGCATAAGGTGGAATTTCAATGTTGCTATTATTTGCAGTTCTATATGTATTAGTGAGGGACAGCTGACTACTAGACAGCCTCTACCTGAGCTCAAATCCAACCTCAGACAGTTATTAGCTGTGTGACCCTGAGCAAGTCACTTAACCCTGTTTATCTCAGTTTCCTTATCTATAAAAAGAGCTGGAGAAGGAAATGGCAAACTACTTCAGCATCTCTGCCAAGAAACCCCCAAGTGGGGTCACAAAGAGTAAGACACAACTAAAAAAACACTTAATAATAACAAAATGTATTAGTGATTTGGAGCATTTTTTCATATGGTTATTAATAGTTTAGACTTCTTCCTTTGAAAACTGCCTGTTTCCATTCTTTGACCATTTATCTATTGGGAAATGGCTCTTTCTTAGTCTTTTAAATTTCCTTAATTCCTTATATATCTTAGATATGAGACCTTTGTCAGAGATATTTACTGCAAAGACTCCCCCCAGGTCCTTATTTTCTTTCTAATTTTAACTGGCATTGAATTTCTCTGTGCAAACATGTTCTAATTTCATCTAAACAAAATAGTCCAATTTATTATTTGTGATCCTCTCCCTCACTTGCTTAGTCATGAATTCTTCCCTATTCATAGATTTGAAAGATAGTTTCTTCCTTGTTCCTCTAATTTGCATAAGATGCCACCTTTTATATCTAAGTCACATCCATTTGGAGCTTACCTTGATATGTGATGTGAGATGTTGGGCTACATTCAATTTCTACTACACCGTTTTCTGGTTTTTCCAAACAGACTTTGTCAAATAGTGAGTTCTTAGCCAAGTAATTGAGGTCTTTCGGTTTATTGAATACGATATTATGTTTCCTTTCTTCTATAAATTGTACACTTAATCGGTTTCACTGATTAAATTATTTCTTAACTGGTACCATTTTTAAAAAGTACTTATGCCTTATGTAGAATGGTTTGGTAATAACAGCCTCCCTTGCTGACCATTTTTTTTTCCACTATTAACCTTGAGATTCTTGACCTTCTGGTCTTCCACATCAATTTTTCATGGTTGAGGGGCTTCTACCCAAACTGACTTCTTACATGAAAACTGAGTTAGTGACTTTCAACAAAGGGGAAATGGTAACATCATGGTTCCATCAGAAATAACACAAAGACAACTTAACTCAAATCCTATCTTGGCAAATGGAGATCAAATGCAGATGAGACTCATATGTCCCCGTGAGAGAATGCTCAAATCTTTTCCCTTCACTTGTTACCTATGTGACCTTCTCAAGGTGGGCATTGAAGGACCCTGACAGCTTTAAATTTCTAATCTTATTCTAGGACCATGCTTCTTTCTTTTTGATGTGGAAAGGGAAGAGTGAAAGGAGGTCCTATCATTCAGATATGTGATTTCATCTTGTTGGAAACTCCCACTGGGGAAACCCCAGTGGAAAATTCAAAGTCTTACCGAGTTGCCGAGGTCACCAAGAAGCTAAGTGGCTTCCTCGGCTCACTCAGCCAACATGTGTAGAGGAACCCCACCAGACTGACCTTCAGCCCCCTGCTGCTTGTTAAAAAATATAGACAAGAGTCAAAGCTAGACCGTCATAAGAACATAAGACCGTAGGTTTAGAGTCGGAAGGGGCCTCAAAGGTCCCCAGTCCAATCTTTTCATTTTACAAGGAAAGAAGATGGGGGCCAGAGAGATTCAGTAACTTGCTGATGGTCACAGTTAGGAAGAGTCAATGCCAGAATCTGAACCAAATGACTCCAAATGCAATGATCTTTCCACTGGAGAAGGGGATTAATCAGATAGATCGAATACCCAGTAAAATCAAACCTTGAAACCACCCCTTTCCCCTATTCCAGAGAGAAATCTAGAGAAGTAAATTAGATTGGAACGAGTCACAAGTCAAGCAGAATGAGACTGTTAAGGTAGACCCAAAAAAATAAATAAATAAATAACGGGTAGCTGAAAATCCTGCCGGGCCAGTCTGAATTTATTTAGGGTGTTTGCTTAGTTTAATTGGACATGAGAGGTGGGGGTTTTTTTTTTTTTCTTCCTCCAAAAGACAGTTTATTCCTGAAGGCAGCAGGACAAGTATGGGCCTCCCATTGTTTGTGGACACTCTGAACAGACCCTGGCCTGGCTGCAGGGCCAGGGATTGTGGGAAACATGCCTCCTAAATGTTTTATCCTCTAACTGAAATGTGGAGGATCCTGCAGAGACGCTTGTTTAAAATCAGGGGGGCACACAGAGAGAGCCCACATGCCCACTGTTTTCAATGGTGATTGGCACTCACAGGCTGCTGTTTCTCAGAATCTCAAAGGGGTAGGAAACTTCTGAGAGAGAAAAAGAGAGAAGGGTAAATTCAAAGCTTTTCCATCCAAATTATAGTATGATTCCCCAAAAGGGGCCCTTGGCTTACAGGTGCTGTTTTATACCCCAAACTTCCTGACTGTCCTAACATCAAATTCAGAATCACTTCAGTCTTCAAAGTTAATCACAAAATGTTGTCAGGTATCATGAAGTTGTGGTGGAGTTTCTGACATGGAATCAGGAAGACTTGAATTCAAATTCTGCCTCCAAATTGTATGAGGCTGAGAAAGCCATTTTTCCTGCCTGAGACTCAATTTTCTCCTCTGTAAAATGAAAGAATTTTTCCAAAGAAGAAAAGGACTCATATGTGCAAAAAATATTTATAATTGGTCTCTTTGTGGTGGCAAAGAATTAGAAAGTAAGGGGGTGTCTATCATTCCTCACCTGGGAGTTGCTCTGTTAATGAATTTAAAGGTCTAGCCTGTGTCCTCCTTTTCAGTAAAATAATACTCTCCTTGGGGCTTTCTCATTTTTTAAACTTTTTCCCCCCAGCTATTAGCAGGGTGTTTGGTACAAGAAGGTCATTAATAAAAATGCTTGCTGGCTCAACAAGTTGGACTGACAAGTGACTTGCTCTGGATCCAGAGCCAATAGGACAGGACTTGAACCCAGATCTTGTGCTTCCAACTCTGGCACTTTCTGAGTCAGACAAACATTAATTAGCTTGTTTACCTAATTTAATTATATTAGTATTTAAAGTGGAAATAGTTTAAATTTGTCAAACGGTGAAATGAAAATGAATGAAATTCTGGTTTCCTTTGCCCCAGACACCAACTCTTTACTGTAGTTACCTCGTTCTTCTGGGAATTCTGCAGTGCAGTTAGTATCGGCTCCTCTTAAAAAGGGGACAATAGACAGGAGGGGCAGTTTCTAGTCCCCTCTGACCTCCAGGAGAGCTGACTTTCCCTTCTGATGTTGCTGTTTTATTTCCCCATATGGTGTTCATTGTGCTGTAAGAGGTTCACCTCTGCAAATGATGGGGTTTCAGAGTTGGCAGGAAACTTGGAGAACATTTAGAGGCCAAAGCACACCTCTGAAAAAAAAAAAGCATGCCCATGAAACATGGGCCACAAGAGGTGAAGGGACTGAGGGCACACAGCCAGCTGGCAACAGAGCCTGGGGTTGGCCTCCCAGGATAGGAGCTTCTCTCCCATAATTGACAAATACCCTGTAAAAATCCCATATAATTCAGCAGAAAGTGGGAATAATTCTGCCATAGGTTCAATTTTGTTTTCTAAATGTGAGCTATTATTGAGGTCAATACCAATCCAGGCTACTTATTGCTTTTGGCTGATGAGATTTCACAGAATCTGATTTTTGGAGTTGAAAGGATCCTTACCAATAATGCAGTTCTATTCTGAGAATCATTCTTGACCCTTCCCCCTTTCCTCCACTGGTTCCTTCCACCCCTCTCACCCTCCCAGATCAAGTCAGTTGCCAAGGCCTGTCCATTCTGCCTCCATGACATCTCTTGAAACAATCTGTCCCTTTGTTCACTCACCCTCATAGTTCTGCTCCTCATGTCCTCTTGTCTACGATAATAAGCTTCTCATGGGTCTTCCTGCTTCCAGTTTCTCCCTTCCTTTACTTTTCATTTCCCCCACCGTTAAGATCATTTGTCTTGGGCAAAGACCTATTCTTCTCACCATCCTAATCAGACAATTCAGTGGTTCCCTGTTGCCTCTAGAATTAAACAAAATCTTTCCTACCACATACCTAGGATCCTCCACTATATGACTCTAGTTTACTTTTCTAGTAAGTAGTATTGGATAAAGAATACTAGATTTGGGTCAATTTGGGTTCAAATCCTGGCTTTGCCGCTTACTACATGTATGAGTTTGGAAAAAGTCATCCCGCTGGGCCTCAGTTTCCTCAATGTGAAATAAGGGGTCTAGATGACTTTAAAGGTCCCTTCCACATCAGAATCTACAATCCTATGATCCAGTTTTCAGATTACTATTCTTCAATAGCTCTAAGTTCCAGTCAAACTGAACAACTCAACCTGGAGAGAAATTTAGGAAGGAAACTAGTCTATGTACAGAAAAGTAGAGGGGTTGGTGCAGCCATGTTCAAGGGCCTTCTTTGGTATGTGCTATTTACCCCTAGCCTTGTCTGTAATTAAAGAACTCCCTACATATGTGGAGTCCCCCCTCCACCATAACTTCCTTTCTCCAAGGGCTCCTAGGATGGTGAATGAATGAATGAAGATGGCCCATGACACGGGTGGTTGGCTCCCAGATGATCTCTCCTGGAACCAGGCAGAAGTTCAAATCCAAGCAGAATCATTTATTCTAATGGTGGCCATCCTTCATAATGGAAGAAGTAATTTAGGGATCTGGCCAGAGCAAGGATCTGTGTGAGATTTAAGACTGTGTTCAAGAAAGAAGTGAGCTTCACAAGTCTGTTCTTGTTTCTTCTCTGTCTTCTCCTGGAGGTGGTATGGATGAAGTATCAAAAGGCCTATCCCAGGTCTTCGGCTAACTGGCGGTACTTAGTATGCTCATCTGTAAAATGAGGATATTAATGTCCTCTGGAAGGGACATTGTAAGAATAAGGCAGATGGCCCTAGAAAGCAAACTGGAATAATATCCAAAAAGTCACTGACCTGCTCAAAATACCAAAACTGGGATGTCGAAGGTCCCTGATACACACAGAAGCAATTTCTGTAATATCCAAAACAAAACAAAAATGAAGTGGGCTCACTTAGATTAAGGAAGAGTGAGGTATAGGAAAATCATGGAATATGATCCCATCATAAGGAAGAGAGCAAATGAGGAATTCAGGGAATGTAGGAGGACCTGTCTGAGTGAATGCAGAGGAAAGGAAATAATTACCACAATAATGTCGATTCAAACGGGAAGGGAAAAAGTGGCTGAACCAAAGAGCAGTGCCAATCTCTGTCCAAGGTGACAGATGATGAAGCTGACTTCTCACTTTACTGTGGAAGGGTGGGGGACCACGGTTGCAGAAAACTGTATACACTGTGAGATGTGTTAGATGTGTTGATTGGTTTTGTGCTCTTTTTTTCTTTGCTTCAAAGAAGGGTGTCTTGTTCACGTGGCATCCTGGAAAATGCCAAAAGTAAGTGATAATTTTTTTTGAAAGATCAAGATAGGATAAAATACAAATTTTTATCTCTCTCTTTCATGCTTTATTCCACACAACTGCCCCTCTGTGCTGATGCCAGTTGACCTTCTGCTTGGTGCATTCTATATGCTTCTCCCAGCACAGCCTCTCGTCTACCTTCTCTTCTTCCTCCAAGGGTCATTCAGGTGCTGCCCCCTCCAGGAAGCCTTCCCTGATTTCCCTCAGTTGTTAGGCTCTCCATTCCTCAAATTCCTTCAGTTTGTCTGATTCTTTTCTGTATCCCCCAGCAGAATGGAAACTCTTGGAGGATGATTCATTTTGTCTTTATAGCTATCTCCAAGGCTCCATAAAAGTTTGGTTAATTGAATTAAATGATTAAATGGATGTGAAAGTGCATTATAAATAAATGTAAAGTGTAATTATTGTTACGGTCATCCTTGGCCCATTGGGCACCTCCGTGTTACTCCAGAGCTTGGTGATGAAGACCTTACAGCATGACTGCAGCAGAAGCAATAACGGAAGATGGGGGGGAGGGCGGTGATTTGAAACTTGGGGATGGCAGAGCCATCATCTCCTTCCTTCCCCACCCCGTCTAGGGAAAAGGAGTTACTGACAACTGTTTGAGTCGGTTAGCTCAGCTCCTAGAAATGTTTTTATTAACATTTAAACAGGGTTTCCTTTAAGACCAAATGGAATCAAACCAACATCCTGAGTAAGGACATTTTTAAGTGGAAATCTGGAGGCAGTGGTCTCTATGTAAATGATCTGCAAATAGCAGTTTAACATGATCCCAGTTTTCAGTGGGGACCAGCATCTTGGGAATGATCTTGAGCTGGGGAAAAAAAGGAACACAGGAATATTCTTCTCCATCTTCCCCTCTATAAAGGGATTCTCTTTTGCTCAGTAGTTCTCAGGTCCTTTCAGAAATGGATGGGGGAGGGGGCTAAGTCTACAGATCCAGTAAGACTAGTCTGGAGCCCATTCTCATCCTCCCCCAGTAACCTGACTAGTCTAGACCAGCCTGCTGCCACTCATAGACAGGTAGGACCCCAAATAGGGGTCTTCATTGTCCTGGGAATGCAGAAAACAGAACCCAGCTTGCTCAGATCAGTGCCTGAGACGCTGACCCAATGGGACAGACACAGTTACATGCTGCAAGCTCAGACTGACCACCCAGTGCTACAAGGGCCATTTCTCAGAGTACCAAGTTCTCCAGGAACTTCTTCATCCTATACTCTGAAATCATTGCTATACATGAACTCCTCATGTTAGACTGGGAAGAGAATGATCAGAATCACCAGCACAAAAAGAAACCTTTGAGGTTTTGTCAGTTTAAAAAAACAAACAGAACACAAAGCCGTAACTAGGACAAGGCAACTGGGTCTTTGCCCCATGGCATCAAAATTCAGAGGGAACAAAAATTTAAGACTTGCACTCCCTTGGAATCACAGAAACATGGGGCGGTTAGGTGGCACAGTGAATAGAGCATCGGCCTTGGAGTCAGGAGGACCTGAGTTCAAATCCAGCCTCAGACACTTAATAAATAAAAAAAATAAAACTAGCCATGTGACCTTGGGCAAGTCACTTGACCCCAATTGCACTCCAAAAAGCAAAAAAAAAAAATCACAGAAACCACAGAAGTAGTGAATATCCTCTCCTGCTTCATTGAATTTGTCTTAGTTGTCTGCTAAGGATGCAAGGTTTCATCATCAGTCTCATAAAGTCATGCTTGGTCCCTAAGATATGATCAGTACATTTTAAAGTGTGCAAATGACTTTACTTGTCATTTCAGCCTCACAACAACCCTGTAAGGTAAGTGCTGCATTTTGCAGATGAGGAAACTGAGGCCCAGGACAGACTCAGTGACTTTCCTAGGGTCAACAGCTAATAAAGGCTCTAGACCTGAAGTCATTCCTTCCTTATTCCAAGTCCGGGTTCAATTCGCCAGCCACACTGTAAATTATTGTTCTCACTGGGGAAGAAAGCCCTCAGAATATTTTCATGAAAGCTTAGCTTGCAGACTATTCCCACCACTTTTATGCAGGGTATCACTCCCCTGCAGTCAGGGCTGATTTGGCCACCCTTCCAAGGGTAATATTTTCCTTAAGATAAAGGAGTCTAACAATTCTACTCAGAATTTCAGACCTCATCATGCTTTCCTTCAGTATCAGGCATGTGCTTCTTCCAGTTCCTCCTATTTTTATACTGTTTTTTAAAAGGTACTCTGGCCAGTATAAACAGTTAAAAAAGTAGCCGCTCGCTGTGGAGTATAGAATGCTGGAGTCGGAGATCTGGGTTCAAATCCTACCTCCAACATTTACTAGCAAGCCACTCACTACTCATCAGCGAAGGGAAGGGATAACACATCCCTGAAGTGCTCGCTCAGAAATAGGGGAGAGGCTGGCTTTGTGCCTGGAGAAGGCAGAAGAGTCTGGACTTGCCACTGGCCTGGGGTGGTATCAGAAGGAGCTGACATCAAAGCCTGCATGGGGAAGTGGGAACCCGTGAGACACACCAAGGAAGGGCAGCTTCCTGCCTCTCCAAGGATACCGGCCTCTCCAAGGGCATGGGCCTTAGAGCTCAGCACTCAGGCAGCAAAGGGGAACTCCCTCAGGATTCCACACAGGGAAAAAGGGACTTTTTATTTATTTTATATATATATATATATATATATATATATATATATATATATATATACAAAATATATATTATATAATATATTATATATATATATGTTATTTATTAAGCAGGGGCCACTTTCTGGTCATACTCAACTCCGAGCTTGAGCCGCCTCTTCCCAGGGACCTTCTGTGTACAAATGGGGGCAGGGTGTCCCAGATTGGGGAGGGAGGATGCTTCTGTACCAATTGTTCTTAGTAAATCCCCCCTTTCTCAAAATTAGTTAAGTCTGGGTGACTTGTCATTCAATGCAGAGTCAGGAGCCATAATTCTAGGGGAGAAAACCTAAGCCTTTAGGACTATCCCCACAATCCTGAAAAGAGAAATAGTCAGCCACCTTCTGGGAACCTAGCATGCAAAAGCAGTAAGAGCCAGAAACTAGTCAGCTGCAGTAGACTTATAGAGAGGAGCCAAGAGGCCATCTCCTCTGGTCATCTCCATAGACCCAACGTCCCTGGAGGCCATAACACGATCCCCAGGGGGCCATGGCCTGACTCCAAGGGGTGTGTGATCAACTAGACAGTGGAAAGAAGGGTGAACCCTCCCCCTCCCCAAGCTGTCCAGAATCTAAAACAAATGCAGCTCCCCTTCACCCATTACAGCCCAGCACACTCTTCTCCACTCCCCTCCCAGTTGCTCAAACTCCGGACATGGCCTTTGGAATTCACAGCAGCTACAAAGGGACCACTGGGAAAATTAGACCCTCTCCCTTCCCAATATGGAAAGGAAAAATTACACTAGGAACAGTCATTCAAAAAGAGACCCCTGATCTAGGCTAGCCCCTCATTTCAGAGATGAGGAACCCAAACCCAGAACTCATCCAGAATGTGTTACTGAGCTGGGCCACGATGTCAGCCCCTCTGACCACAGCCTGCCACCCCTCTTCTCTCTGTCCACGGAGATGGATTCACCAACTCTAAAGCGGCTTATAAGTTTAGCTATCACTGCCCCTACTGAGAAGAAGGCTCCTTCCCTTCAGGACCTTCCTCCACATTTGGGTCTCCTCTGATGCACCGATTGAGGCCCTGGTCACTGACTCTAAGCAGCTGGGTGGTGATTGAGGCCCTGGTCACTGACTCTAAGCAGCTGGGTGGTGCACTGGGTAGCACCATGCCTGGAGTCAAGAAGACCTGAGTTCAAATTCAGCTTCAGATGCTTAAGAGCTGTGTGACCTTGGACAAGCCACTTCACCCTGTTTGCCTCAGTTTCCTCATCTGTAAAATGGGCTAGAGGGGGAAATGGCAAACCGCTCCAGTATCTTTGCCAAGAAAACCCCACATAGGGTCACCGAGAATCAGACATGACTGAGATGACTGAATGACAACAACAATCTCTAACTCCAGTGTCCCAAGGCACAAAACACCATGGCGCCATTTGTAACCATCGCTCTGTGCCCTGGCCATGACATTAGCTTTCTTAGGGAAAGGGGTGTTTCCCATAAGAAATGACAAATATGAAGCCTACAAAGAAACGAAAATCAGAGCTCACATTCAGATAATAATAAAAAAAAATAACTAACATTTACATAATATCTACTATGTTCCAGGCACCATGCCAAGAGCTTTACAAATATCTCATTTGATCCTCACCACAACACTGGAAAGTAGGTTCTGTTTTCCCATTTTACTGTTGAGGAAACTAAGGCAGGAAGCAGTTAAGTGACTTGTCCAGGGTGACACAGCCAGAGCCTGAGGTCAAATTTGAAATCAGGACTTCCTAAAAGTGATGCATAGGCTGGGGGTGCGTAACTCGTGGTTTCTATGTGCTTTTACAGCATTGGTACCATTTGGTTCACGGTCTAGATGGTGACTCTACTCTTTACCCCATACAGTTGAACTAGCTCTAGGCAAAAGGCCCACTGGAGAAACATGTGGACAAGTGTGTACACACATAGAAAATTGTATATGTGAGTTAAGTATGTAACAGACCCACAGAAATCCCCACCTGGATAAGCATGCTATTCAGAGCTGCAACCAAGGCAGGGCAACTGAGGCTTTGCCCCTGGGTGCACAAAGTGAGGGGGGTCAGCGCACATACCACTTTCAGTCCTTTAGTCCCTTGTACTCAAGTACTCAGTCTTCTCGTCAAGCTAAACATTCTCAGCTCTTTCAACCAGCCCACAGATGGCATGATCTTGAGGTCCTTGACCATCCTGGCTGCCCTCCTCTGGACACTTTCCAGCTTGTCAATGTCCTTTCTACTACCATGTGCATCCAGACAGAATGGAACACAATGCGCCAGATGTGGGATGCTGCGGGGGGAGGGGGCGCATAATAAAGTCCAATTCTGGCCTTTGGTTGATGAGCTCTCCCTAAAATCTCCATTTTGAGTCAATACCCAGTCCCAACCACTGCATCCCTTCACTCCCCTCCTGTAACTGCTCCTGACTCTCCGGACTTCTCTACAACCCCCATCTCTTGCTTTTGAGATCCCTTTGTCTTGCCCATTGTGAACCCCATAGTCTGTCTTCCCCATTAGAATGTGATCTCCTTGAGGGCTGTCTTTCTTTTTGTTTGTATTTGTGTTCCCAGCACTTATTCCTGGCACATGGCAAGCATTTAATAAATGTTTGTTGACCTGGCTACAGTGCCTCTCTATGAAAAAGGAAGAATTGGGCAGCACCTTCTGGGAGAGGTAGGGCACATGTCAGGAAATCATTTGGTACCCTATGAGTCCCACACTAATGTCTATCTCCAACAAATGGGTTCAATGAAGGAAGGCTCATTCCTCTTTCGCAAGGAGCTCATTGAATTTGGTTTTATATTCAGATCACTTATTATATGGGCACTATTCTTGAACTAATACTAGACAAAAGTGAAAAAACAAGACAAAATAGTCCTTATTTTAAGACTCAACAGCCCTTCAAAGAGGAGATGTCTTTCTGATTCCTATTATTACAGAGAATCTCTCATTTTCAAATAGAATATGTTCTAAAAGTTTGGAATTTAGAGCACATTTTGCCATAGAAACAATGTTATAATTGGTAGTTGGGTTCCCAGGCTGGCCAGTAAAAGCTTAGCCAAAGTCTAATACAGCAAATCTCTGTCCTTTTGTAGTCAAGAGGAAAGAGATCTGACTTTGGAGTCCAGGGCTCTGGCTCAAATTCTCCACGAATTCCTTATTACCTGAATGATTTGGGGCCATTTCATTTCTCTCTGCCCCTCAGTTTTCTTCATCTTTTAAATTAGGAGTTGGGTTATATGATTTTTAAGGTCGCTTTCAGCCATAGATCCTATGCAATGATGAATAAAAGAAAATAATATTGTCACAATATTAGTAATCATACAATGAAACTATTAGTAATTAAATAAAAATTAACAAAATAAGGCATTAGTAATTCAAAATAAGAAATGGATGTTTTAATCATAAGCTTGGGAGGTACCTTAGAAGCTTCCTAGTTTATCCCCTTCATTATAAGGATGGTAAGGAGGACAGTGAGCTGGACCTGAGGAGTTGCAAGACAGATCTCACCAGCTCCCCTCCACACACACATCCCAGCACTTCCAATATTGCCAAGTTCCTCTTAGGACTTGTTGAGATTCCAAGGTAATTTGCATGGCTCTCACACAAACTGCCAGAGACATTATGGGTGTTGAAAGGAATTTACTCACCCAAAGCTAAATACCAAGTGAGTCTGGAGGAATTCCCAGAAGGCATGGGAATCTGTGAAAGAATGATATGCCCTGGACAAGTCAAGGTCCTAGGGCAGTAGCTCAGCCCTAATTCTATTTGATAAGCATTTATTAAGCACCTACTGTTAATAGTCCCTGCCCTCCAGAAGCCCATGGGGTGGGGGGTGGGGGTGTGTGGAAGCACAAAGGGTGGGACTGGAACTCATACACAGCAAAGTCAAGACAAAATGAACTCATAGTGACTTGAAGAGGCTAGCTAACAAGTGGGGAAAATTGGGAAAGGCTCCCCATCTCTGAGCCTTGAAGGCAACATCCCAGCATCAAGCTGCTCATGGTGCCATCTTTGAAGTCGCGCCTTCTCTCCATCCTCAGTGGTGCCATTCATTGGCGGGTTCTCTCACTCTCACTATCATCATCTGCTGCCAGATTTCCTTTCCATCAGGTTCTTTCCACCTTCTGGAGCCTTTCCATTTTCAGAGCTCCTTCTTCCTCTGAAGGAATGTTACCATTCTTGAATGAGACTGTTCCAAGCCTAGGGCTAATCAATACATCTTCATTTTCTAGGCTGGCACAGAAAAGGGTCCCTGACCTCCAGATCCTTCTTTCGCACCCCCCCACACCCCCTCCCCTAGAAAACAACCTTTTATCCCTTCAGGGAGAATTCCCCTAGTCTTGCTTAATATTTAGGTTAGGGTGAGTAAATTCCTTTCAATCCTTTTCATGGCACTGGTGCCCAGTGCCAGAACCAGGCTTATTTGGGGGAAGAAAGGAATGAGTGCTAAGGAAGCACCTAGCAGTCTGCAGGGTTTTTTTCCTACCTCCTGATATAACCACATGATTTTTATTTATTTGTTATTAATATTACTAATTGTACTGATGATTTCATTAATTTTGAACCACATTTTTGTATCCATAGTATGAATTGTATTTGATCATAAAGAATAGTTATTTATATTTCTGAGACTTCTTTACTAATATTTTATCAAATATCAAATGAGATATTATATGTCAAATTCTTTGAAAATGTTAAAGCACTGCATTAGCAATTGTAATTTTAGTTAATATTTCATGTTATTAGTCATATTTATCTATAGGTATATAGTAACTGTAGTACCTTTTTCATACATAGATTGATAAATAGATCTATAAGTAAGGCTTTGATTAAGTGTCTAATAATGCCAGACACTGTGCTAGTGATACAGGTACAAGCAAGAAAAGATAGTTTCTCTCTTCAAGGAGCTTACAAGTCTGATGGAGGAAGACAACGTGCAAAGGGGAGCTGGTAAGTGTGGGAAGAGGATGTGGTTTGGAGCTGGTGACTAGAAAGTGAGGCAGAGGTCTGTCTCTAGGCAATAAAAAGCTGTAATGCCTGGTTTAGATCTCAGAACCATATTTATGTCATAGGAAAAGTTTTCTGTGTTGCCTTTTTTCTTCACTTTTTAGATAAGCATAGTGAATAAAGGGATAGTTTATTCTTTAAACGTTTTGCAGAATTCACTTGTAAATCCATCTAGATTTTTTTCTTTTGGGAGTTCATTTATGGTTTGCTTAATTTCTTTTTCCAAAGTTAAATTATTGGATTCTCTATTTCATAATTTGTTCATGTATTTTATGTTTTTTAATATATTTACCCATTTCTTTCAAGTTTTCCATTATTATGCTATATACTTGGGTATAGTCGTTTCCTATGATTTTTTAAAATTTCCTCTCCATTCACTGTGAACTTCTCCAAAAATAGAAATGAAGGGGGTTTGTTATTTTTAGATCTAAGTTATAAGCATAAATTATCAAAACTATATGTTACTAGATAAGAAATACAGTAGAATGGAATAAATCAGATCATATAAATAAGATCTAGGGAACATATATAGTAGTCTAATATTTAATAAATCCAAGAATCTAAGTTCCTCTGAAAGGAAATATTTATCTGACAAGAAATGCCTGAAATATTGGGAAAACTTGGTGGAAAAATCAGTTTAGATTAACATCTTAAATCATAAGCCTCTATTGGTCCCAATGGGATAAATGATCTGAACATTTTTTTAATAAAAAAAATTAGAGCAGAATGGAAAATTATATATTTGACATCTGAGCGTTAGGAAAGAATATGCAACAAGACAAATGATATAGGAGAATATAAAAAAAGACATATGATTTTGATTATATAAAATTGTATCACTTTTGCACAAACAAAATGAGTGCAGCTAGAATAAGAAAAAAGATACTGGGGCAGCTAGGTGACATGGTGAATAGAGCACCAGCCCTGGAGCCAGGAGGACCTGAGTCCAAATCCAGCTTCAGACACTTAACACTAGCCATGTAACCTTGGGCAAGTCATTTAACCCCAATTGTCCTGCCTTCCCAGCTCCAAAAAAAAAGATACAAATGGGGGAGGGAGGATTTGCATTAAGCATCTCTGAAAACTGACATCCAAAATATACAGAGAATTGATTTTAAAATATGTATAAAATTATATACCATTTCTCAACAGGTAAGTACTCAAAGGATATGAGCAGACAGTTTTTAAAAGAAGAAATGTAAATTATTAGCAACAGCTAAAAAATCATTCAAAATTACAAATAATCACAAAAAATACAAATGAAGATAACTCAGAGGTATCATCTCATACCAATAAAATTGGGGAAAATGGGGAGAAATGGGAACATTCAATAGTTGAAAGGTTGCAGGAACACAGACAAACTAATACGCTCTTAGTATCTCTCTGAATTTGTCTTACCATCCTGGAAAACAATTTGTAATTATGCAAGCGAAGTTACTAAATTGCTTATACCCTTTGACTCAGATTTCCCACTACTGGGATTAGACCCAAGGGAAGCTAATGATAGCAAGAAAAGGCTTATACACACAAAAAATATTCACAGCAGCATTATTTATAATAGCAAGAAAATGGCAACGAAATATATGTCTAACAATTGGTGAATGGCCAAAGAACTATGCTATGTGAATGGAATGGAATATTTTTGTGCTCTAAGAGGGCAGGGAGGACAGGATAATTGTCCTCAATTATCTGAAGAGCTCTCATATAGAAGTGGGATTGCAATTGTTTTGCTTGGCTTCAGACCGTAAAACTCAGGGAAATGGGTGGAATTTGCAGACAGGAAGGTTTCAGCTCAGTACAAATCAAAATGTTCCAACTGATCTGTTCCAAGATGGAGAGACTGGGGATGGGGAGAGGTATCTAAGCAAAGGTTAGATGACCACTTGTTAATCTATTGCACAGGGGATTCCTGGTCAGATGTGACTTGGACCAGATAGTATCTGAGGCCACTTCCATCTCTGACATTCTGATTACTCCAAATCCCAGCTCCATGTCTTTCCAACAGAAATCTGCCAGAAACTCCATCTGGAGACTATGTTTCCCTCCTATTTGACTCAGACAGGGCACCTATGTCCTCTAGATAAGGATCATGGGACATAGACACACACATACACATACATATGTACACTTATACGAATATTAGTCTTCTGATTCCTATCTCTTTCACAATACTTTTGGTAAGAGAAACATTTCAGGGAAATGATAGTTGTGTTTTTTCTGTCCCCATATATTCCCAAAGACCATTTGTTGTATCCAGGAATAATAAATATCTCTGTACTTATGGTCACCTCCATCATCTCCCTCCCTAGGTCAATACACTGTATAACGTTTCAATGGTCCCTTGGGTTTTGATGCTCAGAGAGCCTATGTTCTATGTTATAGAACTCCTCAGAAATCATCCAACCCTCACCCCCTCATCTTACAGAAAAGAAACATTCCCCAGAAAGGAGAAATGACCTGCCTACAGTCATGCACAGAAAGTAAGAGACAGATCTCATGGCTAGTCACCTAGTCTTTACCTCACCAAAGCAAAGAAACCTTTGATCTCTCCTTTAACACACAAACAGAGGCTAAGCCTGGATCAAACAGAAGGTTTTTAGGAAACACTCATGGAGCCACATAGGATTCTATAAATAGTGGGGTTATCTGGGAAGCTGCCAGGTGCCAATCTGGGGGCACCATGACCTTGAGAACAGCTGTGTGTAGCTTTCCCAAGGAAAGGACCTAGGAAGAGTGCATCCTCATACCATTTTTGGAATTGGTATTAATTCCTAAATGAATGTCATCTCATCTGTGGTCCTCATTACTGTTGGCTCCTAGAATAACAGACCTAAAAGTGGGAAGGAATCTCAGACGCCACTAATCTGACTCCCTTGTTTTACAAAGGCATAAACTGAGGCCCAGAACCATTAAGCCTCAGAAGGAAAAAGCCATATCTGTGTTAGAGAGCAAAGTGCTTGTGACTGACAAACCGGGTGAGCATGATTGATTTGTTCTGTCTCTAAACCATGTGTGATTGCCAGGGAGCCTGGAGACAGAAACCCCAAGAGCAGCTTGGGAATTCTGCTCCTGGCAAGCAAAGGGGTAAAGAGAGGGAAAGGGGAGGGAAGCATAAATGAAGGCACAGTGTTAGGAGCAGAGAAGTTTACCAGAGAGGGAAGGCTAAAGAGGGAGCCGGCAAGGTCCGGAGATCGGCTGTCAGAGCTGGGAGTGACCGGAGATCACCTCTTCCAGCATGACATTGGAGGAAAATGAGGGCCCTAGAAAATGTCATCATTTCCTTTCACTTCAAAAACATCTGTTAAATGCTTTGTAAAAGGCATTTAGCTAGGCCCTAGATCTATGAAGATGGAATAAGGTACTGTTACTTATAATCTGGTAAGAGGATAAGACACGTGCCAAATTAGTCAGTCATCACTAACAGTTCTGGAATCCAGGGCAGCCTTCATAAAATGTGTCTGGGGAAAGCAGCACAAACTATGCTCTCAAGTTCGTTTGGTATGAGGGATCCTGGCATATGATCTCATGGAGAGGGACAGAGGCCCTGATGCACCGGCTCCATGGACAGAATCCCCAAACCACTGCACGACTGTTGCTGGGGACCCTATTTATAGAGAGAGAAGGAAGCAGGGAAGGGTTGGACCCCAGAGAAGTTGGGATGTGGTTGACTGATTATCCTTGCTAACTAACTACTCATTTGTTTCTTCCCAGTAGAAAGAGTGTAGGTACTGTTTACTTACACTTTCTAGATTTTGGTGCCCTAGTTCAATACTCCAATTGTCTCACCTTAGCTATGGTTCTACCACTAGCTTCTACACAATTGATAGGATGCACTCCATATCAGATACCTGGCTAGTGGCAGAGATAGGCTTGAGACCCAGGTCAGTGTTTTTCCCATTATCCCAATTGCTTCCCTAAAGTCAGCTCAAAACTAGTCTTGACTGTTTCCCAGAAAGCTGTCTTTGACATTATTCAGCACCTTCCCAGTGTCCTCAAGCTCTCCAAAAGTCATTCAGTGACTATTGATTACTGCAAAACAGAATATCCCCTTGGGGTCTGGTCACCAACATTTTAGAAAACAGGAGGGATAGTGTGTGCAAATTTATGGTCCTGTTCTTAGCCGTCTGGGCACTGCAAGCTTCTGTCTGCATTGAGCTTCTCAAGGGCAGGTTTTCCTGTGCAGATTTACAGCCTTTCTCAATGAAAACTACTTCCTGATGGGAATAAGGAGGAGTCACAAGGACTAGGTTGCCAGCCCCGAAAGCTTTGAGATTTCTAAGAACAAGCACTACCCACAGAGCCCAAACTGACTCTGCTCAGAAATTTCCATTTGAAAAAACCCACATCCCTCAGTCGGAGAGACAACATATTCAGAAAGCTGGCCTGGCCATAGGGAGCCTCCATCTACCCCCTGTTTACACCTGCAATCTTGACTTTTTCCCCTTGAGTTGTGAAAGGTGGGCAGTGGTCAGAAATCGGGGGAAGGAGAGGACCAAGGAGGGAAAAAATTGTTTTTTTCAAAAAAAGAAGAAATATTTCCCCCAAATGTGCCTAGAATTTTTATATCAAAAGATTTCAAATATGTTCATTTTAGGAACAAATGAAGGTATGTATAATGTGAGTTTTATGTTCCTAAACTAGGAACTAAACTTTAGATTTGAATGGGATGTTCAAAAAATATACACATGTATACAGAGGAATCTTTAAGGGCAGCTAGGTGGCACAGTGGGTAGAGGGCCAGGCCTGGAGTCAGGAAGACCTGAGTTCAAATCCATCCTCAGACACTTACTAGCTGTGTGGCCCTGGACAAGTCACTTAACCTTGTTTGCCCCAGTTTCCTCATCTATAAAATGAATTAGAGAAGAAAAGGGCAACCACTCTAACATCTTTGCCAAGAAAATCCCAAATGGGGTCACAAAGAATTAGACACTATTGAAACAACAAAAATAGCAATCTTTCCCCCTAATTTGACCTTTTTAAAGAAAGTTTTTTCTCTTTTTAAAATGTCTAGATATTATACTAAACAACAAGATACACCATGACCATAATGTAAACCAAAGACATCAGGAATCAAGATTTGATATAATGACCAATCTTGGTTGCACAGGGCTGATGGTCAATCAACCAGTAAGCATATATTGTGAAAGTACTGGAGACAGAAAGCCAAAGTCAAACAACTTCAGCCTTCAAAGACCTTGTACATGGTCAGGGCAGGCTCCATGCACAGGGAAGGCATTCACAGCTGTAAAGGGATCACATAGAAGATGGCATTGAGTTGAATCTAGGAGGAAAGTAGATATTTTAATAAAAGGAGATGAGGGAGAAATGAGTTCTATTTGTCCATGAAAACTTGCAGAGGCAGGAAAGGTAAAACCACTATATAAACATGTACTATTACTTTATGAAGAACAGTAAGAAGGCTGGGTTGACAGGACACTATAGTATATGGGGGGGGGGGCAGGAGAGAAAGACTGGGGCTGGAGAGATAGGTTGAGACTAGTTTGTAAAGGGCTATAAATGCCAATCAGAAGAGTTTATACATGGTCTTTGAGGTTATAAGAGCCAGAGAAGTTTATTGAATAAGGAAATACACAGTCCAATTCACACTTCAGGAAAATTATCTTTTTGTTCATATTTAAATTATCTTTTAATTATTAGTTAGGAAAATTGGTATCAGTGTGAAGTGTGGATTGGAGAAAGAAGAGACTTGAGGCAGGAAGGTCAATTAGAAAGAGATCTAGGCATTGAGGGCTGGAATAGTGGGTGGCTATGCGTGGAGGGAAGGGGAGAGAGGAGAAAGATATTGTGGAGGTACTAAAAACAAGCTTTGACAACTGATGGGATATGTGGGATGAGGGAGAGAAAGAAATTGTAGATAATATGGAGGTTATGAACCTGGGAAACTGGAATTATCATGGCACCCTTGGCAGAAATGAAGAAATTCAGAAAAGGGGTGTACTTGCAGAGAAAGGTGATGAGTTGCTTTGTGTGTGGTGAGTTGGAAATGCCTATGTCCAAGACATCCAGTTTGAAATGTCCAGTGGGTAGCTGGACATGTGGGATTGGAGCTCAGAAGAGGCATGGGGGTTATCTGAATGGAGGAGATGGTTAAGCTCGTGGAAGATGAGGTTGCCAAGTGAGAATGAAGAGAGGCTATAAGAGGAATTAGGACAGAGCCTTGGGGGTCACTCAAAGGTAGGGAGTGTAATGAGGATCCAGCAAAGGAGACTGACCTGGAGGGTTCAGATAAGTAAGAAGAAAACCAAAAGAGTCCATTGTTGTGAAAGCCCGGGAAGGAGAATCTATCCAGAAGGAAGATGTGTGATCAGGGACCACACTTCCCCCTCCTGCTCCAGAGGGCATGAGAGGAACGTTGTTGGATAAAGTTGCCGGCTGTTGAGTTTTAATGAAGAGTTTTTTCTTTTGTCATGATGTAAGCATTGGAAATTTAAAAAACCAAAAGCATTAATGAAATAGTTTTGAAGGCTATCGTCCTTGTCTGCCCTCTGAGTAAAATGAAGGGGTTTGGTATCCTTGACTGCCGAGGCCTCTTCTGGCTGCAAGTCTCTGATCTTGCAACCTGGGTAGCTATTCCTTGGTGGGCACACCCCTTTCCTCACAGGCAGATGTGGCTCCATAGTGCTAGCCATAGGGAGCTAAGGAAGTCCTTCGTCATCGTGTAGACATGAGGTGTTGATTTTGTACGGGACCAGAGGGGTCTTGATGAGTTGCTTCTCCCTACCACAGATTTCCAAGAATTCCGAGAATGGCATGCTATGTTCCTTGGTGTTAGAAAAGCCCCAGAAACACCCCAGAGCCACAATGGGCCAGGCTGCTTTCCTGGGCTCCCGCACTCATCAGCATGCAGTAGATGGGAATCTAAGCCAATGTTTCCACTTGTCTTGACAAGTCTCATACTGTACTTGAAAGATCCGTCTCATATCTTGAATAATGCACAAGGAAAGATGATTCAAGACAGGGAAAGTCACGCTTATCGCACATAACACAAAGTAGAGAGGGGTCACTGACATACTGGGTGACCTTTCTCACACAGAAGGAGATGGCTGTCTCCCTGCCCTGGTCAGATCCTCTCTGGAGCATTCTGTCCAGGTCTGGGCAACGCATTTGAGGATAGAGCTGGAGACAGTCCAGAGGAGGGGGCCAGGATGGATAAGGGGCTCAAGGTCTTGATGTATGAGAATCCATTCAAGGAGTTGAAGACATTTAGCCCGGAGAAGAGAAGCCTTAGGAGAGACTGATCAATGTCTTTAAGTATTTGGAGGATTAATAACTTGAGTAATACATAGAAAACCTTAAAGTGCCATATAAATATGAACTATTATCATTGGGTATTTGAGGAGCTTACAATTGAATGAGGAAAGACATCACACAAAAGGAAGCTGAAAAGTGGAAGGGGGAAGAGGGCAGGGCATCAAGGGTATCAGTTCAGGGCGTGATGCTCCATGTGGAATAGAAACCAAGCAGAGTAGCTAGTGGAAAATGGAGATTCACCTGCAAAGTCAGAAGCCTTCTCTAAGGAAAGGCTTTGGGAGGAGTTTATTGGACCATCTTCCAATCCTCTGATCAGATGGAGAGACTCATTTGACTCTCTCTGTGACCAGGCTGAAGGTACAGTGCCTCAACAGGGAAATGGAATGAAGGTCCAGCCCTCTTCTGTTACTCAGTAGGGAGCTGAGGCTCAGAGATTCTTAAGTGACTTGTCTGAGGTCACTCAGGTAGACAGTATCAGAGGCAAGATTTGAACCTAGGCCCTCCGACTCTATAGCCAGTTCACCTTCTTAAGCAAGACTCTGGGGCTTACCTAGTTCATTTTGTCCTAGGAATTCAAACAGATCTGTGCCCATTCTCTCATTTCCTCCCCACAGTATCTCTGTGCTGGGGGAGTTTTTCATGGATTGATATCACAGATACTGCAAATCTGGAGGATTTCACCACTTTGCCTAATATTCCAAAGCAGCTCAGAAAAGGAAGTCTGAAGGTCAGTCTCCTGATGGTGAACCACATTCTTCACACTTTAAGTGGACAGAATGGGACTCTCCCTACTTCTGCTCCAGTCCCAGACCATGAGAGGGCACCCAAGAGGTCATCTAGCCGAATACAGACTTGAATAAAGGAACTTGTTACTATTATATCCCCATTTCATAGTTGAGGAAACTGAGGTACAAAAAGGTAGCAGGATGGCAGATGATAAATGCCTGAGGCAGGATTGGAACCAGAATTTTCTGGATTCCATGTCCAGAATTCTCACTCCTACACCACACTGCCTCACTTGAAGACAGCTATCAAGCCCTATTCCCAAGCCCCAGTCTCCATTCTTCTCTTCTCCAAACTCCCTTCCTTTTATTAATCTTGAGTACAAGTTCTATGACAACCAGGTGAAGGCAATGGGGAAGTTTAGCCTTGCTATGGTACCATCTTCTAACCCTGTGACTCAGCTGGGTGGTGCAGTGGCCAGAGGACTGAGCCTGAGTTCAAATCTTCCCTCAGACACTGCTTAGCTGTGTGACCCTGGGCAAATCACTTAACCTTTGCCTCAGTTTCTCAACTGCAAAATGAAGATAATAATAGCACCCACTTCCCAGGGTTATTGTGAAAATCCTTTGTTCTAATCAGTTCCTACTTTGTATTAAACTTAGCTCCTTGCATCCTTCCTGAACCCCTCCCATCCCATTAGAACCCAAAACTCCTATAGAAGGGAGCCTGGTACAGGGGAGAGAGTTCCCCCCCTCTCTCTTACTCTCCCCCTTCCCTCTTTTTCTCCCTACCCAATGCCTCTCTGCCCTCTCTTTCCCTTCTCCCTCCATCTCCTCTCTCTTTCCCTTCTCCCTTATCTCTCTTTCCTTCTCCCTCTGTCTCTCCCTTTCTCTCTCTTGCTTTTCTCCTTTTTTCTTTATCTTTTCACTCCTTTTTCTTAATTTTTCTCTTTCTCTTTCAATTTTCCTTTTCTTGGGGCGGCCAGGTAGCACAACGAGTAAGAGCACTGGCTCCAGTGTCGGGATGACCTGGGGATCAAATCTGGGCTCAGATACTTAGCACCACACCCAGAAATAACTGGCCGTGTAACCTTGAGCAAGTTACTTAACCCCAATTGCTTTTTAAAAAATTCCTTTTCTCTTTCTTTTTCTTTATTTTTTATGTTAAAGTAGATGGACTTTCTGAAATTTGTATAAACTGATGTCATCAGGAATGTGAATGTCCAGTGCATTTGTGGTGATGCAATCGTGGAAGGTCCAAGCTCAGATTGACATGAGAACTTATCTAACCTAGATATTTCACACATGAGAAAATGAGACCTGGGAGGGAGGCCAGGGACTTGCCCAAGAACAGTCCTGGGTTCCAATTAAATCCTAAAGCCCCAAGACTTAGCTTGTGCTAACAAAGACCTGACTCTAATCAGATCAGCCTTAACCAAGCAGGAGGAGGGAAAAGTTGAGTGTTCTCCAGCCAATACACACACCATTAGTGTATGGAAGGTGATGTCCTTGGTCTGAACAGAAGTTCTGAGTGAGGACACAGCAGGTCTGAGGGTTAGGAATCTCCCCAAGTAGTTATTAGAATGAACCATGTAGATTATTTTACAGGTTAAAAATCTAAAGGTCAGAAATTCAGTTCAATTTAGCAGTCATCTGTTAAGCAGAATCTGTCCACTCAAAGGCTACCTGACACATTCAGCCCCTTATCATCTTCCATCAATATCATCTCCTAACTAGTCCACTGGCCTCAAGTCTCTTTTTTCCAAACCCACCCGTACTTAGCTGACAAAGCAACTTTCTCAAATCATAGGTTTGCCCACATCACACCCCCTCCCCTACTCAGTAAGCTCCATGGCTCTCTGTTACCTCCTAGACTAAATCTAAAATGCTTCATTTGGCATTCCACAATCTGAATCCAAGTCTATCCTTTCCATCTGGTTACACTCTGCGCCCCCTCAAAACCACTCCTCCCCAGACAAACTGGCCCACCTCCATCTCCCACAGACAGTATTCCATCTGCAGACTGCTTCTTCTCAGTCTCTGCCCAGTGTCTAGAAGCTCTTCTTGCTGATCACCACCTCTGAGATCCCCTCATTCCTTTCTAGGAAGGCCTCTTATTTCCCCCATTGTGGGCAGTCCTCTAGGCCCTCTGAAATGACTCTGGGTTTCCTATCTTGTATCTAATTATCTGCAGAATGTCATTTTCTCCCTCTAGAATGCAAGCCCTCTTGGGGGCAGAGATAGTTTCATTTTTGTCTTTGTATTCTTAGCACCTTGCATGGTGTCTGACACACAGTAAGAGCTTAATAAATGCCTCTTGGCTAAATGATTTTAAAGTATCTTTTTGTCCTTTTTCTTTACACATTTTGGATAGTAATCAAGAACTGTTATCTTCTTCTTTGATAATAACTGTACGAGTTCCTGTCACTGTCAACCCCGCTAAGGAATTCACTGAGCCAAGTTGAGCAGGCAGACATGCCCTGATATGGCAGAAATTTCATTAGAAGTTGCCTGTGCTAGGTAGGTGTGGAGCCTGAAGCACAAATATTCCCTATCCCACCACCTAAAACAGCTGAAAGCTATGCTCTGCAGATGACTTCATCAAAATCAATTCTGAGGGGCAGCTAGGTGGTGCAGTGAATAGAGCACCAGCCCTGGAGTCAGGAGGACCTGAGTTCCAAATCTGGCCTCAGACACTTAATATTTACTATCTGTGTGACCTTGGGCAAGTCACTTAACCCCAATTGTCCTGCCTTCCCCCCTCCAAAAAAAAAAACCCACCACCTTTAAAAAAAAGCAATTCTGCCTCCTGGTACCTGGTGAAATAGACCCCATAAGCCAATTGGAAATCCAGAAAGCATTTCATTGAAGTTGAGGCAACAAGAATTTATTAAAACACTCCCTGCCTTTCAAGAGCTCCCAGTCTAATGGGGAAAACAACATGCAAAACATTTGTGTCTATACAGGGTAAACTGAGGAACAACAACAGAGGAAAGGCCGTAAGGGGGATCAGGAACGGCTTTCTGTAGGAGGTGGGCCTTCAGTTGGGACTTGAAGGAAGCCAGAGAAGCCAGGACACAGCATGGAGGAGGAAGAGGATTCTAAACGTGGGAGATGGCCAGGGAAGGTACACTGAGGCAGGAGGTTCAAGCAACAAAGAAGCCAGTGTCCTCGGATCACGCGGTGTGGAGGGAGCCTGTCGTGAGAGTCTAGACCGGTTTTCATTTCAGCCAAATGAATCCTCCCTTATCCTAAATCCCCCAATTATTTTTAATGATGCAAACTGAAGCTGTCAAAGTCAACACTACATTCTTCACCTTCAAGTGAGGAATTCAGAGAAATATGGGAAGTCTGGGATGAACTGATGCAAAATCATCCAGACCCGGAAACCAAGGCACTACAATAATGTACAACAGGAGAGCACTAAAATGAAATCAAACATCAGGTGATTATAATGACTCATCTTGGCTCTGGAAAAGAGCTGAGGAAATGTACAGTACAGTACAGTACAAAGTTGTTGTTCATTTGTTTCAGTCTTGTCCAACTCTTCGTGACCCCACTTGGGATCTTCTTGGCAGGGATACTGGAGGGGTTTGGCATTTCTTTATGCATCCCATTTTACAGATGAGGAAACTGAGGTAAACAGAGCTAGGTGACTTACCCAGGGTCACACAGCTAGGAAGTGTCTGAGGCCAGATTTGAACTCAGGAAGAGGAGGCTCCCTGACTTTAGGCCGGGTGCTGTATCTACTGCAGAGCCTTCTAACTGCCTTTAAAAACAAAAGTCATCAGTAAAATTCACAAATCAACCAACTAAACAATGAACATTTTTAAAAACCACTAAGTATCTTAAAAGGGTAAGGGTGGTCATAGTCTAGCCCAGCAGATATTTACAGCAGCCCTAGGAGCTGAGAGAGGCATTTTCCTAATTTGTCAAGTCCAGCTCATACCATCCATAATGGGGGAAGGACAGGGCCCTGGCCCAGGAGCTCCCACCAGCACCAGGAAAGAAGCTGCTCCCCAAGTTCTCTCTGCCCTCCTCTTTCCCAAGCCACTGGCCTAGTCCTTAGTCCCCACAATCCTTGACCCCACCTGTTGGAGCTCTTCTACTAACCTGGCTTCCATGACCCCATGATCCCATGGTCCTCCTACTCTCAACACTCCATTTCTGCCAGATGCACAGAATCACAGTTGCAGAGTTGAATGGAACTTTGGAAGCCATCTGGTCCAACCCGGGCCTGACCCAGAATCCTCTCAATGACAACCCCAGCAAGTGAGCATCCAGTCTTGTCTTAAAGACCTCCAGGGATGGAGAACCAATGACCTTTCTCTCTGGGGGAGTTCTGACTTGTAGGACTTTTCCCACCTAAATCGGCCTCTTTTGTAGCCTCCATCCATTCACTGCTCTAAGCCTAAAACCTCCTTCCCATGGTCTTCAGGTCCTCAGGCATTTGAGGACAGCTATCATGTCTCCCCCGAACCTCTGCTCCAGGCTATATATTCTCAGTTCCTTTAACTAATCTTCATAGGGAATGGTTAGGTGCCATCCTTGGAACACCTTCAAACTACCCAATTCCCAATGTGGCGCTCAGAACTGAAAGCCCTTCTCTAGACATCATCTTCTTCAGGGGTTTTTCCTGCCCCCAAAGCAATGAGAGCATTCCCCTCTAAAATACCTTCAAATACCGGAGTCTGAGTCCTAGCTACGTGATCCTGGCCTTAAGTCATTTCACCTCCGTGGAGGAAGGGCATCTCAGTTTCCTCATCTCTAAAATGAGGGGCTGAATTTTGTGAACTCTTTCCATCTATGGCCTGAATCAGCAAAGATCAAGAACTGAGAAAAGTTCATTAGATTTGACAATTAAGAGATCATTACTTAAGGGTCTTGCTTCTAAGATTTATAAGGAATTTATTCAAATTTATAAAAATAAAGACCCTTCTCATCTTAGCATATTGTCTTCCCATCAGATTGTAAGCTCCTTGAGGAGAGGGACTGAATTTACCTCTGTAGTCTCAGTGCTTAGCATAGTGCCTGGCTCACAGTAGGTGTTTAATTAATGCTTGTTGCCTGACTGACTTGACTGACCAGCCTGTGAAGTTCTTCACAGGGTCTGTTGCCTGGGACTGTTGTATATCTTTTGGAATCAGCCTCCCTAGGAAGGCTAGAAAGTGATCAATACCCTCTGAACGCCGACTTAGCGTGTGTATTATCAATGAATGTCATCCTTAGGTGGACTAAATAGGAAACCCTGCCTCTCTGCTTTGAAACTCAGGACCTGACCAATGACTGGGTTGCCACGTAAGGTTTAATTTATCTAAGGTGCCAAGGAGTGAGAATTACTTAGAGCTTTGAAAATATCAAAGGCAATAAAGATAAACAGTTGTGGAGGCAAGATCAAAGCTTGAACTGTGCTATGAAAGTTTAAAGGTCATGCTTACATATGGAAAATAATAAACTGGTTCTGCTTAGACTGTAGAAGAAGGCAGGAGAGCTGAGTTTTGAAGGAAATAAGAGATTCTGAAAGGTGTGTGTGTAGGAGAGGAAGAGGAATCCAATCTGACTGGACCCCAAAGGGTAGGAAGAGGAGAAAGGTGGGTCAGAGCCAGGCTGTATGTGACACAGAAGAGCTTCTGTCTGAGCCCAGAGGTAATTGGAGTCCCTGGAGGTCAACACCTGTGACTTAGAAATGGCAGGTAGGAAGCCCAAGGAGAGATGAAAAGGCTGAGCTGAGACTGTATGAGTCGGGAGATAGGGATGGAGGCAAAGGTCTCTGTGGATGAGGAAACAGCAAGATTTCTCCACTGATGGACCCAGTGGCGTGATGGAGAACAAGGTGTTGAGGATGTCCCCAAGATCACTAAAGAGGACCGGTGGAGCCAGGAGTTCAGAAGCGTTTGTGTTGTAGGAGAAAAACAAGGCTTTGTGTGTGGGGAGGGTGGAGTCTGTTGTTCTCATTGGTTGGAAATGCCCAGAGGGCAGATAGAGACGCCCAACTACAGTTCAGAAAATGGAGCAGGGAGGATGCCAGAGAAACCCGGGAAGACTTGTATGCACTGATGCAGAGTGAGAGGAGCAGAACCAGTTTATTCAAGAACAGCAACATTGTAAAGACTGGGAACCTCTGGTGGTTCAATCATCTCAGCAGAACAGTGAAGAAGTGTCTGCCCCACCTCATGACGAGGACTCACTGGGGATACATGCATGTATGTCTACACACAAACATACAAACACACTTGAGATACTGTTGGGACATCCAATACAGCTTGTAATCCCATGGAGAAGAGATTCTTGTTCAAGATGTTGACTGAACCTGGGGGCCTCTGAAGTCCTTTCTGAAGCTGAGAGCCTGCAATTCTTTCTATAAATAAGTGGAGAAGATACATCTACCTTCTTGGACTAAAGGAAGCCACAAACAATTAAGTCAATTTATTAAAGCACCTAATATATACCGGGCACTGCTTTTGCTGCTAGGAATACAGAGAAATGGGAAACAGTTCCTGCCCTCAGGGAGTTTATAATCTATCCCAGGAGACAACATATACATAAATAAATATATAGAAAAGACATCCAGGATAAATATCAAGTAAGTTTATAAGGGGGAAATAGGCTTTGTTTTTGGCTTACAATTTCCCTTAAGGAGGAATAGATTTCAGCTAGGGCCAAACTGATGTCAGGAAAATTATTGATGTTGGATGTCTTTATCTCAGTATCACTCAGGATACAATTGGAAACTAAGTCAAAGAAGGCTCCCTTTCCTCCCTCCACCAATAGCACCCAGCCACTGTAACCTCATTGGCTGCTTCCTGAATCCCTGTGGGCCCAGCGCACACACACACACACACACACACACACACACACACACACACACACAC
>NW_027185797.1:29471079-29481345 GCF_028583685.1 Petaurus breviceps papuanus | reverse complement strand
ACAGGGAATAGCCGAATAGCCAAAGTCCATAAATCTCTAACTTGGATTTTAAGTCATACTTGGACTGGCCAGTTGAATTCCAATCGATTCTTATTTTCTTTCCACGGTTGAAATAAAACTTCCTCCAGTCGCCATCTTCATTGTAACTTTCTCGTTGATTACCACCCTCATCCTTGGGGACCTTCCAGAGTAATGTATATAAATTGGCTTTTATTGATCACAGAACATCTGCTGGTGCTTAAATATGTTGACACGTAAACACGAACATGAGCTTTGCAAGTTTGCATTTTTGGAGGCTCATAAAATTGTAATTTATAATCAAATGCCCAGTGTTATGCTTTCTTTATCACCTTCATAAAGATTAAGGAATGTAAGCAGGAGTTTTGAATTAGAAAGCCATTAACAGACTACAAAGTCCTAGGCTTTAAATTTTTTTATTTTTATGATTTATGGAAGAAAGCCTCCACTGCTTTTCCTCCGCAGCTGACACTAGTTAATTGCATTTCAGTTGTAGGGTGAAAAATTTACCAAATCATAATTGCAGAAATGAGAAGTGAAAATGTCATAAAAGATTGTTTTCTTAAGAAATATTTATCTTTAGGGTTTTTTGAAATAGATTTGAGAATCTGATTGCAATGGCTTGGCCTGCCAAATATGGATTTCAAGGAAAGGAAGGGAAAACTTTGAGAAGGCTTCAGCCGAGCTAGTCTGTGCCCTGGTCAAACATGCCCCTTTTCTCACATACAAGCAAGATCAACAGCGCACAGGTGGTCACCAACCCTCCCTACAAAGATGACCCGAAGCAGCACGCGACCCCCGTTTGTGGAGGGACGGAAAGAGCCCTCAGCAGGGCACTCCTCCTGGAAAGGGGAGGCACCTGATTACCGCGGTGCCAGCCTGGGTCAGGTCATCACGCCCCATCGGCCTCCATCGGGGTCGCGTCAACTTCCCTGGCCCGGGGCCTCTTTCCCAAAGCCAGGCATCACCTGGATAAACAAAGGTCGAGATAAAGAGTCCGCAGCATGGAGAGATCTCTGCCCTCTGCACTTTTCCTTGGCTCCACTGCTCTGGCCTTCCCAGAGTCCTAGATTAAAAACAAACAAACCCCCCAAACCTTGCCCTGTGTGAGGAGGCCACTGATCGGTCCTATGGGATTTCAAAGAGGGAAAAGATCGATGCGGACCGGAATGATCCCAGAGTCCTCACGGGGCACGGAGGCTCATGGGACCAGGTGAGCACCCCCTGCCCCATCCGGGAGAACGCCCCCTTTCCAGCTCCTGCCACGCCCCAGACACAAACATTCCCAGCTCCAGCTGTGTTCCATATGAGAGGGTTAATGCTGATGAGATCTGGAACCGAGCGTGGCCAGACCTGGATGGAACAGAAAAGAAAACGGGCCGGGGGAGGTGAGGAGGCTCCGCCGAGGCCATAGCCCTGGGAGAGGAAGCAAAGACCCACGAGAGGCTCCCAATATGAAGGAATGAGGGGCCCTAGGCCCTAGGTTTATAGAGGGCTTTCTTCGCAGCAACAGAGAGACCCGATCAACAGAGAGGAGAGAGAGAGAGAGAGAGAGAGAGTGCAAGCAATATTTTGAAATCTTAGGTTCACAAATGGACAATGACTTGGCCAGGTGAGTCACACAGCTAATTTGTGAATGAGTCAGGATTTCAATCCAAGTCTCCTTTCTTTCTGAGACACCATCCTGCCTGTCAGGTAGGACAGTTAGGAGGTGGGCAATACTTACTAATAACATCAAGAGTCCTGTTCTAGCCCCCTAGTGCCTCGACTCAAATGTTACAAAAGCATCTTAATTTTACTTTGGTCAAATAGAGACAAGGTTATGAAAACACCTTGCAGGAGACAAGCACGACATGGCGGATTGAAAGCCAGCCCTATGAGTCAGGAAGACTTGAGTTCCTCTTCTGGCATCTACTGGCTGAGTGACCCTGGGCAAGTCACTTAACCTCCAACTGCCTTGGTTTCCTCAACTGTGAAATGGGATAATAATAGCATACCTCGAAGGGTTTTTGTGAGGATCAAATGAGATACTTGCAAAGAATTTAGCATAGTATCTGGCACACAGTGGGCATTTAATCAATAGAGTTGCAGTGATGAGTTCTCTCCTCTGACCTCCAGAACAATGCTTTACAATAGGCATGCCATTCTATTCTTCCTTCTCTGGTGGCTGGTTTCCAGGCAGCTGTCTTCCAAGTCTATTGTATGACGTCTGCCTAGAGAATGAATAACTAAGTCCCGGAGCCTCCCTGGGCATATGGGAGCTCCGAAGGGCTCTGTGCTGGAGACAGGTGATGTCAGAAATGTCCAAACACATCATTGAGTAACGTACAAATAAGGAGAGAGCTGGAGATTGGGATTAGACTTATGGGTTCACTGGGCTGGAGAATTTCCAGGCAAAGAAGTTCCTTTTACCAGTGCAGAGTGGTCCCTGCTCTGCAATGTGGGGTCTAAGAAGAAAAAAATGGGCAGTTTTGATTATACGATTTTTTTTTGTTTTTGGATAAACAAATCTAATTCAGTTAAAATTTGAAGGAAAACAGGTAATTGGGGGAAATATTTGCAGCAAGTTTCTCTGATAAAGGTCTCATATCCAAGATTTAAAAGGAAATGATCCAAATTTATGAGTCATTCCCCAATAGATAGATGATCAAAGGATGTGAATAGCTTTCAAAAGGAGAAATCCAAGATCAACAACCTGTGAAAAACTATTCAAAATCACTAATTATTAGACTAATGCAAATTAAAGCAACTGAAATGCCACTTCATGCTCACCAAATCAGCAAAGGGGGAAATGTCAAATGCTGGAAGGGGTGAGAGGAAAAGCCTGCCCCTTCAGAGTGATAGGAGTCCCTGAGATGTTGAAGGGTCCATCATTCTGTCAATTTAACTCCCTATCCTAGGTGGTTTCCCATCATGGTCCACTACCTGTGACTGGTGTCCTAAGTCCATTTAACCAATTAATTCCAATGGTTCACATCCATGTCCTTTCTTCACTTGTATATAGGACCTAATTCAGACCCTCTTCACCTCTTTAAATTGCTATAATGGCTTCCTAACTAGTCTCCCTGCCTGTAGCAATTTTCTTCACTCATATTCCCGTTAAATAGAAATTGCAGCTAGGCCCTGATGAATTGTTAAAGTGGGCTCGTTGTACAGGGTTTCATTCTTATTCTAAAATGCCCTTCAATGCTGCCATGATTCATCAGCAGCTTTTCCAACTGCCTCCTAGATAGCTCAGTCTCTTTGTCCCATACCATCTCAAACTCACTGTCTTTCCACCCAACCTTCTCCTCATCCCAACTTGACCATCCCCTGGTCACCAGGGTCTCAGTCTTGACCCCTCACTCCCACTCACATCTGTTGCCAGACTTGTCATTTCTCCATTCACCACATCTCTCCCCTAGGCTCCTCCCTCCCCCCCAGCCACCACCCTGCTGCAGGTGTTCATCACCTGTTACAATAGCCTGATGGTTGGTCCTTCTGCACCAAGCCCCTCCCCACTCCAGTCTGTCCTCCATTCAGCTATCAGAATGATCTTCCTAAGGCCCACGTCTAACCACGTCACTCCCTTCCTATCTCCTCCAGAATCAAATAGAAAATCCTCTGTTTGACTGCATATGACCTCCTTTACAACCTGGTCCCTTCCTAGCTTTCCATTCTTCTTATACTTTATTTCCCTTGATGTACCCTGTCGGCGACCCTGACCCCCTGGCTCTTCCATGGACATCTCTCAGCTTTGGGGATTTTCAGTGACAGCCCCTCACCCTTCTCATTTCCGAGACTTCCTAGACTCCTACCTTCTGCAGGGGACTTTCCCATTTGTTACCAATGCCAGTGCCTCCCCTCTGAAGTCAATCAACATTTATTAAGCACGGACTATGAACAAAGCACTAATTACTTTCCATTTACCCTGTATACATAATGTGTGTACAGCCTTGTTTGCACATTGTCTCCCTCGTTAGAATGTGGGTTTCTCGGGGCGGGGGGGAGGGTTTGGGGGGATCTTTCTTTGTATCCCCCAGTTTAGCACAGTGCCTGGCTTGTTGTAAGTGCTTAATAAATGTCTATTGATTGATTAAACTTGCCTGCTAATAGAGGAACAGGTGTTAACTTTTTTTTTTATCTTTTTTTAGTGAAATGTTCAGCGCTTTCATCAGGTTATGAGCTCCTGCAAGGCAGGAGCCCTGCTTTTTGCTCCTCTTTGGGTACAGGATGCTAGCACTTTAGAAATGCCTGTCAGCTGAATTACAGATGAGGAAAATGGAACTCTTAGAAAAGAAGTGACTTACCCAAGGCAACCCAGCTAAGCAAGGAACCTACCTGGGGTTCCAACCCATCCCCCTTTCCCCTGCACTGGACTCTCCGTTCAGCTCTCTTGACTGTCTCAGAGCTCAGGAGAACAACTGGGGTTTTGGAAGCCATCAGCACTTTTCCTGTCCCATTTTCTTCTTTATTTCACCACATTATCATTCTCAGGCAATGCCAGGGTAGTTCCCCCCACCTCCACCCCTAGTTTTATATCCCAGATGGACAGCCACCCCAGCAGACAAGACCAGCTTGCAGCTGGGCACAGATCTGCCATTACCATCTGCTCAGGCTCTCCAACCATGCTCAAGGTCAAGTTCCCTCCACAAGGCTAGTCAGGGACATTCCCAAGGTGTCTTGCCAAGGGCAGCCTCTGGGGGTAGGGGGAGTTCTGGGGATTGGTGATAGCCCAAGTGACCTTGTTAAGGAAAAAAACCAAGAACCAAGATGGCAGTTAGCCGAAGCTCCCCTGCCTCCCAAAGCCACAACTATCTCCGGAAAATTGCAAAAGCTGGAACTACCCTTTTGTTGCCACATTTAAAAACATTATTCTGCAGAAGGTCCATGGGTTTTGCCAGATTGCCAAAGGAGACCACAACCCACAAGCAGTTCAGAATCATCGCCCATCACTGGGAGAGACCCCAGTGACCATTTCAGTCCCTCCCTGAGCAGGAATGGTCTTTAGAGCATAACGGACAAGGGGCATCCAGACTTTCCTTGGGGACCTCCAGTGGGGAGGGGCACACCCACCTCCTCCTGGAGCTGCCTCCTTCCATTAACATGTCACTCAACTTTGAGAAAGTTTTCTCAATGTTTTATCAGTGAATGTCCATCTACTTTGGTAACCCTGCAACATCTACCCATGACTCCTGCTTCTGCCCCGGGACCAAACAGACCCAGTCTCTTCCTCCTCATTGCCCTGGCCCCGCTCTACTTCTCTACTCCAGACTAACTCCTCCCACAATCTCCTCCCTTATTAAAAAGAGTCTTCAGAGGGGTGGCTAGGTGTTGCAGTGAATAGAGCAGTGGCCCTGGAGTCAGGAGGACCTGAGTTCAAATCTGGCCTCAGACACTTAACACACAAACTAGCCATGTGACTTTGGGCAAGTCACTTAACCCCAATTGCCTTACCTTCCCCCCTCCAAAAAAAAAAAGTCTTCAGGGCCAGGTGATAGAGGTCCCCAGCCCGGCACTAAGAGCCGTCTTCCATCTGGTTCACACCTACCTTGCCCATTTTATACTGAACACACTCTGTTCTAGTCAAACTAGCCTTTTGGCATCAGTACCTGAAGCTGGTGACACAGAGGATGGAACCCCAGGTCTGTAGTCAGAAAGACCTGAGTTCAAATTCAACCTCAGAGACCTCCTAGCTCAGTGACCTTGGCAAGTCACAGCCTCAGTCTCCTCAACTATAAAATGAGGATAATAATAGCACTACCTGACAAGATTGTTGTGTGGATCAAGCAAGATGTTCGGAAAGCGCTTAGCGCCATGCCTACACGTGAAAGGCACTGAACCAAAGCTTATTTCTTCCCCTTCCCTCTTTCACTTTCAATCAAAAGAGATCAGTCCTTTCTAGCTTAGTCAGGATGAATTCAAATAAACTCATTCTCTCCGCATTTAAGCCTGACCAAAGTATAAAGGGCTGATCTCTGCCCCTGCCTCACCGCCCCCCCCCCCCAGATTCAGCATTCTCATATATAAGATTACGAATTCCTTGAGAACAAACACCATATCTGCCTTTCTTTGCTCACGCAGAACTTATATGCCTGGGGCATAGTAGGCACTTAAGTCTGTTGACTGCCTGACTCTGGCATGTACTGGCTGTGTGATCCTAACCTCTCAGACCTCCAGGCAATGCTCTAAGTTATAGGTGACCTACAGGCAGGGGCGGGGGGAATGTACACACCGATATAGAGGGAATCACAGATCCAGAGTTAAAGCACACACATGTCAGTTGGCCCATACTTCATAGGCCAGAAACGCCGGGATCATGCAATTTGCATCTCTAAGGGATGTCAGAGACCATCTCACCCGAATCCTTCATCTTACATACGAGGACATTGAGCGCACAGGGGCAGTTCCTTGCCCAAGTTGGTTTCGCAGACAGCAATGGGGCAAAGCTGGGGTTCAAACCAGGTCTTCTGACTTTATGTAGACTTGGTGCCCTTTCTGCACAAAGCAGGCCTGGAGATGCTCCCCACACTCCACTTCTTTCCATGTCTCTTCCTACACACACATAAGATATTACATGGCAAGGGAGGTGTGAGCCACAAACCTGACAAGGTCCCCACTCTTTTGTTGGTGCCAAGGGACTCAGATTTATTCATATCAGCCACCACCCACCATGGGTGTCAACCAGGATTCACTGACAGCTTTTAGCCCCTTTGGAAACATCCATCTTCCCTTAGATGTCCAAGAGCCCTAATCTCTGTGTCTTTTCCATGAGAGAAAAACTCCTGGATTCCCATGCCTCATCATGCCCTGCTTTGCAGCTAAGATCCAAGAATGTTGGCCTAAAAAGAATTCAAGAGGCCATCAGGTCCATTTTGAAGAGTCGCAGACAAAAGTGGCAACCACAATCACCTTGAACTCAGGACTTTCATTCAAGAACTTAACACAGAGTCCTCTGGGGGTAAAAATCTTTGGATGCACAACCCTCAAACTCCTGAGCTCTGCACCCTCCATTGATCTTTCTGGATTCAGCCAGAGGACACAATTAGCTGGAGAAAAAAATGTCTCCCCTTGTAAATCTAAGGCATTCCCTCCCCAAAATATGCCCAGCTTAGGAGAATGGACACCCATAAGGACATGAGTAGAGAGGAGCCCACCTAAGGCATGGGTGCAGTTAGGACACATGGGGGGCTAAGGGAGAAGGCCCTGCATGCTGATACTGCCACAGTAGACAACCCCTGACTTGGAAAATGGACTCCATTGTCTTTGAGGATGCTTCTGGCTCTGGATCCTCCAACATCTGGAGGCCTCAGTTTCCTCATTTGTAGCAAGAAAGTATTGAGGACCCTCCCAGCTCAGGGACTAGATCTTAGGAACTTCTGCTGACCTCTAAGCATCATGAGGCCCTTTGTCCCAAGTGGGGGCTCCAAAGGAAAAGGGCTCTTTAAACGTGAAGGTCCCTTTTCTAAGGACATTTCACAAAATGGTTTATTTAAAAGGTTTCACAGTGATGATGGCAGTCCCTGATTCTCTTTCTGAAAAGGCTGAGCCTGAGCCTTGGAACAACAGGAATTGTTTCGACTAAGAAGAGAAAAATAAAGCTTGGAGGTACCAAGCCTGGCCTCCCACTGACCTCAGGAGGTGTCCTTCAGGCTGGTGCCCCTGACCGGTTAGACTGGTCTGCTTCTGGTTTACAGGCCCAGGGAGCCAAGCCAGAGCTCCAGTGAATGCAACCAGCAAGATTCTGCAAATTGAGTTTTCTCTTGTCAAAATGTAAGCGGGGAAAGCTCTTGACCACCAACATCAGTGAAATTTGTATGAAATGAGGTCAGCCGTACCATCTTGTCAGCAAGGCTCTGAGTGACCAGGGATGGTCTTGGCCTTTCCTGGTCATTTTTTCTTGAACTCTCTGTTAAAGAGCACAGAATAGCCAGGACCTCCTGGATGAACTGAACACTGGACTTGGAATTAGGAGGATCCAATTCAAATCCAGATTCAGACACTATGTGATCTGGGGCAAATCATTTAACCTCATCTATAAAATAGGGGGAGTGGACTTGATGGTAAAGGGCCTTCCAGACCTAAATCTATGTTCTTATGGCCTATAATCATAGATTATAATCAGATAGGAGACATTAGGTGGCACAGTGGGGGGAAAAGGGGATGGAATTGAGAAGACCTGAGTTCAAATTCAGTCTCAGGCACTTACTAACTGTGTGACCCTGAACAAGTCACTTAACCTTGTTTGCCCCAGTTTCCTCATCTGTAAAATGAACTGGAGAAGGAAACGGCAAACTGTTCCAGTATCTTTACCAAGAAAACCTCAGATGGGGTCATGAAGAGTCAGACACAACTGAAATGACTGATCCCCAACAAATGATCTATAATCCTATGAACTTGGAGTAAGAAAGCCCCCCGATGTGCCCGAGAGACAACCATGTGGAGCTGATCTGAGCCCCCTCCCTCAGCAGACCTCACTGAGACTCCCATCTGTCTGGAGAGGGAATCTGGACCCTTGCCCAGGGTTTGGAGCCTGGAAGCTGGCCCAGAGGTGAAAATGCCACCCATGTCACCTCCTCCATCAAGTGTTGCTGGCGTGTGCTGGTCCTGGCACGTCACTTCTCAGGCGTGGATGCCTGACACTTGTTTATTAATGAATGTCATTGGAACAAATTATTACTATTAATTTTTTCCCTCAAGAACAAGCATGCTGGTCTCCCACCTCCCCATCACAGCAGATGGACTCCAGCATAAATCATCTCCCTAATGCCTTGTGCAGGGCAGGGCTTGTGAGAAAGATGTGATGGCTTGGACTGGACTGGTTGGGTAAGGATAGGAGGAGAGCAGGGCTGGAAGGAAGGGAAGGAGGAAGAGGAGAGAAGAAGAAGGGGAAGAATGGGGTCCTACAAAGACTGGACAAAATAAGAATCCAGGTGCAAAGTAGAATTCTGACTCATGAAAATGGCGCTGACTTTAATTCAACTTGACAAATGCTTCTGAAGCCCTGTAAGGGGCCACACACTGCTCGAGGTGCCGGGCCCCTGCCCTCAGATAGCTTCCCTTTTTGAGGATCCTACATGGCGCTGAGGGAAAGAAAGGAGCAGGGTTGGGAACCTAGCTCTGCCATTTCCTGACTGTGAGAGCCTGGGGCGGTCCTGTCCTCTCCTCCAGGACTCAGTTACTTCCCTAGGAAAATGATGAGGTTGTTCTGAGTGGCCTCTCGGTTTCCCTCCAGCTTCCCTCATAGCCATGAGCCAATTTACAGCTCAAGTTTACATGGCAGTTTAAGGCTTACACATATCATCTGCTAATTAGTATATCTCTTTCATTATCTCTTCACAAAAACTCCTTTACATAAATCCCACAGGTATTAATCCTTTGAAAGACTAAAGATGAGGCAACCCCACCATCACACAGCTAGAGTGTGAAGGAGGATTCGAACCCAGATCTTCTAGTTCCGCACCCTAACCATTTTACTACCCAACCACTCCATAGCACAATATGCTCCTTATTCTGTTCTCACCCCCTACAGCCCTGGCTGTTCCCTCTCCAACAAGGGTTTGACCAGGGCACCTCAGAGGTCCCTCCGGCTCTGAGCTGGAATGCGCTTCTCCCTCCTTTCTCCCACCTAGGGTCTCTACTTTCCTGCTAAGCTCAGCTTCCTACAAGAAGCCTTCCCCGATCTCACACACACACACAGCCCAAATTACTTTACATATGCTTTGCATTTATTTACTTATCTTTTGGCACTCCCCACCCCGCTCCAATGGAGTGTAAGCTCTTTGAAGACATACTTTGTTTTGTTTTATTTTGTTTTGATCATTGTATCCCCATTGTATCATTGTATTGTCTAGCTCAGTGTCAGGAATACAGTAGGGGCTTGATAAATGTATATTAACCTAACAAATGATGAATAAGCTATGCTCTTCAGTCGATTTTATAGATAATAAAACTGAGGCTCAGAAAGTAAGAGATCGTCCAGACCACAAGTCCAGTGCTCTGCTCACTAGGAAATGCTACCTCCCTTCTAGCATTAAAGCTTAAGCTTTTCCTTTCACCACTACTACCCAAAAAAGATGTGTTAAACACCCCCAAAATTGGGGAACTGAGTCTTAAGAAAAAAATCATCCAAGCAATGACAAACCAAATGGGAGCTCTAGAGAGATTTCACCTGGTTCTCTTCTTTTTTAGGTGTTTTGAGGGTTTTTTAAATTGAATTTTATTTTATTTTCAGTCCTGCATTCTCTTCCTCCCTCCTCCTTCCTCCCT
>NW_027185797.1:29444487-29466079 GCF_028583685.1 Petaurus breviceps papuanus | reverse complement strand
ACAGGAAGGAAGGAAGGAAGGAAGGAAGGAAGGAAGGAAGGAAGGAAGGAAGGAAGGAAGGAAGGAAGGAAGGGAGGAAAGAGCAAAGAAAGAAACAAAGAAAGAGAAAATGTGCTTCAGGCTACACTGATTTCATCAGCTCTCTCTCTCTGGAGGTGGGCAGCATGTTTCATCTCAAGTCCTTTTGAATTGTGATTGGTTGTTGTGTTGATTAGAGTAAATGAAGTCTTTCAAATTTATAATAGTTCTGTTACTTTGTAAATAGCTCTGGTTCTGTTCACTTCACTCAGTATCAGGTCATGTAAGTTTTCCCAGGTTTTTCTGGAAGTATCCCCTCATATTTCTTAGAGCAGGTAATAGTCCATCACAATCCTACACCACAATTTGTTCAGTCTTTCCCCAATTAATTGGCATCCCTCCCATTTCCAATTCTTTACCACCACAAAAAGAGCTGCAACAAATCATTGTGTACATGTGGGTCCTTCTCCTCTTGGATCTCTTTGGAACACAGACCTGGTAGGAATCTTGTTGGGCTCTTGCCCTGTTCTTTTGAAGACCCCTTGGTCTGGTGCAGTTCTGTCCTCTGGGTTCTGGACCCTCTCAGATAACTGCACCTCTCTTCTGCCACTTTTGCACACACATGAAACCTCAAGAAAAAGGTGATTTCCTCTCCGTGAAAAATAATGAGCTAACATTTCTATATCACTTTGAGGTTTGCAAAATACTTAACAAATGTTATTTGATCCTCATGACAGCCCTGGGAGATAGGTCTTACTATTATCCCACTTCACATATAAAGAAACTATCCTGAGAAATAGTAAAAAATGACTTGCCAAGCCAGTAAATATCTAAGGTAGGATCTGAATTCAGGTCTTCCTGACTCCATGTTCAGCACTCTATCTACTATACCACCTAGCTGCCTCCTACAACTACAAAAAGAAAACACAAATTCTGAACACAGTTTCAGAATTCTATTTTTGAGTCACCACCTCTTAGACTTCCTTCACAACTCGACTCAAGCTCTGTCCTCTACAGAAAGCCTTTTCTGCTCCCCAGCTCTTCTCCCCTCTCCTAATTACTTTTTATTTGTCTCGTAGACATTCTTCATGTGCTCCCCTACTATAATGCATCTTTCTAGATAAGTCTGCCCTGCCAGAGCTCGGCTTCTTGAGGGAACAGTAAGTTTCATTTTTTTAATTTATATCAACAACACCTAGCCCAATATTCATAGCCCAATGTTTATAGTAGGTTGATAGTTGTTGTTCAGTCTCTGTTCCGTCGTTTGGGGTTTTCTTGGCAAAGATACCTTAATGGTTTGCCATTTCCTTCTCCAGCTCATTTTACAGATGAGGAAACTGAGGAAAGCAGGGTTAAGTGACTTGCCCAGGATTACACAGCTAGTAAGTGTCTGAGGTCAGATTTGAACTCAGGAAGATGAGTCTTCCTGACTCCAGCCCTGGCACTCTATGAACTATGGCACCAAGTAGTTGCCCAGGAAAGTAGGGCCAAAACTGCCTCTGAAGGCAGAGGATAGGAGTTCAAATTCTGCCTCCTAACTGGGTGACTTTGGCAATTGCCCTCCCGTCCCTTTCTTCTGAGGGAGTTGCATGATATGGCCTCTGAGGTTCATCCCAGCTCAAGACCCAAGATTTTGAATGACTGTCAGCTGCCTGATGCACTGAGCCAACTTCTGTGGGTACTTGGGTCCTGCTGCCGGGGCTTTTCCAAGCTCCCCTCCCAGCAGGGGCTCCCACCCTGCCAGCCCCCACACACAGAGATTTTCTTGCTTCTGCTTCAGACTCACACAGGGCAAATATAGTCCTCCCAGGAGCCACTCCCCCATCCTTTCAGACGCCTATTTTCCTGTATTCCCAAGCAGCCAAAATGTCACTCAAAGACACTCCCAGGTTGGTGCCACATTGTCTCTCCCTCTATTCTGTTCCCCTCTTTCACAGGGAATTACCTTATTTTCATGTCTGACTATTTTTAAAAGCCAAGTTCTACCTTTAAAATAGGAGTCATGGCCAGCCTCCGTCTGACTCTGAAGAACGTTTGTCTGCCACCAACACCCACGGCTCTTCCTTCTCTCCATCAACTGACAGAAGAAGGAAGGCCTCCCCATCTCAGGTCTGGAGGGAGGCTCCTGTGCTTTCTGAGACGGAAAACCAGATTCCTTCTTTCTTCGTGCAGGGAAGGTGTCTGTGACAATTTCCCCAGGAATGCCAGAACTGGGACACATCCCCAACAACTATAATCTCCGATTTTCCCCCCATGCTAACTAAAGGTTTAGATTTACAAGTAACCCATTCCACATGTATTTGAGTTAACAATGAGCTGATTAATGGTCAGCAATTATTTAAGCAGAACATCAAAATGGAATCAAATTGTGGCAACTATTTCTTTGAAGTAAGAGAAACAGTTCACTTTACAGGAAATGCACTTTTCCTGGAATTTTCCACTTTCCATTGTAAATTAACACGCTCAGGGCACCTTTGGGAGTAAGCTGAGCCTCTGACCACTGGTACAGGCGCACGAGAATGAGAATACTCTGGAGGCATAGTCAAGGGCAGTGTCAGTCACCACTGGCCAGACCACTGGTACAGGCGCACGAGAATGAGAGAGAACTCTGGAGGCATAGTCAAGGGCAGTGTCAGTCACCACTGGCCAGACCATGAATGTGTTCTGAGCCCAAGACCTCAAGCAATTTATGGAGCATCCCCAAATCCTTGTCTCCTTCTAGGGATGCTCCCAGCACAGAAGAACCCAAAACAGGCATCACCCTGGTCACCAGACTTTCTAGAGCTCCCCTGCTCTCACTAAGCCTAGGCACTGGCAGACAAAGACCAAAATAAAATACTGCCTGCCCTCAGGAATCTTACTGTCTACTAGAAGACACAGCCTGGACCCAGATGCTAGATAGGCAGTAATTTGAGGAGGGAGAAATGGCTAACTCCTCCTACTGCACACTTAGCTTTCCAGTCCTGGTATAAGGTCCAGAAAGGGAAGAGAATCCTCCAAGTGTGGGCTGCCTGTGGGAGTCTGACATAGAAGAAAGGCTGATGCCCCAGTAAGTCTGTTGGTGGCAGTTGCTGACCTACAGAGGGAAATCCATTAAGAGAGGGGCTTGGTTCCATCGTCTCCAATGTCCCTGCAAGCTCTACCATTCTGAATCAGACCACATGTGGTGCCAAGCAAAAGAAAGGAACTGGTAGAGGAATCTTCTGTTCATTAGCCAGTAAGGACTGGTGACCACAACATAATGAAGTTTCATATTTTGGTGGATGGAAGAGAGAGGGGGTGAAGGAGGAAGAGGAGAAGAAGGTGGAAAAGGAATGGAGAAGGAAAAGGAATGGAAGAAGTAGAGGAGGAAGAAGAAAGGAAGGAGAGAAAGAGGAAGGGGGGAGGGAGGAAAAGAGGGAGAGAAGGAAGGAAGGAGAGAGGAAGGAAAAATCTGTCTTGAGATAATTACATTTTTAGAAAAGGGCAAAAAAGTAGTTAGGAAAAATATGAAGAAATTTTTAAAAGAAAATAACTCATATAAGGTCTGCAAATTGCTTTAGAACACTATCTAGAAGGCTAGGAAAAAGTCATGATTTGTATGAAAGGACAGGCATGGCTCACTTTAAGAGACACCGTAAAATCGGCATAAAGAGAACCAGTCCCAAAGAAGGCCTGGGTTCAAGTTCAGGGTTTGATACACGTTGGTTGTGTGACCCCAGGCAAATGACTTAAACTCTCAACAGCCAGGCAATATGTAGGACTCTCAGTACCAGAAAAATCACTGCTGCACATTGGTAGGGGACATTTCCTCACCTGGAGTTGCCTACACTAACCAAACCATAGGACCTGAACAAAAACAAAAAACAAAGACTAACTTCACATGACAAAGCACGAGAGGCAGTTGCAGGGAGAGAGGCAAGCTGTTCAAGTTTCTCTTTGTCCATTGTATGAGTTTCCCCTTTGAACATATTGTCTAATTGGTTTTATAGTTACTTGGTGACCATCTTATCTCTATTGTGAGATTATATGATCTGGTAATTGAAAAGATTAATGTTCTCTCTAGACATCAGCATGTCCAGCATCTCACACATTGCCTTGCACATCATAGAGCAAACAATAAATATTTGTTAATTTGAAAAATAGAAAGGCTTTGCATGTGAGAATAGGAAAGTGAAGGATAAATAGTAATAGAACAGTCAAGGTCAAGGATAAATAGCAATTCCAAGATGTTGGTGATGTAACACCTATTATGATTGGCAGGTCTTGCCACATTGGTCAGGCTATTTTTTCCCCTAAAAAATGTAATAAAATTGTCCTAGAGATTTAATTGGTCCAGGAGACTAAGGATCAAGTCATTGCTGTAGCTTCCCAGTTGCCAAAGACACAAAGAATACAGAAATGAGTAGCTCAGTCTTTTTTTTTTTTTTTTGCCTTTTTTTGGAGGGCAATTAGGGTTAAGTAACTTGCCCAAGGTTACACGGCTAGTTTTTTTGTGTGGGTGTTAAGTGTCTGAGGCCGGAACCAAACTCGGGTCCACCTAGTCGCCCTGAGTAGCTCAGTCTTAATAGACTTCCCACTGTCTTGAGCGTCAAGCACAACTCTTCTGATTCAATGCCTTTGTGACAAATGCAGGGCCAAGGGCAGCTATCTCCAATTGTTAAACCTTTCTGTGCTGCTATTAAGAAAAACTCTTTTGTTAAATGCTTTGTACTCTAGGAGCATCACCTCTCTCTTCTAATCTTGAGTCTGAACCACCAAACTAGCCAATCTCAGGCTTCATCAAGAGCCCAAATAAAGGAGCAGGGCCAAGGTGGTGGAGTAGAAGGAAGCAATGGTGCTGAACTCTGGTTCACAGCTCCTCCAAACAGATTTACAAAGACACCAGGCCAAATCCTGATGGAGAAGTGCAGAAAAAGTGACAGTGAGTCCTTGGTCTAACTCAGGGAAGCATAGGGAGACAGAGAGTGAGCTTTGCAGGTGCTGGAGATGGAATAGGGGCAGGAGCACCAGTAGAGAACCCCAGTGCCCAGCAAGAAGCACAAGAGGAGACCCTAAACCCATAATGGGTCATCCCCAGATCCATACCCAGGCACAGGTGCCAAATGGCAGCTTTGTTTCCCACTACCCAATCCTGGGTGGAAGAAGTAGGGTGGGGTGCTATGTGCCCATGGTAGGGTGGTGGTGTTGCCTTGCTCAGGTAGGGAGACCTTGGCCAGTGTATGGAGGAAGTTCAGAAACATCCCTAGTGTCATGGTTCAGACCCCAAACCCAGGGTAGGGTGTTACATCTAGTATCCAGCCCAGAGGAGTAACCATGGCAGGAATCCCAGACCAAAGGGAAGCCTGTAATTCAGCCATTAGAATCAGCAGAGCTTCCTAGCTGGTTGGTAGGAGTAGAAACTAGCAGAACCTCAAACTTGCACAGACCCAAACTCAAGTCAGGAACTTGCAGGTCCCCAGCCTGCCCCTGATACCCCCAATAAAGCAGCAACAACACCAGCCAGACCTTCCCTCCAGAAGTAAGGTTTAACCCAGTCCTATATCAAGTTCAAAATAAGGAAATGGACTGGAGGGATGCGCAAACAAAAAAGAACCACACCACACTATTACAGTGTCAAGGACACTGAAAATACAAACACAGAAGAAGAGAAAGACTCCAAAACATTTACAAGCAAACCCTCAGAGTAAAACACAGGCTGTGTACAAACTCAACCAGAATTCCAGAATTCCTGGAAGAGATGAAACAAAAGTTTGGGAGTTTTTTTATTTAATTTTTTTTTCTAAATGGAAGAAGTGCTTAAGGGGAAAAAATGGAAAAGAAATGAAAGTTATGGGAGAAAGAATTGGAGAGAGAATTAAGAGTCTGTACAACAAGAACAAAAACTTGCCAATCAACAAACTCCCTGACAATTAGAATGGACTAAAGCAGAAACCAATGACTCCAGGAGGTGACAAGAAATAGTCAAACAAAGTCAAAAGCCTGGGAGAAAATAATGGAAGAAAATGTAAAGTATCTCACAGCAAAAACAACTAACCTGAAAACAGATCAGAAAGAAAAATATTTAAGAGATATTGGACCATCTGAGGAACATGACCCAAAAAAGAACCTGAACATCCTATTTCAAGAAATCTTAGAAGAAAATTGTCCAGATTTCTTAGAACCAGAGGGCAAAGTAAAAGGAGAAGGATCCACCAGTCACCTCCTGAAAGAGTGAAAACTCCCTGGAGTATTATAGCCAAAATCCAGAGCTTCAAAGAAAAAAATGCTGCAAATGGCCAGAAAGAATTCAAGTACTGAGGAGCCACAGCAAGGATCACACATGATTTAGCAAACACCACTATAAAGAAGCAGAAAGCTTGGGAGACAGTAGTCCGGATGGCAAATGGCATGGGCTTACAGCCAAGGATGACCTACCCAGCAAAACTGAGGGAAAATGGATTTTTAATGAAATAGAAGACTTCCAAGCATTCTTGAGGAAAAGACCAGAGTTTTGGAGAAACTTTGAAGTTCCAGATACACTAGAATGAAGAAAAACATACAAAGGTAAACATGAATAAACAATGATAACAGACTGACTGAGGATAAGCTGAATGCATTAAAATATGTGTCCCTTCTGAACCTTATCATCTTCAGGGGTCATAAAGGGAGTCTAACTACAGAAGAAATGGGAGGAATTCTGTTATGTCTGGATGGTCTTAAGAAAAGAATGGAAAGAACAAGGAAAAAGAAAATGCTGGGAGGGAAGAAAAAGGAAGGTTAGGGGAAATGATTTCACAAAATCAGGGTGCAAAAGTAGATGATCTAGAGGAAAAAAAGGGTAGGTAGGGAAAGTGCTGACACCTGAACCTCAGTCTCATCTGAACTGGTCAAAAGAAAATAGAGAGACAGAGAGAGAAAGAGACAGCAAGACAGAGAGAGACACAGAAACAGAGAGAGAGACAGACAGAGAGAGAGAAAGAGACATAGAAGGGGCGGCCAGGTGGCTCAGCAAGTAAGAGCACCAGCTCCGGTGTCGGGATGACCTGGGGATCGAATCCTGACTCTGACACTTAGCACCACACCCAGAAATAACTGGCCATGTAACCTTGAGCAAGTTACTTAACCCCGCTTGCTCATAAAAAAAGAAAAGAAAATGAAAGAGACATAGAGAGAGACAAAGAGAGAAGAGAGAGAAAGAGATAGTGACAGAGAGGGACAGAGATGGAGAAAGAGACAGAGAGAGAGGAGAGAGAGACAGACAGAGAAAGAGACAGACACAAAGACAGAGACAGACAGAAAGTGAGAAAGAGACAGAGAGAGAGGAGAGAGAAAGAGACACAGACAGACAGAGACAGAGAGAGACAGAGAGAGAGAGGAGAGAGACACAGAGACAGAGAGAGTTGGCACAAAAACTGATTTCACTCAACAGGAAATTAGAGGGGAAAGGGAGAAAGGAGAGGGAATTAGAGGAAAGACAAATTAAGGAGAGGATGTGTTTTAAATCAAACTCTAAGGGTATGCAAAAAATCTTTATAGTTCTTTTTGAGGTGGCAAAGGATGGGGATCTGTAAGAGTGCTCACAAATTGGGGAAGAAATGAGCAAGTTATGGCATAAAAAATAGGACAGGATACTGTTGTTCTGCCCTCTTATCAGCATGATGGCCAACCAGGATTCCAGAAGGCTAATGAGGAAACATACAGAGACAAAAATATCTTGTAGAACATGGACAACGCGGAAATCTGTTTTGATTGATCTTATCTGTTTGTAATGGGTTTTGTTTTTCGTGTGTTCTTAATTGGGAGTGGCAGAGGGAGGAGAAGGTGGATCTTGGTTAATTAAAACAAAACAAAATTAGACATATATGTATCTATATTTAAAGGAAAACAAAAGCATCTCACAAGGACTCCTAAAGTGTTTGTATATGACTATGTGTGGTATTTACATGAGAGGTGATGTGACAACAAGAACCCCAGAAGTCCTGAGTTCAAATCCTTACTCAGAGAGTTTACAATTTAACTTCTCTTGGTCCCCAGCTCATCCCACAGCCCAGCAGCAGCATTGTCCCTCTCTCACAAGAATGTCTAGAAGATCAAATAAGATGATGCATATAAAGTGTTCCTTTCAAACCTCAAAATGCTCCCTCAGTGTCAGGTTAGAAAACAGGGACGGTCCGATGACATTTTATTCCTAATGGGGAAACCCCCTTTGCCTGTTCAGTTTGGTACCTTCTCTGCAATGAATAGGCTTAGCAAGCTGCAGAACCAGGCACCAAGAGGTTCAGAGATCCATCGGGTTGCCCAGTCATTGTGTCAGAGGCAGGATCTGAACCCAGGCCTTCCTGATGCCCAACGCAGCTTTCTATCCATCATGACATATTGCCTTTACAGTTAACAGTCTTAGGGCTTTTGAACCATAGTAAACAGAGCTCCAAATATACCCAAGATAGGAAGCTATCATGAGACACAAAGTAAATTAAGAATGTAGGACCCAATAGAAGAAGATGCAAGATCAGATACCCCAAAGCTGTCAGATACCCCAGAAGAATTCAAACCAACAGCCATCAATGACTAGACCTAATGGTAAAACTCACTGTCTTGAACTCCCTGGGATTAGAGGCATCCACTCAAGATGTTGGAAGGAATTCAAGGGTGGAACTGTAGAGAGCTTTTCCAAAATGTGCAAGTTCTTTTCAAAGGTACCAGTACGGGAGGCTGCCCGTGGGACTCCTCTTTCTGAGGATTCCTGATGGGACCCTGGACATTTCAAACTGGTGAGTCTCATTTCCATCCCTAAAGGATGGCTTTGCTGGGACCATGGATTGTGTAAAGGGAAATCATACATGGATCTTTGGAATAGCAGTTCCCAGACCACCAGGCAGAGACCTTGGGGGCCTGGATTTGTAACGAGGGGTCCACCAAGAATGAATCCACAAACAGACAAATAGATCTTCAATAGACCAAATACCTGTCATGCTTTGGGTCTGTGTCTCCAGTTTTCCACTGGCTCCCCATTACTCTAGATTCAAAACCAAAATCTTCCATTTGACATTTAAAGCCTTGTTCCAACCTGCCTTCCCAGCCTTGTTATATACTACTCCCCTTCACAGTTTTCAGTCCAGCTAAGCTTGCTTTTTGCTGTTCCTCACACTCACCACTCCATCTCCCATCTCTGTGTCTTTGCATGGGCTGTGCCCACTGCTTTGGACTCTATCCCTCCCACCTCTCACAATCCCTAGGCTCCTTCATGTGTCACCTCCTTGATGGAGCCTTTCCCAAGCCTCCCAATTATGGTTGTCCTGCCCTCTGGAATTTCCTTCTGTTATTTTCTGTAGATTTTTTATATAACTCCACAGGTACACATTATCTCCCTGATAGAATGTCAGCTCTTTGAAAGCAGGGACTGATTTATTTTTGTTTCTGTATTCACAGTCCCTGGTCCTTCATAAATGTTTGTTGGTTGATTGATGAAGGTTGTACATAAAGGCACAAGGGACTGTCTTAAAGGGTGGATGTCTGCGATGCCCTGGTCTCAGACAAGGTCATTAGAAATGAGGAAAATGGAAGAGTGTCTTGAGAGGAAGCCCGGCCCAGGTTCAAGTGTCCCCTCTGCCCTCTGCCACCACAGGCTGTGTGTCCCTAGGCACTCTCCCACCCTCTCAGTGCCTCAGGGGGGCTCTTGGAGACAATGAAAGGGAGAGCAGGTGGTGATCTGTCTGCTCCATGGATGAAATCACAGGTCTGATTTGGCTCACTCCAAGGCATTATCAAGAAAAAGGCAGAATCACACATGGGAAGATGTGCAACGGATGGCAGAGGATGGAACATCTAGAAATCCAAATGATGCTGACACAGATTCAGGCAAACCACAGCCCCCAAATGGCCTCGCCTTTCTCAGCCTCGCTTCCCGCCCCCAGCCCTGATCTTCCACATCCCCTATGGTCCTTTAAGCCCAGCAAACACCTTCTGATGATGATGCAGGTTGAGTAGACTGAGGAAGATTGAGGATCTGGAAGGCAGGAGACCCAGGTTCTAACCCTGCCCCTTCCACAGATTAGCTGTGTGACCTTGGCCAAGTCACCCACACCTTGGGCCCCAGCTGGACTAATGATTGCCGGGGTCCTTTCCAATGAAGTTTTCCTAAATAAACCCCACACAGTGGCTGCCATGTATGAGATTGCTGCTGCTGGTGTCACCTAGTTCCTAATGTCGGCCCATGCCCTTCATATGTACATATACTTACAGAGATAGATCTTGACCTGTTTTTTGGAGAAACAAACCCTGAATTCAATATTATTTGAGGCAAAATAAATGAATGAATAGGTAGGTAGATAGATAAATAGATAAAAAATAGAAGATGATAAATAGATGGAAAAATAGATAAATACATGATCAATAGCTGAGACTGTATCTTCCTGTTGGATTGGATTGTGCTACTTTCATAGATTCAGACTGCCCCCTCACTGCACAAATAAGGAAACTGAGGCCCAGAAATGGGAGGTGTCTTGCCCAAGGGCACTCGGAGACAGAGCTGGATCACAGGCTCATAGACCAGCTGTGTGACCTTCAGTTTTCTCATCTCTAAAATGGAGACAACTGCCGCTGCCTCCCAGGGTCGCTGCAAGGATCCCATGAGACTCCGTTTGTAAAATGCTCAGTAAACTTCTGCATCTTCATCGGTCCTAGGCCTGGATGATGAGCTGGGTGCTCCCCAGGGCCAAGCTGTAGATGCCAGCGTTGCCCTGGCCTGTCGCTGTCACCATTGCCCTCAATCTCATTTGGAGAAGAACATGACGGCTTTTCCAGGTGAGAGCTTCCCTCCTCTCCTCGTGGCATCACCAGAGGGCCGCCATTTATCCAGAAACAGATGTGGGCAACAGGATACGAGATGTGCTCCTTTTTCTGCGATGGGACCTGGGGCCTGCCCAAATGCCAACTGTTGCCAGCTCCCTTTACTTTTCCTGGCAGAGAGTAAGCCCTAATATATAGGCTCATTTTCTCTTGGCAATGCAGCCGGCGGCCCTGCCAGATTTGCCCTTAAAGGAAGCGGGCACGAGACAATGAGGTCTTTCACATGCCCTCCCTGCTTCTTCCAGGAGGGCTTTTCAATTTTCTGAACTGAGACAAACTGGAACAACGGCCCATTTTTAGTGGGGCCCAATTAATTTTCCGAAAGAAGATGCTATAGGAAAATAGGGACTTGTATTCACAGATGGCTTTCTGGCCCAGCCCCTCCCCAACGAGACCCAAAGCCAAGGTGTCTTTTAAAAGGTAGGAGGGAAGAGGAGCTGGGCCAAGGAGCCATTCCATCTCCAAGGGGAGATACTCCACCATCACCAGAATGGTTTGACTTCAGCCAATCAGCTCTTTGTTTTATTAGGCACTTACCTACCAGAGCCTTACCTCACTGCCATTTACCTTTCTTCCACAGGTTAGGGATGATTTCTTCCACACAATGTAGCTTTGTCTTGGGAATAAAGGAGAAGTTTTCAGATCTTGCCCCCTCCCCCTGAAAAAGAAATCCTCCAAAAAAACATGAGGACCACCAGAAAGTGTCACGGGCTTTCCAGAGCTAGACTCACTATTTACCCAGTGTGGCGGCACCACCCTATCATGTAGGGCAGGCAGGGAGAGAACGGATCTTGGTGGATGTGGCCTTGGCCTCTCAGGGGAGCTGGATGCAGCATGCTCAGACTGAGAGAAACAGACAGACAGACACAGAGAGGGAGAGACAGACAGACAGACACAGAGGGAGACAGACAGAGACAGAGAAAGCATCCCCTGCTGGCCCAAATCCCAATACTCTTGAGTGGCCCAATGGCTGCCATTACTCCTCCTCTTTGCCCCAACCCAACGGGGTCGTCCTTTGGAGAAATCACCCACAACTGCAGAGAAGAGTGAGAAAACGCCTGAAATGTTGTGACCAGGGAATAAGGAGAGACGTCTATTTGCATTTGCTTAAGGGTGGAAGCCGGGTGAGGAGAGCTTGCAATCATGCTGGAGAGAATGCTGTGAGGAGGACCAGGAGACAGGGCTCACCTCTATGCCCAGGCAGGCTCTCGCTAGACCTTGGGAAAACCAACCAGCGACTCGACTTTGATTCCCTCAGTTGTCCAACTGGAAGCGTCCCGGTGTAGCTACAGTGCAGAAAAGGCTGGATTTGGAACCAGAGGCCCCACACACACCCCTTTGATGCTTAGCAAAGTCACTGCTATCTGGGCCTCAGTTTCCCCCTGTATAATGAGAAGGTGGGACCCTTGACTGATGACCTCTGAGGTCTGCTTCAACTCTAAATTTATGGGGGAGAGGGGGAGTCTTTTCCTAGGGAGAGGAAAAGCGAGGGGGACCCACCTGTCATGCAGTTAGGGGAGAGATTTAGTCAATGAATTCATTTCAAGAGGCAAAAATCTCAAAAACCCAGAGGGATCCAGAAAGGCCTGGTATAAGCAGGGTCATCTGAAGTGTGTAGTAAGCAGGGGTGAGGAAGGAGCGTGCTCCGGGCATAAGGCACAGCATGTACAAAAACCAAGCAGGCAGGAAAAGGGAACAGCAAGGAAGCCACTTTTGCTGTAAGATGGTGTGAGGTAGTGTGGGCCTCCAGGGGGCGCCAAAGTGCACAGAGCTCTGGGCCGTGGGGCAGGAGGATTCCTCTTCATGTGCTCAAATCCAGCCTTAGACACTTACTAGTTGTGTGACCCTGGGCAAGTCACTTAACCCTGTTTGCCTCAGTTTCCTCATCTGTAAAATGAGTTGGAGAAGGAAAGGGCAAAACACTCCAGTATCTTTGCCAAGAAAACCCCAAACGGGGTCATGAAGACTTAACCACGACTGAAAATGACTGAACAATAAAAATAAAAGTGTGTGAGATGGGGAATAACATTAGGTCAACCTGGAAAGTCAGGTTCATTTTGCATACGAAGAAGGCGAAGGCTACAGAAAGCTGAGTGGTTTGTCCAGGGTCACACAGGTGGTGAGGAGAGATGCCAGCACGCAACCCAGGTGTTTGGACTCTGCTCCAGGGGGAAAAGGAACTGAGTGCAAGCCTAAGGACCTGGGACCTTATCCTGGGGCAGTAGGAAGCCGCTGAAAGTTTGCACAAGCCTGAGAGGGAAATAACAAAGCGCATTTTTAGGGGGATTAGTGGAAGGACCAGGTGCATCAATGCATCAACTGACACCACTATTTTAAAATATTTTTAATTTCACAATTTATAATTAATATTCTATAAAAATTTAATGTAAATTTATAATTTTATAACTTCTCCTACCTATGCGAATGCACTTTAAATACAAACAAATCCAAGCACATATTATCATTTTCCTTTGAAATAAAAACTGTCAACCTACTATTTCTAGTAGCTGCAAATGCACGGCGTCCATTGTCACATCTTGTTCTTTTCCGGTGTTCCTAAATTCTGGTCCTTTGGGTGTTAATACAGTGGGAGCATAAAAAATAAACTCATGGGGGAGAGGCCAGAGACTAGTTAAGATCCAAGCAGTTCCCATGGGAAGTAGGCAATGAATAAACGTTGACTGATTGAGTGATTGAAGTCATTAGGATATGAAGGAAACTGATCTGGGGAAGACAATAAGGTTGCTGTCAGAACCACGGAGATGACAGAAAGTGCAGGCAAGTGGAGAACTAGAACTCAGGGCCATGGGAAGATCAGGTCTGCACACATCAACTCGGGAGGCATCTAAGTAAGGGCGATAAGGCAGCAGGAATGACCGAGATCCCCAGGGGGTGAGCAGAGGTGACATAGAGGGCAAGATCAACTGGGGCAGTGAGCGTGGGGCAGACTCTGATGTAGCCACCAACAAGGCAGGACATGGAGAGGCAGAACTTGGGTCCTGTCCCAGTGTGTCCTGGGGCAAGTCAATGGACACTGTGGGTTTATGCTTCCTTGGTAAAAAGAGGAGTTTGGGCTGAATGATCACTCTGGTCCCAAAGTTCTGGGTGTGTGTGTGGGTGTGGGGGCATTTGTGTATGTGAGTGTGAGTATGTGTGTAAGGGGTGGGTGTGAGAGTGTGCGAGTGTGCAAATATGTGAGTATATGTGAATATATTTATGTGGGGGAATATAAGTGTGTGTGAGGGTGAGTATACATGAGTGTGTGAGCAGTTGTGTATGTGGGTGTGTATATGTGTGTAAGGGATGTGTGTGTGTAAGGGATGGGTGTGAGAGTGTGTTGTAACAGTGAGGGTGAGCATTTGTGTGTGAGCATGTGTGAGTGTGTAAGTATGTGAGTGTGCAAATATATTTATGTGGGGGAGGTGATGTGTAAGTGTGTATGAGGGTATGTGTGTGTGAGAGCATTTGTGTGTGTGAGTATGCATGAGGGTATTTGTGTATGTGTGCATGTGTGTAAGGGATGTGTGAGACTGTGTATAACAGTGAGGGTTAGCATTTGTGTGTGTGTGCAAATATGTGTGTGTGAATATCTGTATGTGCGTATGTGGGAGGTGGTGTGTAAGTGTGTGTGAGGGTATTTATGTGTGAGTGTGTGTATGAGGGGGTACATGAGCGTGTGAGTGAGCATGAGTGTGTGGGGGTGTAAGTGTCCATGAGCATATGTGTGTGAGTATATGTGTAAGTGTGTGTGAGGGTGAGTGTGTGTGTGTATGAGTGTGTCTGTGGTGAAAGAATTGAAATGGTGATAAAGATGTCCAGCTCAACTCCAAGGCCATTATATAAATCTTGATAAACATAAAACGGTTGGGGAAACACAGGAAAACAGAAAACAAATGCTGAGGGGACAATGGGCCAGGCTGTCTGCGTCAGGTGAGGCTGAGCTTACAAGGGAAGGAAGCCTGGCAGGATCACCGAGCCTCATACAGCACCCACTGTGTGCCAGGCACTGGGATCAGCCCTTTACAACTGTGATTTCATTTGATCATTATCTCCATTTTACAGATGAGGGAACTGAGGCACCCATGAATTAAGTGACTTGCCCAGGGTCACACAGCGATTTAAACTCAGATCTCTCTGGCTCCAGGCCCGCACTGTGTCTGCTGCACCAGCACACTACCTCTAACCTTGGCTTTGGTCTCCTGCTGATCACTGATGGCTTTCCTACTCTTGATCACACTCCAGGATTGGTTCTATGAGCTGGGGGACCTAGGTTTGAATTCTTCCTCTGTCACATGCCAGCTGTGTGACCCCAGCACGTGACTTTACCCCTTTTCCTCCTCTGTAAAATGGGGTAAGGGCAGCCCTGACCTTAGAGGGCTGTAATAAGGATCAAATTAAATAACACAGTTACAACGCTCTGTCAATAGGAGCTGCCTTCATCTTTCCCTCAGCAGTGACATGCGCAGAACGCTGGCCCCCTTCCTTGGGCCAAAGCCATGGGGTCCTAGAAGCAGAGACCCCCTAATCGAACTCTTCCCCCATCCATTTCGCAGAGGGGGAAACTGAGTCCCCGGGCAGATTAGTGACCTTCCTGTAAACGTGCCAAATAAGGGCTATTGCTTTGCATCAGTGACCCACCGAGCTCTTCTTTCAGGCCCCCTCCTAGCCTCAGGAAGAAATTAGCTCAGGCCCCCACAAGCCCAGAGAGGAGACGGTGCCATCTGCCATTGCTGCGGCTGTCTGTATGGCCTGACAGTCTCACAGGGAAGAGGATTAACTTAATTTACCCTCCCAGGAGATGAATGCAGACACCTGGATTCCAGAGTTCACAAGGAAGACGCTGTCCACCAGCCCATCGGCCAATATCCAGGGTCAGCACCCAGTGGGAGGCTTTGCTACCTTTCATTTGCCAGCTGTGGGAAGTCAGGTGCCTTACAAAGTTAGGCCCACCCTCCTGCCAACAGGAGAAGGGGATGAGGGGCAGGTCGAGAAGAGCCCCTCACTCCTATCGCCCCCCAGAGAAAGTGGTAAGTGAGGGGGTTTCCAGGTTTCTCCCAGGTTTCCCTCCCTCATATCTTGTCCTTCCCAGCCCCACTCAATAGAAAGAACTTTTCTCAAGCAAAATGACTTGGGGGATGTGTGGCAATTGTGAGAGTCAAAACCCAACTGGGCAGAAAATATATGTTAATGCCTCTTGTACTCTGAGCATAAGAAACTGACAATCGGTGCCCTAGCTCCTTGTGAGCCTGGGATGCTTTCTCATGCAGGGATGGAGGCCCCAGAAGGGCCACAGTGATGTCCTGGGAGCTCTGACCAAGCTGCCAGCAGCTCCCAGCCCTGCCTGGTGGGGTGACTCTGGGTCTGACCTTGAGCACGTGGCTTCAGTTCCCAGCGATCACCTACAGACTAGCCAGTCTCCTCAGGCCCTTCCAACCTCAACGTTCTCTGATTTCGATGACCCAAAGATTTTGGAGAACTACCAAAAAAATAATGGGGGGAATGCGGAAGGATGAATTTTAACTAATAATGATAGCTAACCTTCAGATAGCACTTAATATGTGTCAGGCATTCTACAATTATTATCTCAGCTGCTCCTTGTAACAACCCTGCTAATATAAATCCCATTTTACACATGAGAAAACTGAGACAAATGGCAGTTTAAATGACTTGCCCAAGGTCACACACCTCGTCTAAGGTCAAATTTGAATTCAGATCTTCCCGACTCCAGGCCCATCGCTATTCTCTGCACATTCAAAGGAACAAAAATGAACCACTTAATTAAGTAGGGAGGCTGTCCCCGTCACAATATCCTGTGACCATCAAAAGCCTTTCAAACCAGAAATGTCAAAAAGTCAACATTAACAGGATATTTCCACTGTGTTTGCATCTTTTAAAAATGTGAAATACTAAAAAAACACCAACACAAAGCAATGGATGAACAACATGTATATATGGTTCAGGAATGCATGCAGTCATTCAAATTTTCGGAAAAATATGAAGGAATTTAGTAAATATGTGTTAAAGAAACAAGTGATTCAGAAATAATACAATATTCACCTTTCAGAGCATCCCAAACTCCTAGGGGTTCATTCAGAGCTTAAGCCTTGGGGCCTAGAGCCCCTCCCACCGACTGAGCTGAATGGGCCTTTGGTTACCATTCTCCCAAAACACTCACGCCAAACCTAGCCCTGTTCTCCTCCTCCGAACTGAGCTGTAACTAGGCTGTTGAGATTCCATCTGTGCCCCAAGGAACTAAGGTTTAAAGGGTATTTCTTGACAGCATCCTAGATATAACTGAACTCAATACCTAGCATGCAAGAAAAACAGTGTGTTCCAAAAGTCTTAGCGTTAAGACTGTGTTGGTTAAAATGGAAAACTCCTAGACACTACAATGTCCCCACCCATTCCAAAAAGCCAGAAGGCAACTCGTGTTAGTACTGAAATGGCTCACCGTGGTTACCAGTCACAGTAGAATTCCGATCTGATTACTCCCTCATCATTGCCAATAAAACTCATTGCTGTGAAAATCCAGGCAGTTCTGTTCCTTTTCACTTCTGTTTGTTTTCTTCCTGTTCTATCCACAAATAATCAGATTCATCTGGCTCCCACTCCAAGCTCCATTTTCCACCCAATTATTTTTCATGGTTTCTGTGTTTTTATAGTGAAGAATCAGTTAAATAACTGGGAAAAATGAATACATTTATTACAAAAGCATATCTGTGAAAACCACCCACATTATATGGGAGAATAAGTTGATGAGGTAGAAAAAAAACCCAATGTTTAAATGAATGATTTCTTCTTCACACATCATGAATTTTAATTAAAGTAGTCACTTAAAACAGTATAGCACCAGAGGAGAAGGGATTTAAAGCTGGAAGGACAGCTAGGTGACACAGTGAAGAGAGCACCAGCCTGGAGTCAGGAGGATCTGAGTTCAAATCCAACCTCAGAAATTTAACACTTCCTAGCTGTGTGACCTTGGGCAAGTCACTTAAGCCCAATTGCCCTGCCTTCCCCCCTCCAAAAAGATTTTTAAAAAAGGAAAAGAAAACAAAGAGAGATTTAAAGCTGGAAGGGCCCCCTGTTTCTTTGCTTTCAGAGAGGAGAAAACTGAAGCCCAGAGGGGAAGATGGTCACAGGTAACAAGGGACTGAGGTAGAGGCCATACTCAAGTCCTCTGATGTCCAATACATTGCACCCCTCTCTTTCCCCCATGGGGTTCAATAATATAGTGACTTTGTATTCGTCCCTACTAACCGAGAACCATGAACAAAGTTGGTATTTGGGGAGAGATACATGCAGCAAGACTAATCTCACACTGCTATAGAGTGGCTCGTGGTTCTTTCTCTGTGGTTCCCAGAATCAGTGATATCATCATTCCCCTTGCCAAGACATCATTACAAGTGACTAGGCCAGTGTTAAGTTACAGGTAGCTATCGCTGAATTTCATCTCCAAATAATAATGGGATTATTTGTTTTGTTTGGGCTCAGAAGCCCTATGATATATTCCTTTCTGGAGGGGGAGAAAAAAAGAGTGTGCATTTAAGATGGCAGAGCAAAAGTGATTTATATGCAGAATGGCTCTAGTCTGTCAAAGGCCTGTCAGAGACTTTCTTGGAGAACAGACTGCAACCAGCTCCTTCACCTTCTCAGAGGTGAGTTATCCTGGCCCAGGGCAGCTGTCTGTCAGAGAATACAATCTGCCAGGCTTAAGACAAGAAACAACCATGCAGAGTCATGCACGGAGAACTGAAGTTATAGTATGGCTTCAGGGAGGGCAGCTGCTGATCAGCATTCTGGATCATTCTAGCTGCAGAAGGTGGGGGGTGTACCCATTAACACCCCATTGAGAAGATGGGGCCCACGTCCTGGGCCTTGCTAACAATAATCAGAACCTAGGAAACAAAAAAGGGGGTCTTTCTTAATCTAACAATGCTGCAGCCTGTCTAGAGAACCAGTCAGACCAGGCTTCTGGACACATTGGCTCTGTGATTCTGGGCAGGTCTCTTGACTTTTCAGTGGTGCCAGACTCAGAAAGAAATAGAGACCTCCAAACCCATACCTAAAGATTCCTGCCAGCCCACATTGACTTAGAAAGTCTCATTTTGACATTATCTATGTTCTATTGAATTTTTGTTCACTATTTCCCATCACATTTCAATCTGGTTCTGCCTGAACTTAGGAGTGTTGGGGACAAAATGTCTCTAGGGGTTGTGAGTTTGACATCTCTGCTCTAGAAAAATGGGACACTCTAAGTCTACAATTTGGAGAAAGGGGGCCAACCAAATCCCACTTCTTTTATAAAGCTTTGCCCTTTTAATCACTGAAAATGATCTCTCAATACTGGTAAAAATGTATCCCCAAAACATTTTATAATATGAAGCCTATGAGATTATTGTATCAATTGCATGGTGGTGGAGAGATGTTTACAAAGAATGCAGATTCTCTCAGAGGGGTTCCAAGGAATGGTGTGTCTACCCATAGCACTCACTTGAAGGAAAGGGAAGTGAAAGAAGAATATAAACTCCTTGAAAGAAGGGAATCTTTCATTTCTGTCTTCTATCCCCAGTCTAACATAGGGCCTGGTACATCATAGGAGTTTAATAAATGCTTCTTGGGGCAGCCAGGTAGCACAGTGAGTAAGAGCACCGGTGTCAGGATGACCTGGGATCAAATCCAGGCTCAGACACTTAGCACCACACCCAGAAATAACTGGCCGTGTAACCTTGAGTAAGTTACTTAACCCCAATTGCTTTTAAAAAAATAAATGCTTCTTGCCCACTCATTTGTTTGATTGAACCATTTCAGATTTGGAAGATGGCTCAAAGACCATCTAACTCAGTTTTCAGGATTATAGAAAAGTATCCTGAAGGAGAAGTGACCTGACCAAGATTATACAGACATTAAAAAAAAAAAAGGTAGGATTCAAACACAGGGCTCCATTCCAATGTTAATACTCTGTCCATGGTGCTACACGGCCTCTTCAGGCCTGAGAGAGTTGATGCACTTCAATGTTGGCCCTACATCGTCCCAAACATCAGACTGGCCCTGGGATCTCCACTGCAAGCCCACAGAGGACCAGGTAGAACTCCTCTGCAATCTGCAAATACAAGCCTCAAGACAAGTGTCCATCTCCTCCATTAGCCCCTGGCTATGAGTACAAGCCCAGAGCCTTCCTTTTCAGGATCTCTTATTAGAGCCTCAGTTTCCCTGACTCAGCAGATCCTACTTTAATAATGCAGCCCCATTCTTTCACATTTTTCCTAATGTTATTTGAGTACTTTAATATAATTTGGTAAGCTATTAGAGTTGTTACAGCTGCTTGTTTTGCCCTCACTGCTGATTTCACTTATGACCTCAGTCAGAATAAGATTTAAAAGTTTGAGATGATGTAAGTGAATAAGGATTATTAGATTTATTCATATAGCAATTTAAATAAGAAACTGCCTGGCCTAGAATAAGTGGTAAATGAAAAATGCCTGTGATTTATAGACCTGTCCATTCAAAAGATTTATATGCTGTGTAGGATGATTAAGTAAGAGACAGACCTGATTATATGAAATATGTAATTTTTGTAATGCAATTTTGGAAGCAAGCTGCTAACCAGCCCTGGCATACCAAGGCAGCGTGAAGGCCTTCTCCTGACCCCTGCCTTGCACTGCTGCTCATTGGTGGACTCAGGCTAACAGTGGATGCAGAGTTCTCTCCCCATTTCCCTTTTATTGAGACCAATAGCAGTGTATCTCTGGGCAATTATGCGAACTTCTTTCATAGCAAATCAGTCACCAGGGCATGGGGCAGACTAACATACAAAGGCAGATTGGGAGCTGCTCATCCAAGTTCAATCCTTTTTTCCAGAAATGCTTTGGCTCCCCTCCCTTCTGGTCTTGACACCCCAATTTGTAGAACAGAGACAAGTATCTATTCTTCAGAAGCACCATTAGGGGGCAGAAGGCCATCAGAAAGAGAAATGGGGAGACCTTTGGGCCAGCTCTCCTCCCCAGTCTCTCTTCCATCCATCTCTCAGAAGCTCTGAAGATCCAGAAGGGGATTGGCTATGTCTCGTTTTCCTTTTCCTTCTACAGCAACCTCAGAATTCTGCCAGGCATCCAGAAAATGGAGATTGAGTCCCTAGACTTTTCAGAAGGCTCTGAAGTCAAATGGGAGGCTCCGGTCAGCTTAAGCATTTATTAAGTGCCTACAATATGCCAGGCATTGCATCATACAATGGAGATACAAAGACAAAACTTGAAAATAGTCCCTGCCCTCAAGGATCTTATATTCTACTGAATACCTTAACAAAATGCACTTACTCTGTGCCAGGAGAGGAAACATGAAGTAGTGTTAAAAGAGGAAGAGAGACAGACAGAGACAGAGACATTGAGAGAGAGAAAGAGAGAGACAGAGAGAGACAGAGAGAGAGAGAAACAGAGAGAGAGAGAGAGAGAGAGAGAGAGAGAGAGAGAGAGAGAGAGAGAGAAGACTCTCATGGAAGAGAAGACTTGAGCAGAGCCCTGAATGGAACTTGGGATCCCAAGAGAGGCCAAGGAGAGGAGAGAGAGCATTCAAGGCATGGGAACAATTGAGGTTATATTCATTATCTCTTTTTAAAATTATTATTATTATTGTCATTTTGCTTTTTGGAGGGCAATTTGGGTTAAGTGACTTGCCCAAAGTCACATGGCTAGTTTTTGTGTTAAGTGTCTCAGGCCAAATTTGAACTCGGGTACTCCTGACTCCAGGGCCAGTTCTCTATTCACTGTGC
>NW_027185797.1:29414677-29444387 GCF_028583685.1 Petaurus breviceps papuanus | reverse complement strand
TGCCACCTAGCTGCCCCCCTTTTTTATTATTATTATTTTGACATCTTAAAAACATTTTTATTTAAAGTTTTGAGTTCCAAATTCTATCCCTCTCTCCTTCCCCTCCCCCCCATTCTAAGTAGTCAGATATAGGCTATATATGTACAATTAAGTAAAACATTTCCATATTAGTTATTTAGTACATATTAGTCATTTAGTACAAAACAAAAGAAAAAAATGAAAGAAAGGAAATGAGAAATAGCCTGCTTCAGTCTGTATTCAACCAATATCAGTTCTTTCTCTGGAGGTGGATAGGAGGCTTCATTGTGAGTCCTTGGTGATTGTACCACTGAGAATTGCTAAGTCATCCACAGTACTTCATTGAACAATATTGCTGTTCCTATGTGTAACATTTTCCTGATTCTGTTCACTTCACTTTGAATCAGTTCATGTAAGTCTTTCCAGGTTTTTCTGAAATCATCCTGCTTGTCATTTCTTATAACGCAATAATATTCCATCATAATCATATACCATAGCTGATTTAGTCATTCCCCAAGTGACGGGCATCTCTTTGATTTTGAATTCTTAGCCACCACAAAAAGAGCTGTGACAAATATTTTTATCATCATTTCTTTTAAGAAATACAGGGAAATTAATATTTATCTGAGCCATTCCAAGAGAGGGATTTTCATATCCTATCACTGTGTTTTAGCAACAAAAATACAGTATTATGAGTTAAAAGATATAGGTTCCAGGGCTATCTCCACCATTAATTTGCTGTCAGATTGTTGGCAAGTCAGTCACTTAACCTCCTTGAACAGTTTCCTAATATGTAAAGGAGAAATAGCAGTCCTCTCTAGCTTGCCTTCCAGGATTGTGAGGAACTAATGAGCTCATCTATCCTACTGGTCAGAATGCAGATTCATCTTTTCACTCCTGGTTTGTCCAAAAGCTGAGGACCCTATGAAATTTTTGAGTACCTTAGTTTTCTAGTGGACTAGGAATGCTGGACTAAGAATATGACAGTGAAAGAAACAAAGATGAGAACAATGATTTTAAAAAGAATAAAATGCCTTTATTTAAATGAAAAGAAAAATTATTCCCAAACTTACCCAACTGATAATTTTGTGCAATTATTCTCAATAAGCTTTTATTTATTTTTTTCTTTTTAATATCACCAAAATCTCCCCCCCACACACCCCACTCCCCATATCCCTTTTGCTCCCCTCCCAGGTAGGCATTCCATAAAAAAAGGAGAAGAGAAAGAAATCAGCAAAACTGACCAGCACATAGAGAAAGTCTGAAAATATGTGAGATGGACCATGCTCACAGCCCTCCCATCTCTGCAAAGCAGTGGGGACTTAAAAGTGGCAAAGTGTCTTCTCATAACCCATCATTGGAGCCCAGCTTGTCGCTAGTTTTGCAAAAAGAACACAATTGTTGTGCTTTTATTTTTGTGGGTGTGGTTGTTCTTTCTGTTGTTTTGCCTGCTGTTTCCTTGGCTCCACTGACTTCCTCTTGCATCAGTTGATCCAAATCTTTTCCTGTTTCCCTGTTTTCATCATATTCATTGTTTCTTAAAGCACAGGATTATTTCATTACATTCAGGTAACTACAGTTTGTTTAGCCATTCCCCAATCAATGGGCATCTACCTTGAGTAATTCTTTTTCCAGTATCTGCTGTATTTTTTCCTCCTTTTTAAGAGATCTCATTTAGAGACCTATATTTGGTCCAATACAGCATGTGAAAGCATTTTAAAATAGTAGAATATTATATAAATATATATTATATGGTATAGAAAAATAAAAATATTATATTAATTATAAATATTATATAAAGACTATATAAAATATAGTAAGGTCTATATAAATTCTTATTATTGCTATTACCTAAGGTGATCATCAGAAAGAAATCATCCATGTTCTAGACCAGTTAGGAGCAGGGGTGAAACACCTGCTATGTGTCCGGAACAGTGCCAAGCACTTTACAAACACTGTCTCTCGTTTGAGCCTCACAACAGCCCTGCAAGGGAGGTGCTCTTACAGTTCTCATTTTACAGTTGAGGAGACTGAGCAAGGACGCGTGTTGCCCAGAGTCACATGGTTGGTAAGATTTGAACTCAGGTCTTCCTGTCTGCAGGCTCAACGATCTAGACCCGGTGTCAACTAGCTGTCTCTCGGGGTGAGGAAGATGACCGGGTGTCTAAGACACACATCACTCACTCACTCTTTCACGGGACAAAAGAGACCTCAGAACAGCCTGGAGAACCCAATGCCAGGCTGAGACTGTGATTACCACCCAGACTTTCGTGCGTAATCACTTGGACATAACATTGAACAGCGTTTAAAAAGACGTCGCCATCCCAGATGCTGCATCGAACCAGACTCTTCTGACGTATAAAACCAACAGAAGAGACCGAAATCCAAGCAGAAAAAGGATGAAGCGCATCATCTCCATCCTCCCGTCTGCTCTAGGAACCATCCCAATGCCAGCAGCCAGCCCACAGAGCGAGGAAGAGTTCCCATCCCGGTTTTTGTCCAGTCACCAAAAGCGCGGATCTTATCCTCCTGTGCAACGGTCCGAGGAACATTGTATATAAAAGGGGAGCAGAAGAGAGGCCAATTGTCCCAAGACCATTTTTGTATGGCTTTCCCTGGACAAGATGAGAAAAATCCTTTCCAGTAATAATGATGGAAGACATTAAAACCACGTGGAAAGAGGACAAGTTTCCACCAGAATTAAACCTAAAATGTGCACAAATGAAATACCACATCATCTGGAGGAGGGGAAGGAGAGCACTAGACACCGAGGAGAAGAGGAAGGACCAAGGAGAGAAGATGGCAGGGCAGCTGCACCTCAGGAAGAGAGAACACTGAGACAGTATGTGGAGCAGCGTGCAGAGAGCCAGGCCAAGAGTCAGCAAGACCTGAGTGCGAATCCAGCCTCAGTCACTTACCGGCTGTGTGACCCTGGCCGTCTGCCTCAGTTCCTCATCTATAAAACGGGGATAATAATAGCACCTATATCATGGAGTTGGAGTGAGGATCAAGTGAGGTAATAATTGTAAAGTACCTGGCACTATATAAATGCTGTTATTGGTACTGCTGTAGTTTAGTGGTTTCAGTCAAGTCCAACTTGCCACCTCCTCATTTGGGGTTTTGTTGGCAAAGATACTGGAGCGGTTTGTCTCTTCCTTCTCCAGTTCATTTTACAGATGAGGAAACTGAGGCAGATGGGGGAAGTGACTTGCCCAAGGTCACACAGCTAGTAAGTATCTGAGGCTGGATTTGAACTCAGGAAATGAATCTTCCTGACTCCAGGCACAGCGCTCCATGCACTGAAGCATCACCTAGCTGTCCATGATACATAACATAACACATCGATGTTAGCTATTATCATTAGCTATTTTTCCAGGCATGTAGGACAGTCTGCTCCTATACAAAGGCAAGGAGGAGGGAGATGTAGCATGTATAGGGAGAATAACAAGCAAGCCTGTTTGGCCAGAGTGGAAAGAAAGAGAATGATGTGAAATCAGTTTGGAAGGATAGACTGGAGCCCGATCGAACAGGCTTTGAACACCAGCATGATTCAGGGACTCGCCTGTGATGACATTATTATTGTATGTCAGAAGGACTTGAACCCACATCTGCCTGACTCTGAGGCCTGGCTTCTGTGCACCACTTCTCACTGCTCTTCATGATCATGTGCTTCTGAAACCCCATCAACAGGATTTAATAAACTTGGTGCTTTTTCTTTTCTTATTCAGATATTAAATTTTCTCTCTGTCCAAGCATCCTGATATACCAATTGTGGCTTCTACAACAATCTTATTGCCCATCTTGATTAATCTGACAGCTTAAAGTAATCCTGACAGACTCCCCCCTACTTGTGATAAATAGGTCGTATTTTTGGTAACGCTTAATCCTGGCTCCTTTTAATCACTTTGCAGCCTTGCCAAGAAGAGACAGAAACAGACCCGTGCCAGGGCGGCCAGCAAACTGTGGTTCTTTGCAGTCAGAGAAGAGAGAAATATTGCAGGAGCTACATGGGTACATTTGCCATGGTTCTGAATGGCTGGTCAAGAGATGGAAGAGTAAATTAAATAATGTGATGAATTCACTGGCCAAAATGAAGATGCCTGCTTGTGCTTGAGAGGCCAGACCAGTAAGAGCAGAATTCCAATTGGCTGGCTAATTGCCGCATTGTCAAATGCTCTAATCCGGTCTACATCCATTTTATGAATTGATTGCCAAAAGAATCACGGTTTGGGGCAGCTTTCATATGCCATTTGATATTGATGCCTTCTATAAAAAGCTCTCCGAGTGGACACCTGAAAGCCCGTAATGAAAGCTTCAGAAATAGCCAGCTGAGAAACATGATGGGATGACCATAACCTTGAGTACTTTGAGGCAAATAGCAACTGTCAACTCGTGATGGCTGTTTGACCTCCTACCGTCGGTGGCAGAAATCCACTTGAAAGGGCCCTTCTCTCAAGCTCTGTTACAGATAATAAGCCATGACAGTGGAAATCAGCCACCTGAATGTCATGTGGCCAGGAAGCCAGAGGTAGTTAATGACCTAGAAATAAGTTACATGAATTAGAAGGAAAGAATCAGGTGGCAGCAGATTCTGGGCACCTCGTTATGATATAACTTCGCACTCATTATCCACTTTTTTACTTAGTCTCAGGCTGACCTGGAAAGGTCCGTGAAAGCCAGCCAGCCCCACCTCTTCACTTTACAGATGGGGAAACAGAGGCACAGAAAGGTTGAGTGATTTTTCAATGGTGCCTGAAGCAGGATTGGAACACTGGTCTTCCTGACTCCAGCTCCAGGGCCGCAGTCACCATATTGCATAGATCTATTCAAGAGGTAGCTTAGAACTGCAATCAAGTCTTGACAATTGGGAGTAAAGGGTGGGACATGTGCTAAGCTGATTTCTATAACTGAGGGACTTGTGATTGGAAGGAGAAGCTATCAGAAATGCTACTGCCCAAAAGGCATCACTAGGAGATGAAGCTCTCCAGATGTAGTGAGGCTGGTCCACTGACAAGGGATAGGCGACCCACGGCTGCCTTAACTGGAAGCTTTTTCAGCTTGGTAAGAACTGTCCTGGCCAGAGATTAGGCTCCATAGCATTGCGTGGAGAACCCAGGCTCACTTCTGTGCCTCGAAAAAGCTGTGGAGGGAGGGGGTGTCAGTGGAGGAGCCACAGGAGCATTCAGGAAATCTGGACAGCGTTGACACAAATAGTCTGCAACAGCAGAATCCAAAACAATGTTATGGAAAGGCTAGTTTTGTTTCATAAATTAAAAATGAAATTTAAAACAAATAGTCACCCACCCAAAAGAGATGCTCACATCTTACCCCCACCACACACACATACCCCACCCCCAACTCCAGAGCCTACATTTCAGCTTCCAAAGGCAGCAAGCAGCTGTTTCCCAGCTTCCAACCAAGAACTGTGGAAAGGACACATCATCTGACAATGAATTCGAGGGTGAGGTTAATGAAAGGACCGTCTTAGTCTGGGCATGAAAGAACCTTGCCTGCCCCTCTGGCTGGGAGAAGCCAGAGATTGTGACTCTAACGGACACAAAACATCAGAAAGGATGTTTGGTACCCAAGGGACTGGAGACTGCAATGTTTTGGAAGCCTGTCCTAACTTTTAGCTGAGGGTGCACTGGGTGGAGCGCTGGGCCTAAATTCGGGAAGATCTGAGTTCAAATGCTGTCTCAGACTCTTACTAGCTGTGTGTCCCTGGACAAGTCACTCAACTTCCTCAGCTATAAAATGGGAGTAATAACTGCACCTATTCCTTAGGGTTATTGCAAGAATCATGTGAGATAATATATATAAAGTGTTCAGACATTGCCTGGTGCATAGTAGGCTCTTAATAAATGCTTCTTCTCTTCCTTTCCTCCTTCTGCAAGAATCAGCTTAGTGTTACATCATCCTGTATAAAGGAATCCTGAGTGTGTCCAAAAGTTGCCAAAATTACAGAGTCTTTAATTAAACCTACCTGCCAGGTAGGGCTAGCTGTGACCCTGACAATAATGCTAGTATTTTAGCTGATGTGAGGAAGTAATTTAGTCTCTGAATTCATTTGCCAACAGAGCTTCCTTTCAATTGTGTCCCTGTCTGAAAGCCGTCTCCAGAGCCATAACTAAGACAGAGCTGCTAGACCATGGCCCTAGGGCACTGAAATTTAGAGGGGGCTGGCAGTACTTACTAGCCTTCAGTCGTGTAGAAACAATGGAGCTTATTCCTTAGCAAGATAATTAGTTAAAATGGTTAACTACCAGGTAGCTCTCTCCGCCATCCTCCTACCACACATCTCTAAATCTATGATGAAGCTTTAAAAAAAATGAGGTAGATCCCTCTTCTTGCCCAGAACTCCCTCTGAAAATCACGTCAAAGCCACTAGGAATTTATTTGTAACTAAGGCTGTGAAATGCAGTCTATAGTACCCCTTACTGTCTCGAATCCCAGAGCTATCCTAACATTATTTCCAAGATATAGCACAGCAGAGATTTCATTGTGCTCACCTACTCGGTGTTTCTAACACTCCAATTTTAATCAATTGTGCTCAGCAGAAAATAATATTTCAAAGGAAATGCTCTCGAAGTAATTACACTCTACCAATAGAAACAACATGTATATTCGATACAAATATGTACAGAACACATAGAAGGGAATTTCCTGATAGAAAAATTCTTGAAGACAGAATTAAGAAAAGCTTCATCGAGCAGATAGCGCTGTTTGATGAAAATGAGGGTTTCTAAGAGGAAGAGGAGAAAGGTCATAGCTTGTGCAAAGGCACAGTGATGGGAGATGAGCCCTTGTGTGAAAGAAGTGCAAGAAGGCCAGGACAGCACATGACATGGAATTATGTGTGTTAAGCCTGGGAAGGCAGATCTTTCTAAGTAATAACACACATTGAGTTCTCCTCTTCCTCTGCACAACCAATAACGATACTCACGTTCCAAGTGCCGACATCTCGTACCATGTCATTTCCTCCCTCCGAATGCTTTCCCAACCTGAATCCCCTCCCTTCTCTCATTCATAGGAGCCAAGATCTTAGTAACAAATCCAGTAAAGACAAATTTCAGCTCTTGAGCTGATGACATTGTAACCCATCCTGAACTCATTGATCAAGCTCACACATGGTGCCACCTGCCAACCCTAACAGACAGCTGGGGTCGCAGGGAGCATCAATAATGCAGCATATGGAGAGACCGCTCCAGGCAGGCCAGACCACATGGTATGTCAGGCAAAGAATTAGAAATCCCCAAACCACATGGGGAAAAATCCTCATCATTATTACATGATGATTCTCATGTACTGAGCACCCTCAACCACAACTAGTCCATTTGGCATTTGGGAAGAGGAACACATCAAACAGACCTCCCAATTAAGATCAATTCAGCTGAGCAGAAGGTAGGGGAGAAACACCGAGACACCCCTGGGGCTCGGGAGATAGACCCAAGGCCCTCTATGGCTGCTGAGGAGGATATGGCCAGATGTGGGGTGCAGTCCCTTGGAGGTGAGGAAGGAGAGAGAAAGCCTTCCATCCATCTGCTCGCTTCCTCTTCGAGATTCCAATTAATGGTGATCCATCGATAGGGACCATGTGTGCCTCCAGTCTATGCTGCTCTCATCTGTATCAGGCAAGGCACTCAAAATATTGGGGGTCTTTATGGAAAAGGAGGGAGGGGAGGCAGTTTTAGATAGTCTACAAACATTAACTTAGTTGTGGGAAGCTTCCTATTTTAACTAACCACCATCCTAATTTAGGACTCTCAGGTCCCTAGAAGAACATCAACTCCATTAACCAGCCAACCAGTTGAGGTAAGGAGAAAAATATTCCAAGTCAATTGGGATTTGGAGAGTAGGGACCTGGGTTCAAATCCTTCCTCTGTCAATTACTACTTGTGTGTCCTTGGGTGAGTTCTTCTTAGCTTTAAATCTATAATTCTGTGATCTAATAATTGAATATGACATGACGGGGATTTTTAATTAGGGCTAAAAGTATATAAAAAAGACAAACACAGATTCCCTTTTTAGGATTCATATAAAGACCAGAAGCATCACAGCTTAAGTAAGTATTCTTTTCTTCTTATTTGAAGTAAATTTTAATTTTTCAAATGGAAATATGCCTTCTCTCCTTCCTACCTTCCCCCATCTCCATCGAAAAAGCCAAAAAAAAAAAAAAAAGTCCCCGTTACAAACAACACAATACATATTTATTAAATGCTTTCTATGTGCCAGGTGCCTCTCCAGTATCTTTGCCGAGAAAACCCAAAATAGGGGGACAAAGAGTTGGACATGACTAAAAACAACTGAACAACAATAAAAAAAAATGTGCCAGGTGCAGCACTAAACATTGGGGATACAAATAAGAAAAAGAAAGACAGTTTCTGCCTGCAAGGAGCTTAACATCTCCTGGGGGAAGACAACACACAAAAGTTGAAAAGGTGGGAGGAAGGGAAGGGACCTTCCCCTTTTCCCCCCAAAGTGTGTATAGTGAAGCAGAGCAAATCCCTGCCTCAGCCACGTTCACAGACATGCCTCAGTCTGCGCCCTAGGTCCGTGACCTCTCTGTCAGGAGATGGGCTTCCTGCTTCTGCATGAATCCTCTGAAACTGTGGCTGTTCATCATGCTGATCCTTGTTCCTAAATCTTCCAGAATTGCTTGCCTTTTAATATCCTTGCTATTATATGGCCTGCTGTCCTGGTCCTGCTCATTTCAAACTGCATCAGTTCATAAAAGTCTTCTCAGGTTACCTGAAAGCATCCCCTTCATCATTTCTTACAGCATGATAAGATCCCATCACTTTTATATGCCATAACTCGTTTAGCCATTCCCCAATCGATGGGCATCCCCTCAGTTTGCAACCACAAAAAGAGCTTCTGTAAGTACCTTTATGCAGAGGGTCCTCTTCCTCTTTTTAAAAATCTCTTTTGGATATAATGGTGCCTAGCAATATCAATATCTAAGAGTGAAATTGTTAGGTCAAAGGCCTTTGCATGTGTGCACATACACAGTTTAATAGCTCTTTGGGACAGTTCCAAATTGCTTACCAGAACTGCTGGAACAGTTCATGGTTCCACCATCAATGTGCCTCCTTTCCCATAACCCCTCCAGGATTACTCATTTTCCTCTTTTGTCAACTTCACCAATACAGTGAGTATGAGGTCAAACTCAGAGTTGTTTTAATTTGTATTTCTCTAATTATAAGTAATTCAGAGCATTTTTCATGCATCTTGAATATATCCTGTGATCATTTATCAGGGTACACAATATCACCCCATCTCGTTATGTGGACTCAGACCATGACTGGCCATTATAATAACTTAGAGCTCTGCTTCCTTAAAGGATCTTTAAGACCTGAGGTTACACAGGTAGTAGAGGGGAGATTGTGCATTTATGTGGCACCTACTGTGGGGCAGCTAACTGGCATAGTGGATAGAGTGCTGGGCCTGGAGTCAGGAAGACTTGAGTTCAAATCTAGCCTCAGACAGCTACTAGCTGGGTGACCCTGGGCAAGTCACTTCACTGTTTGCCTCAGTTTCCTCATCTGTAAAATGAGCTGGAGAAGGAAATGGCAAACCTCAGTATCTCTGACAAGAAAATTCCAAATGGTGTCACAGAGAGTCAGACAAGACTGAATAACAACATCAAAAACATCTGAGCGCTTTACATATATTATTTCACCCTTACAGGTAGAACTCAAGCTCATGTCACTTCTACTCTAGCACCCCTTTTGCTCTCCTGGGCTCCTCCCTTCCCTTGCTTTCCTGTCGCTGCTCTGTGATTGGGTTCCTGGGCTCTAGAGCCAGAAGGGGGACTGAAGACACCGAGCCCTGGCGCCATTTGCAGGCAGGGCCTTGAGAGGCAAAGGCTTCCATCTTGGGGCCTTGGAAGGCCCCAGAAGAGTAGACACTCCAATTCGCCAGCAGATGTCGCTGCGTGGTCCTAAATGAGCAGGGCTCTCGTCTACATTAAGCAATCCTCCATTCCCAGAACCCAGAAGGGAACCCCCCCCCAAGCTCCCTCGCACTTTCCCATCAGGGGCCCCACCATCTGCTAACAGACTGCCCAGAGGCGGCCCTCCTCCCACCAAGGGCAGGTGGAGAGACCCTGCTGGAGACGGGCACCCAGGGCTCGGCACCGGCCAGCCTGGCGGCTTCTCCCGTCTACCCACGCCTGGCTTGGAAAGCACAAAAAACCTCTATTTGAAAACTAGGACCGTGCTGCAGTTCTGCATCAGCCCGGGTGTAAAGCTGGGCGCTCTGGGGCTGCCTTAGCCAGCCCAAGAAGAATGTGTTTTTAGCTGTGGCAGAGAGTTTGAATCCAATGCTTAGAGGTAGAAACTTCCTGAGTAAGCCCTTTGTCGAGCACAAAGAAGCAGACTGGCAGTGACCAGGCCAGGCCCTGGTCATAGGGGGCTGCTCGAGCCGTCCTCAAGGCTCTTGTGTAACACACTCATCTGTGAACCAAGAACTCCCTTGCCTTCAGTGGGGCTTTTCAGTTCACAGAATTACGGGTTCGCAGAAACCCAGAGTTTCAAAGAAGCTGAGAGGCCACCCAGTCCAACCCACACCAGACCAAGAATCGGGCCAGTTTCTAAGATCCCCAGCCAGAGGTCATCCAAACTTGGCTTGAATACCTGCAGAGAGAAGATGCCCTTCACGTCCCAAGGCTGCCCACTGCCCTTTGGAGACTCCTAGTGCCCTCCCCATTCTAAAGCTAGAGCTATTATTGAGAAATCTACTGGGTTTTAATCTCTTCCCCAGAAAGATGGGGAGAGAGGAGGGGGCTGAGGATGAGCCGTGCCCACTTGCACCTTTGGGGATCATCCTTCCCAGATTCAAAGCTACCAAGTCTTCCTTTTCTCTCCATCTTGGCAGGGTTGGGGGGGGGTGGCCCCCACAGGGAAAGCTTAATGCCAAGCCCTGATCTCAGGTGGGAAATACAGAAAGACCAGAACTCTGCCTTCTCTTCAACGTGGGAATCCCCCACTGGGTGTTTCTGTAGGAGCAGACATACCAGTACCAGCCAGCCAGCAGCACTTCATAATTTTTCTATCATGGATTGATAGAAATAGATAGTCAAGAGATAGATAGTCAAATTGGTTTTAAAAAATTAAGTCCCTCCTCTGTGCCAGGCACTGTGCTAAGCATTGGAGATACAAAAAAGGGCAGAAACACAGTACCTGTCCTAAAGAAGCCTACAGTCTAACAAAGGAGACAGTGAGTAAATAATAGAAACACAATATTTACACAGTGGATGGAGAGTAATCTGAGGGGGAAACACTAGAAATTGGGAAAACTACCAGGTAATGGAGCTGGTGCTGGGCTTGGAGTCTAGAAGACTCAAATCTGACTGGGGACACCGACTAGCTATGTGACCCTGGGTATGTCATTTCCCCTCTGCTTGACTCAGTTTCCTCATCTGTAAAAGGAGAATAATAATGGTGCCTACCTCCCTGGGTTCTTGTGAGAACTGAAAGAGATAATATCTGTGAAGTACTTAGCACGGTGTCTGGCCTGGAGAAAGGCCTTAAGAGACTCTTATTCCCTTCCTCCCTCCTGGCAAAAGATAGCATTTGAGTTGTGTTTTGACAGAAGCCAGGGCTGCAAAGAGGGAGAGGTGGAAAGGGAGGGCCTTCTGAGCAGGGAGATGACCCATTTTATAGCACATAAAATAAATAAATAAGCAGATGAAAGCAAAGAGATGGAAGAAGTGTCACATTTGAAAGGTTTTTCTTTGGCAGGTGGGGGAGGGGCATCATGTTCTAAAAAGCGACACTTTTTTGAGTGAAATTTTTTATATTTTATATTTATTTTACATTTTTCCCATTTCATGTAAAAACAATTTTCAACATTCGTTTAAAAAATGTTGAGTTCCTAATTCTCTCCCCACTCCTTGAGAAGTTGAGCGGTTTTGAAATTGGTTATACATGTGAAGTCATGCAAAACATATTTGAGGGATGAACATACCCCCGACTAAAGCCTCACAAAAGCAATTATTCCCGGAACCGTGCGCTTCTTTAAAGAATCTTGACCTAATAAAATTGAACCGAGTCACTTATGTAGGATTGATGCTTAAAAACGGAATTTACAGGTTATGAGCCCAGGCATGACCCCTCCTCCTTTCCAGGTCACTAGGTCAGTATAATCCTCCCATCACTTACCTCCCTAGGACAGGGGAAGGGCGCCATCTTTGGACGCTGCCATGAGTCCATCACCCTGGGTGGGTTGGATGGCATGAGGTCCCACCGGTGACTGAATGGCGTTTTCCTTTGGGTTCAGAGGAAATGCTTCGGCTGCTCTAGTTGGCTATGCCCTCCCACCCACCTAAGGAGTGGCCCAAACCCCAGTCATGTTGGTACCCGCTCACTGGAGGCTTCCCCTGCTCTGGGTAGCAAGGAGAGCCTGTCAATCAGGCAGCGGCTTGCCACCAATGGTATCTTGCTCTAACCTCCCCTCTCTGTATTTTTAGCTGGAATGTGTGACAGGTGAATGCTGTTCTTCTCTTTTCAGACTCTGACTTCCTTTTTTTCCTTTTATTGAGGCTTTTGTGCGAGCTTCGTGCTGACAGAGGGGATTCAAGGTAGGGAGGTAGGAAGCTCCACATTCCCCTTCATTCGGTGTGAGGTAGGGCTGCCAGGGTGGTGATGGCAGGCCTCAGACATCCAGAGCAGCACAGCTTTGCCCTTTTAGCTAAGGAGGCTCAAGATAGCACAGTGAGGGTAGCTTTTTCGCTGTCCCAAAAGGGAAGGGAGAAATGAAACTTCCATAGTACCAAGCCAAAAAGACACATAGAGGATTAATTTTAATGATCAGCCTTGGTGCCTCTGGACAGATCAGGGGATGCTGCTTGTGACATAAGGCTTACTCCGGCTTCAGGGGTCTCTTGGACAGTCAGTTGGTCAAGTAGCATTTATTAAGAGCCTCCTGGGGGGCAGGTAAGGTGCGAAGCCATGGGCACATAAAGAAAGGCCACAGCCAGGCCCTGCCCTCGGGGAGCTCCCTGTCTGGTGAGGTCTGCCCACTTGAGGGGAATTCAGTGGAGTCCAGGCAGGGGTGAAGGGGAGCAGCTTTGTTGTAAAAAGCCTAAGACAGCAATAATTTTTTAATGACTAAAAAGGTGTGTGTAACTATGGCTGTAGAATGCTGTGTATACAGTGGGTTTAATTGACGGTTTGGCTTATTTTACTGATCTGCCTTTCTCCTTTTTGTTTCCAGAGATGGCTCAAGGGGTAGGGGGAGGAAGTTATGACTGTAATGAAGGTGATTCAAATGCAAGAGGGCAATTATCATTTTTAAAAGTATTTTCTGAAGTCCATAGAGAAAAGAAATAGGAGATGGGGGAAGGGAGGGAAGGAGAGAGGAAACGGGAGAAGGTGGGGCAAGGGAGAAGAGACTGGGAAGGAGAGTGGGGATGGAGGAAAAAGGGGAGGGAAGAGGGAGGAGAGGGAAGGAAAGAGGGAATGAGAGAAGGGGAGCAAGGGAGGAGAGGAGGAAAAGGAGGAAAGGAGAGGGGAGAAGAGAGGAAAGGGGAGAGGGAAGGAGTGGGGAAAGAGAGGAGAAAGGGGAGGAGAGGGAGAAGGGAAGGGGAAGAGAGGGGGAAGGGGAGACACCGGGCAGCAGATGGGCAGAAAGAAGCCTTCTGGAGCCAGAAGCCTGGTAGAAGGAAATTTGCTCCTCAGGTCACTGCAGGGCTAGACTCTTTTATGCCTGTCTACCCTTATTCTCCCTAATGGAGCAATTAAGTTCAACTGAGCCCATCTTATTACTGCCCCCAGCCCCAATTACCCCCAAGCCTTTGGCCCAAGATGCTCCTGAGTTACCCTCCTGGGAAACAGGGCTGGGCTCAGCTGCAGCTACCAGCTCAATTAAAAGGAGAGTGAAAGCCAATGAAGGGGGTGGGGTGGAGAAGTTTGTTTTGTTCTTGAAGGTTTTTTTTCCCCAAAAATCTGGAAAGTGGGAGGGTGAAGAAGACTAAGTAGCTGGTATTTATACAGCGCTATAAATAAAGCGGTTTGCATATATCATCGCATTTAATTCTCACCACTATCCGGTGAGGTAGGCGCTACCCTTGTCCTCCTTTTACAAATGGGGAAACCGAGGCACGGAGGGGTTAGTGTTTCACCTAGAGTAACTCGGGTAGTGTCAGAGGTGAGGTCTGAGCATTCGTCTGCAGTCCAACACTACCCATTACCCTAAACTGCCTTCATGTGGATAAAAATGATCACAGAAATCATGAAAATGCTGGGAAAAAAAGAAATTTAAGTTAAACAATAGAAACCGATATAAGTCGAAGTGGCTTTTTCACAGAGAAGACAGAGGGGCACAGAAAGGGGACAAGGTGGTGGGGGTTCAGCAGAAGCGCTGGCTTTGGGGACTTTGGTTTCAGTAAGTTACGACCTAAGTGACCTTCAGGAAGTCACATAAATCCTACAGACCTCTGTCTGACCAAATAGAAAAAGAAAGGGCTAGACTCCTGGGCCTCTAAATGCCAGCCCCACCCTGCCCAGGGGTGAGGAATTTCTGCTTTGCCCCCTCTTCAAAGACACAATGGAACCTAATTAGCAAGATGTCTGTTGTGGTTCCCTCATTTCCATTGTGTCTGACTCTAGTACGAATTTCGGGTTTTCTTGATAAAGATATTGGAATTTGCCATTTCCTTCTCCAGCTCATTTTACAGATGAGGAAGCTGAGGCAAACTGGGTTAGGTGACTTGCCCAGGGTGAATGCAAATGAATCTGTGCCAAGCACAGAGTCTCAATCACCCCACCAGTAATTAGGAAGCACCCACTACCAGCCTGGCCTGGGAGAGGTGTGGGTTTTCAAAGACAAACCAAACCAAAACAGTCCCAGCCCTGCAGGGCTTGGTAATGATTAAGTCCTGACACTTTCCCTTCACCCTAGCCCGAATCTTCCTAACTGCCTCTTTCTTGCAAGCATGAGCCGGGCCTAATGCATCTGCCCCTATGGGGGCACCTGCAGGGTCCCAGGAGTGACTTTGACCTAATGCCATTGGCTTGTGCCCCGCGGGCTGTGGTCCCACTCTTGGGGGTCAGCTGCTCACCAGTGCCTGTTTCACTCTATTTACCATCAATTAGCTTTTACAAAAGACTATTTATTTCCAGGGGTAGGAGGAATGAAAGGACCAGCATTTTCCCAACTTCTCAGGGGAACATTCTTCCCTATCCCACTTTGGCCTCTGGGGAGAGAGGGGGCTAACACTTAACCCAGTCCCTCCATGACATGGTTCCCACCTAGTTCATATAGGTTGGAATTCCAGCTTTTCTTGTCTGCCTGCCTCAAGAGTCCTTAGCTCAGCTACTACAAGGTTAGGACCCAAAGGTCACTCCTCGGGGTGGCCCCTTGCTCTTCTGGTCACCAATGCCCAACTGGTAGTGAGCCCTGGACTCTGGGAAGCCCAGCTTCACCCTCCTGACATTTCAGATCTTACAAGAACAGAGGCTCTAATCCCTTCCCCTACTATGGAAAAGATCCAACATGTAGATCAAGGCCTGAGAAGGCCCCCAGGCCTCTCCCCTGATGGTATTGTTTCTCAAGGAAGTCAGACAGACTGGAGATGCTTCCTCGAATTCTGTCTATACAGAAGCCAGTGGCTTCTCCTGACCAGATCCAGGGTGTCATCAGGGCTCTCCTGGAAGCCTGCTCCTCCCCTTCTGGGCCCTCTGCACATGACCCAGAAACATCATCCATCAACAACTTGTCAGTAAACGTCTTCCCCCTCTGGAGCCTGTCCCCTAAGTCACAGAGTCTGTCTTCTACCCTGCTCTGACTCCATCTTCCCTCAAGAGATGAGCTCCTAAGATGCTATTGCCTAGAGATGGCTACATCTTAAACATCCCCAGGCCGTTCACTGCCCATCTGAGGATGGGAATAACAAAATTCAAAACTAAAAACAGTTTTGGGGAAAACATTAAAAGGAATCTTCCACCTCAGTAAGAGACTGGACAGGGTGGTATTATAGAAACAGCACTGTATGGAGAGTCAGACAACATGGGTTGGAATACCAGAGCTTCTGAGACGAGAGCAACCTTAGCCAAGTCATGGGCCTCAGTTTCCTTATCTGTAAAATAAGGTTAGACGAGATGACCCTGAGCTCCCCTATGAGTTCTTCCAGTTTCTCCGATAAAATATTAGCCAAGCTGGTCATATATAAATACTTACAGCTTGTGTCCCCTACTGTCCCCAACAATCCCATTTCCTACTACCCTCCAAATAAAAAGAACACACTGGAATACCTGTCCCATGGCTGCCCTAGGAAGGAAGAATGCTGGGCAGAGATGGACAATGCTTCCCACTCTCCCCTTAGGAGTCTTGGACAGTACCTATAAGGGTCAAGCACCTGCCTGAAGGGTCCAGTTCTCCAGCTAGACCAGAGACCAAAGCAGCAATCAGGGTATCTGTCTGACTGCCTGAGTTGTGCAGCACACCAGAGTAGAGCAGGGCACTGGGAGGATCCCCCAGTTAGCCACAGAAGGACTCAGAACTTCTAACACTTCACCCTTGCCTGAGTCTCCACTCTTGCCTCCAAGGCCTATGTGGTGGGAGTCAACCCCAGTCAGCTCCCAAAGTGACTTAAGCTCATTCTGCCTCTATCTTCCCCTCTGCTAAATGGAGCCAAGGAGAGTGTTGTGAATAGTAATTACTGTTTATAGAGATCTTAGATGAAAGGCTTTTGAGTTTTGCAGAGTGGACTTCACACCATGATTAGTGGGACAGGAAGAAGAAAAACTTGTCCTGGGCTACCAAGGAGTCCTGTTTCTCTGTAACATCACAGCCTGAGAGGCCATCCTCCTCCTGCTTCATTACTGGCTTTGAGGTTAGAGGAAGCATCCACATCGAAAAGAAGATGTAAGCCAAGCTTTTGTCTCTAGCACGTTCCTCCTCTTTGTCCAGTTATGAAGGCAGGCCAGAGTATTGGGTCTTAGAACAGAGGTAAGGGGAGGGAGGAAGAGATGGATAGATGGGAAAAGAGTGAGTGATGAGAGAGAGAGAGAGACAGAGAGAGAGAGAGAGAGACAGAGACAGAGAGTGATGAGAGAGAGACAGAGAGAGAATTTCACATAACTGGTAACCAAAGTGATGGGGTACCTGGGGTCTAGGTCAATTTGTGAAACCAACTTGTGAAACCAGTCTGTGAAATTGTAACTGCAATTTGTATTGTAAAATTGTTATCTGTAAAATTCCTTTCCCAACCTCCGGCTCTGCCCCTTCCCCCATCCGCACTAGGCCTAGGCAACACCTTGGGACTCCTTTGTTCTTACTTAATCCCTCATGTCTCCTCCGACCTGGCCCAAATCTTATCTAAACTACCTATTCACATGCTCCCCTGGGTCAGCTCTGACCTTGGTCTATGCACTGAGGCCCCTCCCCTCTGGTCAGCCCTGACAATGGCAGCCCTACCCTTTAAAAGTAAAAGCATATACCCCTCTCACTTGCATGTCCCCTAAAGGACTCTTGCCCCTTCTCATGGAAGCCTAACAATAAACTTCTACAACTCTCACTCCAATTAAGCCTGAGACCTTGAATTCTTTCCAGACGATATTGCAGGTTTTCTGGTCTTGGATAAGATCAGAATATCTGCTGAACCTTTTGGGATCCCGTTTACCCCCCATCAAAAGCATTCCACCAAGGATTTCCCTTCCATCACAGAATGGGACGTTTAAAAGGACCATAAATATACTTGCCTATTGCTTAGATGTCTCTATATAATACTCACTCTTTTGAGGTTCTTATAGACTCAAGAGTATTCACCAAGAACCAAAAAAAAGGCAGTCTCAATTTGTATTTGCACAGAAGTTGCAGCTGTTCCCTGAAGTGACTCTTTAAATACAGAATACAGAAGAGTGAGCCCCCAAATATTTCCAAAGCCATTTCCGTGATCATGGTGGTGTTGAAGGGGGCAGCTCCCCAAGGTGACCTGCTATGAAAGAAAGTCTGAATGATACCCTCACTCTAATAAAGTATATTTTGAAACACTTGAAAAAATGATTAATGTGAATTGATAGTTTTCCTGGGCTCTTGGTAGCCACCGGCCAAGTCTCCCAGAGGCCAGAGCAGCTTGAAGGCAGATTTGGAACAGAGGGTGCCAGGGTGGTCCCTTTGGGAGCTGACCTGGGTTGACTGCCACCACACAGGCCTACATTGCTTTCTTCTTAGAGGCAGAAACCAAGAAGGAATCCTCTAGATGGGGCCTGGGTAAGCCCCTCAACGGCTCAAAGGACAAACTAAGCAGTCACATGCAAGGGACGAGGGAATTGTCCTTTCTAGCAGTTGTCAAAGAACCATTCAGGCAGGGCTGGACAAGGTGGCTGCAGAGGTCCCTCCAGCTCTTTGGTTCAGTGACCAACCCTGACAAAGGCTCTCTCTCCACTGTAAGCAATCCCAGAACCCCCTGGTGCCAGTTATTTAGGAAGCACCCACTACAAGCCAAGCACAAGGCCTGACTACAGTAGCTTGCATTCTAATATATGACCATGTAAATAACTGGGTCTATACACAATGTAGACAAAATTGATGGAAAGTAATCTCAAAAGGGAAGGCACTAGCAACTGGAAGGACTAGGAAAGGCCTCCTACAGAAGATAGAACTTGAGCTGAAAGGTTTGGAACTGGCATTTATAAAGGACCTACTGTGTGTCAGTAACTTTATAAATATTCTCTTATTTGATCCTCACAACCCTGGGAGGCAGGTGCTTCTACTATCCCCACACTTTACAGTAGAGGAAACCGAGGCACAGGTTAAGAGATCATCATAGCGAGTGTCTGGGACTCAGGTCTTCCTGACTCTGGGCCCATTGCACCTCTTGGCTGCCTGTAAGCAGAGCCTTGAAGAAAGCCATGGAAATAGGTAGCAGGGAGAAGGAAGAGCAGACAGTCACAGGAGAACACAAGAACACAGAGAGAGGAACGGCAACTTTGGAGGGGAGCTAAGTATATGAAAATGAAAGCTGGGAAGGAGCCTGGTCACAAAGAACTTTATTTTAAACTGACTTTCGATTTGATCCTGGAGGTAAAGGGAACCACGGATTGTCCCAGTTCTTGGGGTAGAGCACAGTCACTGCCCTCTGGTTAGGGCTGCAAGCTCCATTCAGGTCATAAGAAACTGCCCAGGCTCCTTGGCTCTTTGAAACTCATTCTCTCAGACCCTCCTGAGCAGCCAATAGTCAGCACATCACAGGAGAGTGAGGCCAAAAAAAGAAAAAAACACTTACTTAAATTGGGATGCAAGGTGAGTGATATGAAATTAGAAAAAGCAGCAGGGACTCCAAACTCCACTTGGTAAAGCTAGGTCTGCCTGGACTGGCCAAGGAACAAAGGTGTGGGATCCTGGGCACCTCCTCTCCCAGAGAGATACGGAAGCTTTGATGTCTGGAGAATGGGCTCTCAGCCCAGGGCTAGAGAAGACTCGGGAGCTGAAAGGTCCATCAACGTCCAAAAGCGGCCTGGAGGTCACTGCAGGATCACTTGCCTAGGTCCGTATGCCAGTCCCCCAGTGGCTGCAGGCTCCCCTGTCAGTATACATAGTCAGTATTCCATAAAATAATTAAGTGAGTGAATGAATGGAGAGAAATATGGCATGATCCTGCCAAGAGTACGGCACGCAGCAACCATTTCCTTGAAGCTGCTAAAGAAAGGGAAGAGAAGTCTAATTTTATGCATTGCAATTTTAGAATAACAGGGTTCGGAAAGCAGGAAGGGTAGCAATCTTGCCATCGGGAATCACAATTAGAGAGCCTTTGGTTTTCTTCCTTGGGAGAAAAATACAAGTTTTGCCGCATCCTCATAGAATCAGTCCCTCCAAACCAAGCTGCAGAATGTTGACATGAAAATCTTGTAGCCTTTGAAAATGGATTCCTTCCAAGCACAGGATGCAGCTTCTCTGGATAGAGAATGAACATGAAAGCAATGATATTTATGGCTCCTTTTCTTTAAGGAAGAATGAAAGATGAGAAGTCTTTGACAAAGGACAAGGAGCAATCAGAAAAGAAAGTCGAACTCTTTGCAACAAAACCAAAATCTCGGAATGTGTTTAACTCCATCAATCTAAGCCAACAAACATGGCAGCTCCTCCCACCCCCTATCCACTACCCCCTACCCCCAGCCTGGAATGCTTTCCCTCCTTACTTCTACCTCTCAGAATCTCTGGTTTCCTACCAAACTCAACTCAAGTATTCTCTTCTACGTGAAGCCCTTCCTGTTTCTTTCAGCCGCAGAGGCCTCCTCCCTCTCCCCTACCCCCAAATTGCCTTATTTTTTATGCCCTCACATATGCCCCTGCAGCACAGCCTCTTGGATCCTATGGATAGCCTTTCTCCTCTGAGAGAATGTAAGCTCCCTTGGGGCGGCTAGGTGGCGCAGTGAATAGAGTGCTGGCCCTGGAGTCAGAAGGACCTGAGTTCGGATGCAGCCTCAGACACTTGACACACACAAACAAAAAAACCTAGCCGTGTGACCTTGGGCAAGTTACTTAAAAGCCCAATTGCCCTCCAAAAAGCAAAAAAAAAAAAAAAAGAATGTAAGGTCCGTTTTGTCTTCCTAGTGCCAGTATCAACCCATCAGCAAGTGTTTACAAAATGCCTACTATGTACTGGGGTCTGGGGGGACAAAGATAAAAGTCCCACAGTTCCTGCCCTCAGGGGGATTACATTCTCCTGGGCCCCTTGTCCCCAAATACCTGCTATGGAATTTGGAATATCTTCATTCATTGCATTAAGTTATTTTTAAAAATTAAAAAGCCTGGGTGTGGGTAGGAAACCTGTGGTAATAGTAATAAAATGCCTTCTGGAAAGGAGACAAGCTCAGAGTGTTATCCAGCATAATGGCCCCAGAGAACAGTGAGCAGCATGATCGAAGGTGTTTTAAAGCTACAAAATGGCACATTTCTTAGTCATGGTGGGTTTTGTTCACTAAATGACTCACAAATAGCTCCTTAAGAAGCCCCCAATGCACTGATGAATGAACCCAGAGGAGTGGCTGGTAGGATGGTTAAGGGTACCAGAGTGTGAGAGCCCAAGCCCACAGGTAGACCTGCCATTTACTGTGTGTGGCCTGTATCTAGTCTCTTCTTCCCCAGTCTGGGCCTCATGTTCTCCCTCTGTTAAATGAAGGGGCCTCTGAGGTCCCATCTGTCTTTGGAGTGATGCTGGCTTGCTCCTGTGACAAGCCTGCTTTGGAGCTACTCTCCTGAGCCCACTAGCACTGATGGGACAGGTCCCAGGGGTCTAAGGTCTTTCTAATGCTATAGTAGCCAACCCCCTGCTCAGGTACTAGAGGAGCAAGATTCAAGCTGATAGCATTAAGAGAAAACCTCACAGCCCCTTAAGGCTGTCCCTTGAACCTGAAGGGGAGATGTAGCTAACCACTCTACTGCTGATCCCAGTCAGTTTGGGTGGGAGTCACAACAATGGCCTTCAGAGACCCCACAGAAGGCACTAACCAGCCAGATGGAGCTCCCGCTCTCCTTGGCTGAGTCTGAGAAAGGATGACAAAATGCTGGCAGCTTCCAGGCCCCAGGCCTTTATCTGCCCACCCAGGCCCAGCCCATGAGGGTAGGTTCTGCTATTGGTGACAGTGATGACCTTGTGAGCTTCAAAGGGCAACAGAATGGGCCTCCAACTGAACCAGGGTTTGTCAGAAGCAGGAAGGAAAAAGCAGGTGTTTATTAAAGGCCTACTATGCACCAGAAAATATGCTAAGTGCTTCACAAATATTAACTCTTCTAAATAACAGATTCAACAACCCTGAGTGAGAAAATTGGGACCAGGTGACTTGCTCAGGGTCACAAAGCTAGTCAGTGTCTGAGGCTAGACTTGAACTCAGGTCTTCCTGCCTCCAGGGCCCTACGTACCTACCTTCGGATAGCCAAGCCCCTAGATCAGCAGCAACACAGCTGGACCCACCCAACAGCTGCTCAGCCTATAGCTAGGCTCTGTGCCCTGCTGCCAAGGAGCACCTTGTCTAGTGGTTAGACTGAATTTGAAAGTGAATATGAAGGTCAGAGACTTTGGAGCCCCTTTCCCTCAGACTAAGGAGGGGGTGCCCTGCTTTATTCAGTGAGAACCACCCAGCCCTATGTTCAACGTGTTCTTGGGAGAAAATGTCAGAATGAGGCCTTGGGCCAGACCTTCAGCAATACCCCTGGGATCCTGAGGGAACACACAGTCAGGTACCTGAGGGGAGCCTGCCTTGCTGGAGTGGGTAGGATTTCAGAGGACCCCTGGAGCCTACCTACAAAACTAATACAAGGTAGTTTAAGGACAGAAGGGGACAGTAGGAAAGGCTTCATATAGAATTGACATTTAAGCTCAGATTTGAAGGAAACCAGGTATTCTGAGAGGCTGAAGTGAGGAGGAAGCCCACTGCAGGTGGGCATGGAGGACAGCTAATGCCAAGGCCCAGAAACAAAAGATGAAAGGGTGAGGGTGACAAACAGCAAACAAACCAGTCTAGCTGGACCCTCAGAGGAGAGAAAAGGCCTCCCAAGTCTCCCCTTTGCCATGAGTGCTCTCAAGGTTTGTCTCCCAGACTCTGTGTGTCCTTGTGGGAGAAGGTGCCACGGACTTTCAGGGGAAGACGTTTGTACCAGCTGCTCTTGCTATACCTCCCTCAGTGAGAACCTGCTAATTAGTGTATATATAGCTGGCTAATTGATATCACATGTCATTTAACCCATTTGCCTCAGTTTCCTCATCTGTAAAATGAGTTGGAGAAGGAAATAGCAAATCACTCCAGTATCTCTGCCAAGAAAACCCCAAAAAGAGTAATAACTGAAAAATTACTAAATAATTTATATCAACCAATAACAATCAATGGGGGAAACATTTGGGATTAGCTCATCAGCCACCTGCAGTACCATCCCCCCCCCCAACCAACCCCTCGAGAACCTTGGATTTGTTCTGTGAAGTCTGGATTCAGCCAAAGGACCTAACTCAAGGACCTAGAGGGCCACATGTGGCCTTGAGGCTGCAAGTTCCCCATCCCTGCTTTAGACCCTTGAGGGGAGAAGTATCAGCCTGCTTGGGAACCCAACTTTGCCGTTGCAAGTGGAGAATCCAGAAAGCAGCTCCTGAACTCGGGCTCTAAAGAAACAACTGTAACCGGGGAGAGAGATTTGAGTTGAATGGTGGCCGTGAAGGCAGATAGTCATGGGTGAAGATGAGAGTGAGGGGATTGAGGGGAAATAGTCACCAAGTGCAGGATCTTCCAGGAGTCTGTCTGGGAAAGGAAGGAGAGACAGGATGGCCAGTAGTGGGCGTGAGGTGATCTCCCAGTGTTTTTCCAAGGATGATTTGGGCAAGTTTGTGGCAGCAGGGAAGGGGCCATTAGAGATACAGAAGATAAGAGGGGGGAGCCAGACAATGGGGAGATCCATTGGAGGGAATGGGATGGAAGGGGTTCATGGAGCACCTGGCCTGGATGAAAAGCAGAATCAAGGGGGTGATGTCAAGGGCAGGCAATACCGAATAAAAAAGGGGAAGAAGAAGGAATTCTCAAGGATTTTTTGGTCAAGTATAAATTGAATATCTCACCTGGTAGGAGGGACAGGTGCCATTGGAAAAGAGTTTTGAGCAGCTAGGTGGAGTCAGGAGGACCTGAGTTCAAATCCAGCCGCAGGCACTTACTAGCTGTGTGACCCTGGGCAAGTCACTTCACCCTGATTGGTTCCAAAAAGGAAAAGCGAGTTTGGAACAGCCTCCACAGTCAAAGGGATAGAGAATCAATCAGTTAGGCAGGAGTAGAAGGAGCAGTGAGGACCCAGTTGAGGTGGGTAACACCTTTGTAGTAGATTCAGGCAGCAGCTGGGAGGCTTTCTCCAGCTCTGTTCATAAATACCTGAGTAGGAGCAGAAATGGAGAATGGGGAAGTCTCCTAGGGGTGGGGATTGGCAGGGTATGAGTCCCCTTCTAAATGCCAAATTATAAAAGCCTATCTTGTCTGCTTGTGATTTCCCTATTCAGTAAAGTCCTGAGTCTCCCTGTGGCCTCCAGGATCAAATATAAAGATCTCTGTTCAGCATTTCAAGCTCCTCTTATCCCGGCCCTTTTTTCCATTTCATTTCATGAATTGTCCGATCCATGGTCTCGGATACAGCTTCACTGGCTTTCTTGCTGTTCCTCCCACATGCTGCTCCATCTCCAGACTCCACACCTTTGCACTGGCTGTACCCCCTGCCTGGAGCACCTTCCTTTCTCACCTCTGCCTCATGGCTTCCTTCAAGACTCAGCTCCATTCCCACTTTCTGCTAGAAGCCTTCCCTGTTTTCCTATTACTAAGGATACCTCTTCTGAGATGAAGCTCTGTAAATACCTTATCTGTACCTTGTCTCCCCATTAGACTGTGAGCCCCTTGAAGACAGGGGCTATTTTGCCTTGCTCTGTATTCCCAGAGCTTACACAGTACCTGGCACACAGCAGGAGATTAATAAAAGCTTGTTGCCTGAATGACTGATTCAACCTCTTTGGGCCTCAGTTTCCTCATCTGTAAAATGAATGAAGGGAAGGCTTTTCCAACCCTAAATCTACACTCCTGTAGTCGACATTGCCCTTCCAGTGTCATCATTCCTCTTTGAGAATGAGGGAGGAAGAACAGCAACGCCCATTCCACCCATCCATTCTCCCAGCTCTGAAAACAAGAAGGAAAAGGAAAGCATTAAAAACTCCAAGTGGGCGTTTGGCAGGAGGGTGGGGAGCCTGCTGGGACCTGTTCACACACTTGCCATGGCTGTGCTAATCTCCAGTAGGCTTTCCTGTCATCATTTGGGGGTTTCTTCCTCCATATCCCTTCCAGACCAATGGAGAGTTTGCATCTAAAGGTTCATTGAGCAGTTGAGTTCATTGGGAAAAACATGTCCCTGCAGGGTGGGTCATCCCCAAGTTTCTCTGGAATGTCTTGTCCCAGGGCCTTCCCTCCTTCCATTCTTTCCCCAAGGATGTCTAAAGGCAAAGGGGGCTTCAGCTTTCTTTTCTGTCCGCACAAGGCCCCCATCCTGAGGGCGGAGAATCAGTACAAGAATAATGGAGGCCATCTCCCAGTTGTTGTATGAAGGGTCATTTTTAGCTATCTAATAAATAATGAAGGAGCCAGAGAGAGCTCCAGAAGACTGATACATAATTTATAGACAATCAATTTTGTTTCATCCTGCTGGAGAGAAGAACTCAAGAGCCCAGATTGGTACTTAACAGCATCGTAAACACTGGATACCTGAACCGGTGGTTTCTGTAGGTCAAGGTATGAGCAAACTCTGGAGCAAGAGAAAACAGTCTGGGATGAGTCAGCTTTGCCACTCATGGTTTGGCCCTGGATTTGGCCTTGGACGGGATGAGTCACCTTCCTCTTCAAAGGAAGATGGAATCTTTGTAGGTCACTCGGGACTTTGGCCCTGCCCAGTTTCTTCTACAAAATCACAGGAAGAGGTTTTGGCTTGCAAAACCTGAGAGGGAAGGCAGACAATGGGAAGCCAGGGAAGGGGCTTCTCTCTTGGAGAGCCACTCAACTGTGTCTTTGGAATTAGGGTTAGAGGTCATCCAGGACACCTGGGGGAGAGAGGTGCTGTGCTCATGTTATAGATGGGGAAAAGGAGACAAACCGAGGATAATGATTTGCCCAGGGTTATGCATCTAGTATCTGAGACTAGATTTGAACTCAAGTCTCCTTGACTCTGAATTTAGCGCTTCATTCATCCTGCCTAAACAGGACAGTCTGAGAGTCAGAAGCCTGACATAGACGTGAGCCTTCCCAACTCCAAGGCATTCTCCATCCACTCTGACATGCAAAAGAATCTGGGAATATTGTTTGTTTAGTCTTTTTCAGTTATCTCTGGTTCTTCATGGCCCCTTTTGGGGTTTTCTTGGCAAAGATACTGTAATGGCTTGCCATTTCCTTCTCCAGCTCATTTTACAGATGAGGAAACTGAGGCAAACAGGGTGAAGTGACTTGCCCAGGGTCACAGCTAGGAAGTGTCTGAGATGGAATTTGAACTCAGATCTTCCTGACTCCAAACCTGGCCCCCTATCCACTATGCTCCCCAACTCCCCCAAAAAATACTCAGAAGAAAAAGAATTTAAAAGAAAAAGGGAACTAAACAAGTAAACAGAATATATTTGTTACTCTCATTAAAGTTAATATACATTTTAAAGTGTCTATAACAAAAGTTTTCTGTTTGATTATCAGTTTAAAACTTTTGTGTGTATTTATTTAGTTAATAGCTCGAGCCGAGTCTGCTTTCATAAAAGGCCAAGGAATGTCAGGACCAAACCCGGTGCCTGGCACTGAGGAAGCATTTAATCGAGGTGTGTTGATTGCCCGATTGACCTGACCATGAACACCTGCCGACAAGACAGTGAAGAAAAGTGACAGCTGCATGTGCTGCCTTTGTTAGACCAGGTAAGCCCTGGGCTTCCCCATCTGCCAGGTGGGAGGAGACCTGAGCAAAACCTTCCTTTCCAGCGATGGAATCCTGAGTTACTTAGAACTGACTTCACAAGAGGAGGCTTTAGAACAGGGAGAAACCCTGTAGTTCATCTAGTCTCTGAAGAGTGAAGGGACTGGCAAAGTCCTATAAAATGCTATATAAATGTCAATGATTGTTTTTCTTAAGTGCTTTAAATGCCTGACATCATTTGGGCCTCACAACAATCTTGTGAAACAGGTAACATGGGTAGCATTGTCTGTAAATTTCCATCCTTCCACATTGGACCTGTCTGCATGTTGGATCATCCCTCCTAGAGGACATAAGCCTCCTGAGGACAAGGGTAGTCTCACTTTTGTCTTTTTATGCCAAGACCTAGGCATAATGCCTGCCAGATTGGAGGGAAATGATGTACATGTAACTACTTTAAAATAATATTAACTGTCCCTTATGTGCAGCTTGTTGGACATGAATGCTCGTTGGATTGGACTGGATTGGGCAAGGGTTGTATCTGCCATCTTGTGTAAGTTTCTCTTGGCAAGCCTTCTGAAGTACATCCATTTTTGGCCATTTCTCTTCCGCTAACTTTCATGGAAGCCCACAGGGGCCAAGGGTCAAGATCGATGCAGATGGCTGCAGACAGATCTCTCCAGGCACCATCCAACAGGGCCATGAACAGATACCACAAAGAAAGCCACTGACTAATTACGTTTCTCTTTAAAACTGTTGGATGTGGGGGAAAGGCCACTGACAGGCTTGGATCAATAGCGACGCGCCCACCGGCCATCAGAGGCTGATGAACAATTCCCACACAGCTTCCTGGACCCTGGCAATCCTCCTTTGATAAGGGCTCCGAGGATCGAGAAAAGCTGTAGGCCGACAATGTAGCCCCTCTATATTTTTCCATCATAATGGTGTTGGTGTTTTTATGGAAAGAGAATGGAATTGGGAGTCAAAGATGAGAGTTACTTACCTGTGTAAGTAGGTCCCTTAAACTCCCCTACCTCTGTCGCTCATCAGTAAAAAGAAAGGGTTGGGAAAGATGACCTCTATGGTCCCTTCCAGCCCTAGAGGAAGGATCGTTATAATAAATAAGTGACATATATATATATATATATGTATATTTGTCACTTACAGATAGATATTATTGTACATATGTCAGCAGATTCATCTGTGGCTTGAGGTACACACACTCTACATATATATAGACACATATGTAATCTATCTGTATTAATATATATATTATCTATATATACACATTATATATCATATAAAGTAGAGACAGAGACACACAGAGAGAGGAGACAGAGAAAGAGAGAAAATAAGGTTTGTAATGAGGTCTATGCATGCATTCTACCACAGTCCTGTGAGAATAAATGGTACAGAAACGATGATCTCCATTTTACAGATGAGGACACTGAGGCTCAGGGCAAAGCAGTTTGTTTACAGGGTCTCCCAGCTCCTAAGCCCCTGAGGATGGGCTTGAGCCCAGGTCCCAGCCCCACAGTCCTATTGGTGAAGTCAGCGTGTAAAATCCACAGGCATTTGGTTGTTACTGTCATGCCAATGTCAGTGACTCTTGGGAGACAGTCAGGGGAGCAGAACCCCACTGGACCCTTCCTTCTCATTCCCAGAAGGGTATCAGAAAGGAAGGTGGCAGCCCCGATGGTCAGAGGGCAGTGGCCACTGTTGATGGGGAAAGTCCAGGTGCCCCTCCCTCCTCTCGGTGGCTCTCTGCTTGGGCTGAGTGCCCTGCCACCTTGGCACATGCTAGGCCCAGCCCACCAGGGAGCAGGAGCAGGTACGGCTGCTGAACAGTCCCTTTGCCCCCCCCCCCGCCCAGTTCAGGGGCCCTGGCCAGTTGGACCAGGTTCTTCCTTCTTTCATCATCAAAAGGCCTTTCTCAATGATATTGGTCCCATGCCCAGCATGGCAGGGACTGGTTACTTCACTGCTGACATTGGCTGACTTGTGGATGGGTTCAAAATCATCCTTCCATCTTCGCTCACTCAGCTGGGGCAGGGCTAAAAGACCAAGCCACCAAGCTGTTTGAAGGCCATTATAAAAGCCAGGAGGGCCTGTTTATTCTGCCCCCATCAACATCAAAGCCCCTTCTTCCCTCCCCTCAGACTGCTGGGTACAGAGATGAGACACAGCCAAAGATAGTCAGAGCTGGCATTTACAAGGGCTCTGTTTTAAGAGCTGCAAAGCCCTTTACAGGCCTGGCCTCATCTGACCCTGTGGTGCCAGAGGCATCATCATCCCCATTTTACAGGTAGGGAAACTGAGGCTCAGAGGCATATGCCTTCTTGTGGTCATAGAGCCTGTAAGAGTCAGAGTCAGGATTCTAATTTTTCCTTCCTGAAGTAAGGAAAACCCAAGTTCATATCCTATCTTTTACTGTTGTATGATAAGTTAATCCAGCATTTATTAGGTACCTACTATATCCTCAGAGTCCTTGTCTGTAAAATGAAGGTGCTGGTCTAACTGGCCTCTGGGGTGCGTCTAGCTCTGTTTCAGGCACCATACCAGAGACCAGTGACAAAAATTAAGCCCCTGGATACCTGAATGTCTCTTCCTGATGCCAAGTCCAACGGGGTCCACAGTTCCATTCTGCCTTTAGAGAAGAGTGGAGGGGAGGGAGTATAATCCATATAAGCAATAAATAGCCGAGTCAGAATCCCATCCCATGTCCTCTGGCCACAGATCATCAATAAGCTCTTTAAGGTATCAGAGAGGTGATCTACTCCAGCCTCCTCATTTCACAAACGAAGCAACAAGGGTCAGAGCCAAGATTTGAATCCAGGGCTCACGACTGTTCTGGGCAAACTGGAGTGTATCCATTCCGGGCATCACATTTTAAGAAAGGCCTTTGTACACTGGAGAGTCCCCAGAGTGGAGAAGGCTCTTGGAGGAGTCCACACAATGGGAGATGGCTGGAAGGAACTGGGCCTATTCAGATCAGAAGAGAGAAGACCTAAGGAAGAAGTGAGAATTGTCTCCCAATATACGAAGGGCAGTCCTGTGGAATTAGACTTGTCCTATTCGGTCCTACAGGGCAGAGCTAGGGGTAAGCCATCAGTATTAATTAAGCACTTACCTCCTGCTGGGCACCATACTAAACACAAGTTAAAAAAATCCTCCCCTCAGGGAGCTGACATTCTAATGGGGGGGGGATAACATGTACATAAAAGTATATGGACAAAAAATGGGATTATGGGAGGGAGGGGGAGGAAGACGCGGAAGACAGAACACTGACAGGGATGGG
>NW_027185797.1:29379885-29414577 GCF_028583685.1 Petaurus breviceps papuanus | reverse complement strand
GGAGGGAGGGGGAAGCAGCTGAAGACTGAAGCATGTCAGGGATTGTGAGAGGCCTCTAGAGGTGAGGAGTGAGTGCATTCTAGGCATGGAGAACAGCCAGCAAAGGCAGAAAGATGGGAGCTGTCTTGTTGTGTGGGCACAACAGCGAACAGCCTGCTGATTGCCAGATCACATGGTTCAGAGAGGGATATAGTATGTAGAAGCTGGGAAACACAGCAAGGGTTGCTAGTGTGGGGCTTTAACTGTCAGGGGCTTCTCTGGAGGCGACAGGAAGCCACTGGAGTTTACTGAGCTGAAGGAGTGATATGGTCGTCATCATCTTCACTTACCTGGGGTCGCATCCACGCTCTGGGACACCGGCACCGGACTTAAGAGATGACAGAGTAGAGACAAGGAGGCTTTTGTCTTTGTTTGCCCATCTTACCACATACGTGGGCAGAGCATTAGTCACTGCCAGACGGGATTGAGAATAGCCAGGCTTAGAAAAAAAACATGTCCCATTCACCATCTGACAGACCCAGAGAACTGTGTACCTACCTCCCCCATACACTGATGGGGAGAGTCAGGCCCAGCTTGTTTGGGCCAGGAGGTAGCAGCAATAACCACTGTCTTGATTTGGGGAATTTATGGGCCTTCCAGCCCCATCCTTTTGGAAGAGGAAGAGAAGGAGGAAGAAAAGGAGGAGGAAGATCTCCAAAAGGCACAGATTGAATTGAGCCTTTTCCAGGGGAAATGTGAGATCAATAGAGGGTGAACCCAAGGAGCAGGAAAGAAAATGGGGAGAAACCTGGATGGAGATGACAGAGAGAGAGGAGATGATTGGTACCGCTGGCAGGGTGATGATTGTCAAGCCAGAAGCCACACAAGACTAGATTCCCAATAGAAGTGGTCTCAGGGGAGAACTGAATAGACTGACAGACCCTGCCAAGCAAGGTTAGAGGTGGGAGGTCCGCTCCGTGTACCCTCCAGCCTGGTCTGAAGCACCTCCATGATAAGGAATGACAGTGGGGCACTTGAAGGTTCCACAAAGGCTTTCATTCCAACAACTCTGTGAAGTGAAGAAATTCAGAAAATCACAACTCTGAGAGATGGAAGGGTACTTAAAAACCATCCCCATTTTACAGATGAGGAAACTGAGTTCTACCAAGGGGAAATAATTCAGGCAAGGACCCAGGACGCAAGGAGTAAAATTTAAGGTACTCACCCAGATCCCAGGCTCTTGCTTGGGGCAGTGCAAGTCAGGAAGATCTGAGTTCAAATGCAACCTCAGACATTTACTAGTTGTGTGACCCTAGGTAAGCCATTTGACTTCGGTTTGACTCAGTTTCCTCATCTGTAAAATGAAGATACTAATAGCAGCTCCTTCCCAGGTGTTACAAGGATCAGATAAGATCGTCTTTGTAAAAGTGTTCATCAGGCCGGGGGAGAGTGGCAGAAGCTTAGCATTAATAGGAAGTGCTCCCCCTCCCTGAGGGCAGTGGAGAGGCTCAGGGGCCACAGCCCAGGAGAGGACCCCTGGAGGCCTTCACCAGGGGCGAGCCACTGGCTAAATGTCCAGTGGGAGCACTTGCTGCCCCCCAACAGCTCTGCTGTAAATCAGGGCTTGAGTGGTGCTTTGTAGCTGGTCTAGACTTGAGAAAGTGATGGAGAAAACAGAAATGCAGGTATAGTTTTAAAGCCCGTTGAGAGTAAACTCTGTTGCTGTTTTTCTGGAGCACCAGCTGGTCACCACTTACAGGATGGCTGCCGGGCCTGGTTTCTCTCCAGCTTTGCTAGCCCCTGGCCCTGGATTTCCCCTCCTGGCCTCCTCCCCACCCCAGTTCACAACTGGTGAATCGTACAGGAGGAAATCCCCCCCCCATGGGCTCCACTCTGAATCTCTATTCTCTGGGCCTCACTGGACCCCCACCGTCTCTAGGCAAACCTACTGCTCTTCTGCTTCTACGGGTTATTATGAGTATCACGGGAGATCATGTTTGTGAAGCACTTATCACGGTGCCTGGCACACAGGAGGTGTTTAATAAATGCACGTTCCCTTCCCTTCTTCTCCGCTCCAATGGACTCCTCATGGAATTCCCAGAGCAGTCGTCCCAAACATGGTACAATGAACATGTACCAGGCAAAAACACATTCCTGGCCTTTGAGGGGCTGATGAGGGAAGAAATACGCGAATAGTTCTGTCCATAGACGATACATACTGAGTGGGTAGATGGTAACCAATGGTCGAAGAGGAAAGACATTAGTATAGAGTATTCTCTTTGGAAAGAAAAGACCTGGATTCAAATGCTGCCTCCATTAATTAACCAATAAATTAATTAGTAGTAGTGTGTGACCGTGGACAAGTTGTTTTAATTTCCTGGGTCTCAGTTTCACCATCTGCAAAATGGAAAGGCCTAGACGGCCTCTCGGGTCCCTAGCAGGTCTACACCTATGACCCGATGAGCTGTTCTCTCCACTGGACTCCAGCATGAGCTGCTCTGCCCTCTTCTCGGCCCACATGGATTCCTGGGTGAAGACTGAGCGGTGATTTTTTGACATGGCCAACGTGAGAGTGGGTTTTGCTTTACTATGTGCATTTGCTGTCTTTTTTTCCCTTTCTTTTTTCCCAACAGGAATGGAAAGAGTGAGCTAAAGAAAAAATGTTCACTGGAAACATTAAATTTTTTTTAAATGGCATAGGTACAGTAGAGCTCTCTTGTGGCTGTTTGCACTTCATTCTGGAGGAGGACCTTTGGCAACCTGGGGTGATGTCTTGACTTGCTCATGAATTGCATTTAAGTGATTTCTCTTCCAGAGGACTAGGAATGAAAGCAAAGCATGGTTGGGGCCCGCCTGAAATAGGGGCCCAGGAGAGGCAGTCACCAAACCCGCCCTCAGCTCCTACCCCCACGATGGAAGTTCTGGAGATGAAAGAGTGAAAACTTCCAGAGGATGGTCTCTGGATCTGGGAACACGGCCAATGCTTTAAACACACTGATTCTCATGCAAAGAAATGTATTCCTTTGTCACTTAAATAACATGGAACAGTAGATAAATGTGATAGAATAAACTAGGCACTGAACACAGCTTTAGGTTTGAGGTGTAACCTGCTCCCCTCCCCCAAGCCAAATCTGTTGTGGTCATAGAATCTCTTCATAGGTTCCTGGGGCCTCGGGTTCATCTAGTCCCTTATTCTAGCCCTTTGCCTGTCAGAAGAGGAAGCAGAGATGGTTATTTGGTTGGCCTTCACCATCCTGAGCACCTTGCAGAGACCTGGTCGGCCAGGTGGTGAAGGAATGCATGGTCAATGTCAGGGCCTGAAGGGGGCTCTGACCTTAGGGCTGGATTTTGAGTCAGGAAGCTATACGAGTTTGAATCCCTCCTCAGAAGCCTTACTAGCTATGGGACCTGGGCATGTTGATGGATCAGAGACTTGGTGCCCAGTGGCACCATTAGGAAGGGCCAAATCCAGAACAAATAAGGACCCCGAAGCCCACCCCAGAGCAGCAGAGGTTGATTTTTGGCAGGAATCTCCGGAAAACGGACCCACCCAGCTGACAATGCCCAGACAGAGTTCACCCTGACTTGGTCCTGCCCCAGAGGGGAGGTGCGTCTCAATTTTCTAAGTCATTACACTGTACTTTTCTTTCAAAACAAAAAGTTGATGCATCCCACCCCTTCCCCCACACACGATGAAAACAAAGCAGATTTTCTGCCACTAGAGATTTTCCCAAGTCCTGTTTGTATAAATTGAGTACATCTGAACATTTAGAAATGCATTTCTGCACTCACGGGACAGTAATGTTGAGGTTGGAAGGGACTACAGAGTTCATGTCCAACCCCTAGATTTTACAGATGAGAGTGTTGAGGCCCAGAGAGGGTGTGACCTGCCCAAAGTCACCCAGGCAAGAAGCCCAGACCCCCTGATGCTACCCCACCTCCACCCCATGCCTTCTGGAATGTCATGCCCCTTTCCTGGCTCTGCTTCTGACCCCAAGGACTTTGACCTCTTTCCCTAAGCACTGTCTCACCCAGGAACATCCCACCCTGACCCCACCCTGCAATACTGGCCTCTTCTCCTATAGATGAGTCCCTCCCAGGGATACACACACATTTTAGGGATGGACCCAAGCTGGCCCAGCCTCCTTCCTGCTCCTGGCTGTGCTTCTGCCCCCTCCTGGGTCTCTCCCCTCCCTTCCTCCCTTCTGTACATTATCTTCCCCCATCACAATGTAAGCTCCCTAGGGTAGGAGCAGCTTTCTTTTGGCTTGTATTTGTATCAGCTGAGCATATGCCAGGTACACAGTAAGCATTTAATAAATGATCGCTTCCTGCCTACCATGCAATCCTTCACTTAAAGACAACTTGCTAAAACTGGAGCTGACTATGGTGACGAATGCCTGCGGGTAAGCCCTGTCTCAGGGTGCAAGTTTCCCAGGCACAGGGACAGGCGGCCCTCCTGAGAGGCTGCTCACAAGCTCTGCTTTAACAAATACTGACACTTGGGTAGGAAAATGCCCCTGCCCTTCCTGTTCCTTCCAGCTGGCTTGGGAGCAGGGATCACAGCAGAAAGAGTCCAAGGGGAAGCATGGAAGGCGCTGGGCCAGCCCAGAGAGCTCGGTAGGCTCCTGGTTCACTGGTGCTCAGGCCAATCACCTACCAAGGAAAAGTGCAGACTGAGGCCTGGAAGGAAGCTCAGAGTTCATTTTACAGATGAGGAAACTGAGGCCCACACACAGGGGATCTTCCCAAGGTCACACCAGCACTAAGTCCAGGAGCCGCATTTGGAAGCCAGGTCCCCACATTCAGAATCAGGCGGCCTCATTGCTGTGCCACAACATCTCTGTAGTTCATCTGGGAAACCTCCAGCCCAAAGCCTTTTCAGACAGAAATGCAGCCAGGGCAGAAAAAGATGGGCTCCACCAAAATCATTCCCACTGGGCTGGCCCCTGTAAACCACAGGGTCTGACGTCTCACTTCCACATGAAACCAAAGCCCAAGGCACTTTGGAGCTTTACCAAAGGGCCCAGGGGTTGTCTCTTTCGAACCCAGGCTCTGTGTGTCCAATTCTAGCGCTCTGAACATCCTGGATTGAAAACCTGGAGAAGTCATTGGGTCCCTCTCTGGGCCTCAGTTTCCCTACCTGTAAAATGATGGGATTGGAGTAGCTGACCTTCCAGGTTCCATCAAACAATAAATGAGCAGGCTTGAACCAGCAAAACCAAAGACTCCCTATTATGCTGGGGCCAATGGTTAAAAAGCAACTTTTGAAAAGCTACCATTTGGCAAGTGTCCAGGCCCTGCTGGGACCTGAGGAGGCCTTAGAATATCATTTGCATAGATGGGAAATTCCTCTTAAAGTATTTCCTCATGCAAATGTATGTTTGGTCATAGACTCATGCAGCCCCCACCCCCCCTCCACTCATGTAGGAAGGAGGAGGACAGGAAGTGAGGCCACAGCCCTTCTCTGACCCCCTAGGGAAGACTGGGTTCAGTTCTGGGCACCACCATCCAGAGGAGTGCAGCCAGCATGGGGAAGGTCTTCGAGCCTGAGCCCTACTTGGATGGGTTGAAGTAACTGGAAATGTTTCTCCTGGAGAAGAAAAGATTCCGGGAAGACATGAGAGCCAACTTCAAGTATCTGCAGTGCAGCTACAGGGACTTTTTCTTGGTGACCCCAGAGGGCACAATGAGGTCTCTATGTACTCAAAATAAAATTCAAGTTGTGGTGCACAAAAATAAAAGAGAATTGTAAACAGGGCAATAAAGACAGTGGGGCCATGTGGTGTCTGTCTACGGCACTGAAGCAGGGGTCAGGAAGACCTGAGTTGGAAATGACCGAGTACAAAGAGAAGGAAGAGCCTGGGAAAGAAGGAAAGGAAAGGGAAGGGAGGGGAGGGCTGCAATTGCCAGTGAACTTTCTATTTGATCTTGGAGTCTGTCGGTTCAAGCTGGAGTTTACCTGGGTAGGAAGGGGACACCTTTGGCCTGTACTTTAGGAAGATGCCTTTGGCAGCTCAGTGGAAGATGGATGGGAGAGAGGACAGGCTTAAGGGCAGGGGGACCAATAGCCCAGGCCCGATGGGTCGGATCCCACACGAGGCAGGAGTTGTGAGTGCAGAAAAGGGAACATGGAGAAGGGATGTGAAGCCAGGGATTGCTAGAGCATGGCTTCAGGAAGGAGGGCATCATCATATAAGGCAAAGAGGAAGGAAGCCACTTTGGAGCTGGGCAGGGGAGTGAGGTGTAACTGCTAGGGTTTGTAAGAAACACCGGGATGGTGGCAAGGACAAGCATGCTGACTTTGGGGGCCCCCATCTGCTGCTGACTTTGGGGGGCCCCATCTGCTGCTGACTTTGGGGGACCCCCATCTGCTGCTGACTTTGGGGGCCCCCATCTGCTGCTGACTTTGGGGGGCCCCCATCTGCTGCTGAAGTGTTTCAGACCCTTGGGGTGTGGAGGAACCCATCACCTGAGCCTAACTCAGCCCTTCAGGGCCATTCCCAAATCCAGAACCATTACCGAATACACTGATTTCAGTCTTGGCTGAAGTGGAAAAAGCAAAGTGAATTCTATTGACTATTTCCAGATAGAACAGAACAGAAGAGAACAACTTTAGGAAACCCCAGTCCTTGAGTGATACAGTGAATAAAGCACTGGACTTCAAGTCAGGAAAACTTGAGTTGGACTTGCACCCTGAGACTCTAGGTCACTTACCCAGACCTTGGGACTGGTTGACCTCCGAGGTCCCTTCTGGCTCTGATTATGTATACACTCGAGGCAATTGTAAGCTCCTTAAGCACCTGCTAGCTGCCTCTGTGACCCCAGACAAATGACTCAACCTTTCTGAGCAAGGTCTCTTGCAAGCTCCAAATCTCTTATTGCAATGCGATTCAGCATTTATTAAGCACCTAGGGATGCAAAGACAGAAACAAGGCATCCCCTCCTAATACAATTTCTGCTTAGGCAGAGAGAGCTAACAGTGGGGGTGGTCCTGGAGAATAGGGGCTGTCTCTCAAGCCTGCACATCTCCAATCAGTGTTTGCCTTTGACGATGCTGTGCAGTAACATCATCATAACCGACATCCCAAGGCTTCCCGCCTCCAGGTCCAGCATGGAAAGGAAAGGCACAGGTCAAGCCAAGATTCAATTGCAGGATAATGCCAAATACAACCCCGTCCCCAATCACCCTACCCCCTCAGACTGGACTGGTCCCTTGATCTAGTGGACACCACCTGGGTGGCCCTGTGGGAGCCACGGCCCACATCAGCTACCTCTCCAGGCCTGTTTCCTCCCCTCTCAAATAACCAGCTTGGTCTAGGATTAATCCAGGGGATTCCCAGGGGCTTCTGGCTCTAGATCCTGAGATCCAGGGAAAGAGAACCCTTAACCAGGATAAAGATCGGTTCTTCACCAAGTCTCTAGCAAATTAGGTCATTCATAAACTTTCTCCTTTCACAGGCTAGTGGACAAATGTCTCATCCACTGCAGTTGTGAATGCACAAATGTAGTCATCTACATTCCAGAGTTTTGACACCAACTGCATGCACTCCCTAGACCTAACAAGACTTGTTTTCCAATTTACAGGCTTGCTAAGTATGTCCTGGCCTTTAAAAGTGTTCTTTGGTCTTTTCATCAAGCTGGGAAATATGACCTGTAGACTCTAATGCCTCAGTGGCTTAATTGAGAGGTTTGTGCTGCTGGTTTGGAAGAAGAGAGGGAGGGGAGCAGGATGGAGGGATCTGGACCTCCCAGCAGTGTAAGGATTTCCTGATATGGAAGCCCCTTTGACCAGTGTAGATTGGTGACTCCTCTGTAACCCACACTTATTCGAAGCTGCTGGAACACCAAGTGGTCAAGTGATTGTTCATGGTGATCCAATCAAGAAAGCCACAAGCATTTATTAAGTGCCTTCTGTGTGCCAGGACTGAGCTGGGTGCTTAGGGTACAAACACAAAGATGAGACAATCTCTGTCCACAAGAAGCTTACATTCTGGTATGTATCAGAAGCAAGACCTGACCCTGGGTCTTCCTGACTTCAAGGACAGTCCATTATAATAGTCAATAAACATTTAGTAAGCACCTACTACATGCCAGATGCTGTGCTAAGCCTGAGGATATGAAAAAAAAAACTTAAAAAGAAACACAGTTCCTGCCCTCAAGAATTTACAATCTAATGGACACACAAAAGGAAGCTGAAAAGGAAGTGGAGGGATGCACCTTACTCAGGGGACATTTTATACACATATACACACATACATACATATATATGTGTGTGTGTATGTATAAATACATGCATGTGTATATATATGTGTGTATATGTGTGTATATTGGGGGGCAGCTAGGTGATACTGTGGATGGAGCAATGGGCCTGGAGTCAGGAAGACTCCTCTTCCTAAGTTCAAATCTGGCCTCAGACACTAATTAATTGTATGACCCTGGGCAAGTCACTTCACCCTGTTTGTCTCAGTTTCCTCATCTGTAAAATGATCTGGAAAAATTGGAGTGGCCAGGTGGCAAAGTGAGTAAAGCACTGACCCTGGAGTCAGGAGGACCTGTGTTCAAATCCAGCCTCAGACACTTAACACTTACTAGCTGTGTGACCTTGGGCAAGTCACTGTGATAGTAATGGAATATAAAGATCCCCCTGTATTGGCTTGGTTTTCAAATTGATTGTGTTAAAACCCAGAGCTTGTTAATCCCACCTGTAGAATGGACTTGTTGATGTGAAAAGAGAGTCCTGAACTGGGAGGAGCTGGTGATGTAGATTTGGAGAGACAAGAGAGAGGCAGAAGAACTTTTTGGAAGCACCACCCTCTTGGAGGCAGAGAGAGACTGAGAGGATTGCTGAGGGCCACTTTGAATCTCCCTGGACTTTTGAGACCTGCCCCCGGAGTTTCCAAGGACTGAGGAGACATGGCTGTTTTGCTGGTACTTTGTCTGTCTGTTTTGATGTTGTTTTGCCAGATTTGTCCACTGGTGAAAGACAGTCCTGTTGAAGAAGTCCTGGAACCTGGCTGTTGGCTAAGAGCTCCTGAGACTGTCCTGCAGACAGAGAGTGAATACTGTCCACTGGTGAAGGACAGTGCTGTTGTTGCAGGGGTCTGGGAACCTTTCTGTTGGTTCAGAAGCCCTAAAGGAGGATTTTCTTGTTGTATGTTTACAGAAATCCTGGGAGAGGGTTTTGCTAATGTTTTCAGGGGTTGTAGGACTGTTCTGCAGACAGAGGATGAATTAATGAAGAGACTGGCAATGTATCTTGTGGCCTTGCTAAGCCTTGTCTCCCCAGGAACTAAGATTGCTGAGAACTTGCCTCTTGTCAAGATGAAGAAAAGACCTCCATTTGGGTATTAAGTGCTGTGCTTAAACTTGAGTAACTCTGGGGTAGATTCAATTGTGATCCAGGAGTGGGGAACTTTTGACCTTTTTGTGTTCTATGGTTGAACAAATGAATGTACTTTACTTAGATTGGAAACTAATCTCCATTTGAGAAGAGGGGCTTTGTGATGGACCAAATGAAGGTACAGCCTAGGGGTGGAGTAGTATTTAGAACAGGGACTTTGTAATTGATTGAATGATTGGAAGGTCCTGGGGTAGGGTACTTGGAGATTATTTAATCACACTTAGTAAATGCTGTGTTTTGAATGATGTCATGTTTTGATCTAATCTGTTCTTGGTTTGTCACTGAGTAAAATGGAAAGCACCTATGCTGGTATTTTGAACCTTGGGAAGTTGCCTTTCCTTGACATTACATTACAGTCACTTAACCCCAATTGCCCTACCTTACCCACTCCAAAAAGAAAAAAAAATTGCACTGGAAAAGAAAATGGAAAACCATTCCAGCATCTCTGCCAAGAAAACCCCAAATGGGGTCATGAAGTGTGCAACAGGACTGAACAAACATATAATAACAATAACAGCTAACATTCACATGGTACCTCAAGTTTAAAACCCACTTATCATATATTATTTCATTTGACCCTCACAACAACCCTAAGAGGTAGGACCTATTATTGTCTCCATTTTACAGATGGGGAAGTTGAGGCAAACGCAGGGTAAGCGGCGTGTCCAGGGTGAGTCTGAAGCAGGTCTTGCTGACTCCAAACACAGTTCTCTCTCCTCTCGGGCTGCTTTCTTAGATCAAAGATATGCTGGGTATAAACATTTGCAGTGGCTAGAACAGAAGACAGCAGTTTTTTAAACCCTTCGTGCCAAGGTGTTGGCCCCTCGGGGGAGAACGCTGGGGGAGGGCCACTGTCCCCGGACTCTTGGCGGCTCTCCAGGGTCAGCCTGGGAACAGGTTATGGACCTGCAGGCCAGGACTTGATATCCAAAGGGTTAAGACAGACAATCCCTTCTAGGTAACAAACATTCCCCTCCACTGTCTCCTTTAGGTAGACAAACTAGTTGTTAGTCTATCATAACGGCAAATTCAGCATAAAAACAGCTGGCCTTTATTAGCCCTGGCACATAGTAGGGCTAGAGAATGGACCCATGACTCCACTGTTGTAGGAAACTAGGTGAGGAAAGTCCGCCCACCGATATAGGCCATTTGCTCCTTCTCCGAAATTTAAAGTCTTATGAGAGAGCAGTCAGAATCCCAGTCAGCCTGAACCAGATTAAAATGAAACTGGGAAATAATTAACAAAATAAATAAAAATACAATGAAACATGGCTAATATTACATTTTAAACCTAAGTCAATATGTAACCTTCAGGGATCTTTATGTATCCATTAGTGCACCTGCCTGCTCTGGGACAGAGAATTTAGCCTCTCCCAGGCAGGATTTGAACTGAGATCCTCTCTCCATCGATGCTGCTTCTAAACCACAGGAACCCCCAAGTGCATCGTCTTGTAGTATTCCTGTCTCTGTGGGCTACTGGTAGTGGAAGGGGATGGGGATGGGGAACGGCTGCCAACCGAAGATCAGGGAAGGCTTTCTGGAAGAGGCATCCCCTAAGAGGCCTTGAAGGATGAAGTTTCAAAAAGTCCCGTAAAAGGCAAGGAGAGGAGCCTGTTCACTTGCCCGGGTGTGGGAGATGAGCGCCTATTTCAGGGGACAGATAGGAAGCCAGTCTCCCAGCCACAGAGATGGCTGAAAGGGGACTGATGTGAAATAAGGCTGGAGCCACCCACAGGAGTCAGCTTTCCCTAGTGCTGGTCTAACTGACGGCCCAATTCTGCAAGATGGCCATCTGGGCCAATTACTAGCTCTCCTTCTCCCCCACCCCCCTTTCATTCCATCTGTCCTGAGAACAGTAAGATCTTTGGAGGAACCAGCATTCAAACGATAACTGACCTTCATAGGGTACCTTAAGGTTTTCAAACTCTCAAGAACCCTGCGAGTGGGGAATTATGGGTATTATTGTCTTTATTTTGCAGATGAGGAAACTGAGGCTCAGAGGTGTGATTTGCCTAAGGTCTCGAGGGTGGCAGAGCTAGGATTCTGGGGCTCTCTCCCCTTCCTGGCTTCCGGTCCAGCGCTTACCCCCAGCCCTCCCCAGGCAGGCTCCAGATTTGCACCAAGTGTAACAGGAGTAAATAGGACTTCCCAGACGGCTGGCCGGTCTTCTCTCGGCTTCTCCATTTTCCCCTCCCCAACCCGATCTTGGGATCGCTGCCCCCTGCCCTTCCAGACACCCCAGCTGACGTTCGACTCAGGATTTCTTAGAACAACTACATGTGGCTCCGGGAAAACCCAAATCAACACAAAACCTTCTCGCCGCACCCTGGGCAGCCCCCCGGGAGGTGGGGGTCCGGGGGACGCCCAGACTTTGCCCCGGGGGGTGGGGGCCGGGGTTGGAGGCGTCCTACCGGCCGGCCTGGCAGAGTCCGCGGGGGCGCGGAGCTCTCCAGCTGCGGTCAGACGGGGCGGGGCGGCCCTCTGGCTCCGAGGGTGAAGGCTGAAGCTCGGACCGGGCGGAGCTTCCCGAAGGCTGGGGAGTGGGAGAGGGGCAGGGGGGGGGGGGTGGGGGGGGGGGCGGGGGGGGGGGGGGCCCCCGGGGGCCGGGGGGGTGGAGAGAGGCTGGACGGGGCGGGGCCTTTTGCGGGGCTCCGGGAAGTGAAGAGGCTGGACGGGGCGGGGCCTCTCGCAGGCTCGTGGGTGGAGGGCGGGGAGGGAGGCTGGACGGGGCGGGGCGGGCTGGCGGCTGCTCCGGGCTCCCGCTCTAGCTCCTGCCCCTCCTCCTCCATCCTCCAGCCTTGGTCCTCCTGCCCCTCCTCCTCTTCCTCGTCGCACTCCTCCAGCCCCGCGCTTCCCCGGCGGTGTGGCCGGCTGCGGGCATTCTCCGGGCTCCGCTGCTGGACGCTGGCCTCGCTCGGGGGCTTTCTCTTTCTCTTCGTTTCCTGAGCGCCGGGAGGCCGAGAGGCGGCGGCGGGCGCGGCTTGGCTCTGGGAGCCGTCGGGGAGCGAGGATGATGTACTTGAAGCCGTCCCGGGCCCAGGGCTGCGGCGGCCTCCTGCACCTGGCCGTCCTGCTGAGCCTGGCGGGGCTCCGCATGGACCTGGACCTCTACCTGTTGCTCCCCTCGCCTCCGCCCCTGCTCCGGGACCCCTGGGCACTGCTGGGGAGCCCCGGCGGCGCCTCCTACGCATTGCCTTCCTTCCAAGAAGGAGCCGTCGGGGGCTGGGGCCAGCTGCACCCCAAGTGGCCGGACGCGGACTCAGCCTTACCGTCCGAGGGGCAGCGGCTGCTGCAGGAGGTGCGCACGCTGGGGGTCCCCTTCACCCCGCGTACGCACGTGAATGCCTGGTTGGTGCACTGCGTGGCTGCGGCTGGGGGCGCCGAGGGGCCCCCCAGACTGCTGGGGAACGCCACCCAGACCGAGGCGAGCGGGGACGCGGGCCCTGGAGACCCCGGCGGCAGTAGCAGCGGCGGCGGCAGCGGGCCGACCCGAGGTGAGGACAAGGACCAGGATACCGAGAAGTCCGCGACGGCTGCCCCTGCCTCAGGCGGCGTCGAGACCAGCGGATGCGTCGTCGACGAGGTAACTAACGTCGTGGCCAACATCTCCGCATTCCTGGGACGCGGAGCTGGGCAGGGACCTTAGAGTGCATCTAAGCCAACCCCTTCCTTCTTTGAGAGAGAGGGAAATTGAGACGAGGTGATGGGACTGGACCAAGGTCACACAGGCAGCAGAGCCAGGATTCCGACGGAGAGGCCTCCAACTCTGGGGTCTCTTTCCACTCCCTCAATCGCTCTGCTTCTAGCCCGGGACAGAGTAGACGAGATTTGGAAGCTTAGCTCTGCCTCACTCCCAGCTGGGGCGGGAATGGAGTCGGGAAATTAGAAGCGACGAAGGAACGGGAGGGATCGGTCCCTGGACACGCCTAGGTCCAGAGGATGCTTCTCTGCTCACTGGAGGCTTTGAGGGATAACCGAAGGATCCTTAAGTTTCCAGGAAGATTGAGCAGAGAACATCCCCTTCCCTCTCCCCCTTCTGCCGTTCCAGGATTTTGGGATACCTCGGCCCCAGCGTGGGGAGGGAGCTCTTTGGTGCTGGGGAGGGGGCTAGGTGACAATTCCCCCTCCTGCTAGCTTCGTAATTTGGATCTTTCTAAAGAGCCTTCCAATGTGTGCTTTAGTCTACCTGCCAGACAAACACCCTGGGTGATAGGCAGTTCATAAGCCTAGTTCAAGCCAGGACTGGAAGTCAGGCCTCCGGGCTTTCCTTTACTACCTGCTTAATTGTGGTAGAACAGAAGCAGATTACCTCCAAGAGAGACCAATGAAAAAAGGTGGACTAGTTGGCCTCAGAAGGCCCTACCAGCTCTAGCACTATGGCCCCGTCACCTAGGTTTGTATCCTGCCCCTGACATTTAGCACCTGTGTGATCCTAGCCAAGTCCCTTGACTTTCTCTGGGTCTCATTTCCCAGCTGTATAAAATGAGAGGGGTTGGATGCCAATGCTTCAAAGGTCCCTGCCAGCTAGGTCCTATTTTAGAGCTCTGAGCTTGTGGATGAAAAGGAAATCTTGGGTTATTTTTTCCCTCCTCATAAAAACCTTCCATCAATCCATAGGCAAGTCACACCAGCCTAGACCAACCGGTATTGCAGTGAGGGTAAGCGCCCTAGGCCAGGACCTGGTCCAGGGGGAGTGGGCCCCTCCAAGGTGGTTGGCTATTTGTCCTGGTGTGCTAACAATAATTTCAGAACAGTCCTAATAATAGCTCACCCTCCTAAGGGTGGTGCCCAGCCCTCATTAGAGCAAGGAAAAGAAAGGCACCAGCTATCTCACCTCCATGGGACAAACAGGTTTCCTTTTGTCTGTGAGCTTTTTCCAATCAGGTTTCCTCCTACCCCTCAATGCCCTGAGAGAGACTCTGCCAAAGTGGCATGTGCCTGATGGATTGGGGATCTGTAAGCAGGGACTGAGTTGGGGAGTAGAAGCCAAGGACACAGGCTGCTTTCTCCATCCTGACCCCCCAGTCTCATTTTTAATGCTAGATGATTCAAATGCCTTTAAATGATTTGTTTCCCCTGAAACCTGGAGGTAAGAGATTAGTATCAGTCAACAGATCTGTTCCTTGGATGTTGTTTTGGTTGAATTGCAATCTTATGCAAATGAGGGGGAAAGCTCTGAGCTGGGTTAACTCTCTGTGGGCAAGCTGCTGCTGGACAAGCTTCTCCACCCTCAGCTAAAGAGAGGATTGTCTCCAAGTGGGTAATGATTCACCCTTATGCTAATCTAACCCCATCCTCCTGGGATGGATCTCAGTCATCCCTGCCCCGTGCCTCTCACCAGCTTCCCGGTCCACCCACACAAACTCTCTGGAAGCCCCTGCTCTCTCCCACACTGCCACCACCCTTGTTTTCATTGTCCTCACTTCTTCCCTGGACTGTTTGTTGGTCCTTCCTTTCTCCACCTTGATCCTCTGCACAGCTGCTGAAGTTAGTCAGGCTTGTACCTTGGAAGATGATTACTACCCTGCTCAAAAAGCTTCCATGGCTCCCTATTACCCCTAAGTTAAACTGCAACCCCCTCAGCGTGGCATTAGGCTCTCCACCATCAGCTTCAGCCAGGTCTTCCACTGTTCTACATTCCATCTGGGCTGGGCTAGCTGTTGCCCTGAACTCTACACCCCTCCATCTCTGGCCTGTGGGTGTATGTACAAACCATGTCTCAGTCTCTCAGAATCCTTATCCCCCTTCTCTGGGAAACCTTCCCTGATTTCTTCTGCTCCTGTCCCTTCTTCCTAGTGATCTCTTCCCCTCAGGATTTCCTTAGCTCTGGCCCTACTGTGCTAGGGATACAGATACAAAAGTGAGACATTCCCTGCCCTTAAATCGGATAGGGGATGCAGAAGGGAATCTGACAGTAATAACTAGTGGGCGTTTATATACTGTTTTAAGGTATGTCGTGTGCTTTGAAGGGGGTGCAGTGCATTGAGAGCCAGGCCTTGAGTCAGGAAGACGCATCTTCCTCGTTCAGACCCGGTCTCTGACACTTGCTAAATGTGTGACTCTGGGCAAGTCACTTAACCCTGTTGGTCTCCATTTCCTCATCTGTAAAATGGGCTGGAGAAAGAAATGACAAACCCCTCCATGATCTTGCCAAGAAAACCCCAAATGGAGTCACAGAAAGTCAGCCAAAATGGAAAACAAATGTACTTTGCATATGGTATCTCACTTGGTCCAACAAGCACTTTGGGAGGCAGGTGCTGCTATTATCCTCATTTTACAGATGAGGAAACTGAGGCCAACAGGGTTAAGTGACTTGCCCAGAGTCACACAGCTAGGAAATGTCTGAGACCAAGTCCAGCTCTCCCCACAGATGGAGGACAAAGTGAGGCATAATAGAGACAAATGGGACATCCCTTGTAGCTGGAGTTCAGTTGGAGGAGTCAGGGAAGGCTTCTGAAGGAGGTGGCACCTGGGCTGAACTTTGAATGGAAGGAGCCCAAAGGTGGAGGTGAGGAAGGTGGGAGTCCTAGGCAGTTACAGTGCCCAGAGGTGGGGCTGGAAGACCTACCTACCTTGCTCATCTGGCTGTCAGGATGAAGGATGGATTGTGCAACAGCGGAAGCCCCATTGAGGGTGGGGGCCATTGCCTTCATTGACTAGTGGAATCTCCCTGGGCAGAAAAGGCAAGCACCAAATCCCTCTGCCCTCTTGGGAACAGACGATGTCCTTGAGGGAAGGGGCCCAAGAAGGATAGACTGGTCTGGCCCCGGGGCCCAGATACAAAGATACCAAGACATAGTAGATGGACAGCTTTCTATTTTGGGCTCAGCCTCCAACCAAGGAAAATCTGGGTTCAAGGTCTACTTCAGCAAGATGCTATCTGTGTAACCCTGGCAAGGCACAGAAGCTCCCAGTGCTGGATCTAAATATAGAATCCACAGAGAAGGCTCAGGCCTGGAGTTCCCTTTACAGAGGAATTTGCAGGTTCAGCCCCACTCCTGCCTATCCCCAGTGCCTGGCACATAGTAGGTGCTTCATAGATGCTCAGCCCCACTCCTGCCTATCCCCAGTGCCTGGCACATAGTAGGTGCTTCATAGATGCTCAGCCCCACTCCTGCCTAAACCCAGCACTTGGCACATAGTAGGTGTTTCATAGATGCTCAGAGAGGCCGTGACTTGTCTGTCACCACTCTTGTAGGTGAGGACTCTGCATTTGTGGAACATCTTCCAGCTGTTGGTCAGGCTCTGGCATCCTCCATGTGTAGGGCAGGAGTCCAGGCCCAAAAAGCCTCCAGTGGTTCTGGATGTCGTTGGAGAGGTGAAATGTGACATTCAGTGATAAGGTTCCATATACTAGAGCAGGGCCAGCATTAATTGAGGGGGTCCCATAGGGTCAGATGGGGAGGACCTTCTTGGACAGGGGGTCTGATCCAAGATTATGCACGAGGTGATGAATCAAATTAAATAAGCATTCAGTATCCACTTGAGTGGGCAGAAAGTTGCCCTCAGAATCTGGGAGATTGGGGTCTGAGTCATCTATTTAAATCTCAGGACCCCGGGTGACTCTTTAAGAGTAGGGGTGACTGGGGAGGTGACAGTCTGCACTGGTGGAGGGAGGGTCCTCTCAAAAATGAAATCCTGGGTCTAATAATATATTTTTGAAAATATTCTGGATCTGAGAGTTCAAACGTAAAGTGAAGCAGGCCTTTCTCAGGGAGCTCATGTTAGTGGCTGAGAACCTCATTAATCACTGACTTTATAGAGCCCTTTGAAGTGTTCAAAGCCAGGGGAGCCTAGGAATTACAGAGGAAACTGAGGCCCAGGGAGTGGCTTAGCTCCAGGCCACACAGCGCCTAAAAAGGACACCCAGGATTCCCAAGTCCAGCTGCTTTGCTCTCCCTGTGGTCAGCAAAGAGAACTTGGGGGAGGGGGCACCTGGTGGGCATGAGGGAATGCGTGCACGAAGTAGCTGCCCAGGTGAAATGGAGAGATAGGCCCTAGGTAGGAATCCTGCCCTTGTACCTTTCTGGGCCTCAGTTTCCTCAGCTCTAAAAGGAGGGCCTTTCAGTGGATGGCCTCTAGGGTCGAATCCACCTCAAAGTCTGTGATCCAGTGACACCTGACTGGAGCTGAAGAGAGGATCATTGGGGCACCGCCACCCCACAGCCCAGACAGAGACTCTTCAAAGGAATCAGGTGTCAGTGGACGTCGGGTAGAATGGGACGCCACATAGAATGTAAGCTGAGGGCAGGGACTCTCTTCTTTTCCTGTCTCCTGCCTGGCACATAGTAGGCACGTCATTATGTTATTGAGCTGAGTTGGGGAGATCCTGGCAGTGTGGGGAGATCTCCTCACCTCCTTACTCCCTGGAAACATTTTGGTGTGGGAGGGGGAAGGGGGGAACGGTTCTAAGTAACAAAGCTACAGCTTTGTTTCTCTTCTGGGAGACTCGGTGAGTCTTAAACAGCTTCAGGAATTCCCCCTGACAGCTGAGCTGCCCCTTAAAACCCACACAGTGACCAAAGAGCCAAGGACACCCCTTGGGGTCAGCACTTCAGAATCAGCCCCAAATTCGGACTTCACAGTTTAGTAGCCTGACCCTGGAGGGGCCTGCGCACAGCCAGGCACCCTGGCTCTCCTGCCCCAATCCCAGAGCTCGTTGCCCCTAGCTGTCTCTGGAGAAGGTCTGCTTGGGGGCCCCTTAAGTCTCCCAGGCAACAAGAATGCAGAAGGAACCCAAGGACTGGCACAAAGCGGGCGTGGGTGCTCAGCCTCGTTGGCCTCTGGAGCCCGGTTTCCAAACCCGCGATCTGGATCTCATTTCTAATGCCTGGGGTAGATGAAGTTTCACAGGCGTGCCTGTCAATGCCCTCTTTCCCCAGAGGAGTTATTACACGCAAGGCGTCTAGCCCTTGGTTACTCAGCAGATCCGGTAACGAGAGGAGGGTTTCATAATTTAAAGCACGTTGCCCCAGACGGATTTATAGCCTGTTTACCGAAGAAAAGGTGTTGTGGGCCCCAGGCCTCTCAGCCAGGCCCTTCCCCCCCAAAACGTGGAACTGGGCTGACAAAGCAGCTCCCTCGTAGTGAACGGAGGCAGAGAATTCAACAGGACTTGTCGATATTATAATTATAGACATAATAACAACAGCAGGAATAGCAAGCATTCACCTATCGATTTAAGGTTAGCAGAGCCCTTTCCATGTGAACTCATGTGATCTCCCCAGTCCTGCAGAGGTAGGTGCTATTATCCCCATTTTACAGTTGAGGAAAGTGAGGCAGGGTGGCTTACCTCCTGAGTGTTTAAGGCTAGATTGGAACTCAGACCTTCATCACTCTGGGCTCAGCACTCTGTGTACCACTGTGCCACCTCACCGCCTCTGGGCATCAAGTGAAGCCCCCTCTTTTTGAGGAGGAGGAAACAGGCCCAGCGGGATGAAGTGATTTTTGTCCTGGGGAGAAATAGCCTTCTCTCAGGAGCTTTGTTGTGGATCAGGGCATGTCTGACTGGGCTTCCTGGGCTTTGTTGAAAGGTCTATTTAAAGGCCCTTCATTCCTTCCTGAAGACCCAGAGTCTGTGGGCTAGTGAGGGAGGACCTCCCAGACCAGTGCTGGAATGGGTAATAGGACCAGTTATGGTGCCCTTTATAGGCAGGCCATTGATCAGAGAAAGGTAATGGTGGAGCCGTGCCCACCTCACTGGAGGTGGTGGGGCCATGCCCATCTCGAGGGTACGAGTGGGACTATGCCCATCTCAAGGGTAGTGGTGGGGCCATGGTAGGGCCATGCCCATCCCACTGAAAGTGGTGGAGCCATGCCCACCTTGAGGATAGTGGTGAGGCTTTGCCCACCTCAAGGGTAGTGGTGGGGCCATGCCCACCTCACTGGAGGTGGTGGGGCTTTGCCCACCTTGAGGGTAGTGGTAGAGCCTTGCCCACCTTGAGGATAGTGGTGGGGCCAGGCCTGCTTTACAAGGCTCTGCCCACCCTCCCAGAAATAAGAGTGATTAGCCTAGATAAGAGTAGGCTTTAGGGAGGAGGAGGGAGGATGGCATCTGCCTTAAGTATTGGAAAGTCTGGCCTGGGGAAAAGGGAGCAAACTCCCCAAAGTGGGCGAGCTGGGCTGTCCTGTTCAAGCCAAAGCAGGATGATCCCTGGTCCCGACTGTTGGGGGAGGGGTGCATCTTGTCCAGGCACTGCTTGGCTCCCACAGCTTCGAGCCCATGGTCATAGCTAGAAGGGACCTTGGGGCAGGGCTGCTCCAGAGGAGAGCAGGTCAGCCCACATGATAGGAGGGTTTGGCCCAAGGTCAGACGCCAGGAATCGGCCAGCCCAGATGTAAGCTCCTATGGTGCCGCTGCCTTAGGGTTTGCCTTCCTCCTGGTGAAGGAAGGCTCCTCCCCAGGGAGTGGCTGGCATGGTGAAATGTTCAGGATTGCCTCACCTTATCTGTCAGGTTCAAGGCCACGCCAGAGATAGAACCCCCACTCTTCTCAAGTTGCCTCCTCCCTCCCACACAAACCTCACAACGAAAACAAGCCTCTCCCAGAAATACAGCCCTGACTGTGTGGCCCCTGCTCCTTGACCTTGTCACCTTTACAGCTGGAGTGCTTTGAGACCCCAACCCTGCTCTAAACCCCTGAAGCTACCAGTGGGTCATTTGTCCAAGCCCTAGCCTGAGACAGGAACACTGAGCTGCTGCTTTCTTTGGCTGGTCAGACCTCCCCAGAGAGCCCCTGGAGGGAATCTCAGGTGCCAGCTCCAGAGGCTGAGAGATCTTTGTATGATGAGGGAAAACCATTGTGAGAAGTTCCAGCCTGGCTCTCCAGGCCCCCCATGGGAGGACCCCAGCCTTGATAGACAATGTCTTTGTCCCTCCCTCTGCTCGATCTGGAAATGTCAGGCCTTGGGACCAGGTGCAGCAGACCCCGTGGCTGGTCGCTCCCCTCGAGGTAGCCAGACCTCCAGCCAAAATGGGGCATCTGTGCCTCTGAGCCCCGTCATTTGGTTTCTGGTGATAAATCATGAATAAGGGCTTAATAAATGCCCCCCAATTACCCAAATTCATTTCTCCCTCCCCACTTCTGTCTCTTTATGGAAGCAGGCACTCCCTCTCTTGTGCAGTTACAGGAATCACAATTATTTAATTCAGTGTAATTCAACAAACACATATTGTGTATTGACGGTACCAGACATTCTCCCAGGTCTGGAGAAACATAGACAAAAATGAAACAATTCCTGTCTTCATGGAGCTTACCTTCTATGGAAGGAGTCTACCATAGGGTGTCTCCAGGGAGATATTTATGTGCAAAGATAGGTTCTTTCATCCATTTTGTTTTTCCTTCATAGATTATCGGGTCTCTCCTGGTAACTGAGGAGACCCCTGTATTAATAAACAATATCAATAATAGACTCATTCATGGAAAGAAGGAAGACTTCCTAGAAGAGGTGACCTTTGCCTCAGGCTCCCCAGGTGTAGGAATCTCAGAGGCAGAGAGAGTAAAGAGGTCATGCCAGGCACAGACAGTAGTGAAAGCAAAGGCATGGAGGTGAGAAATCATGCCCGGAGTACAGAGGATGGCAGTTGGGCCAAGTTTGTTGGGAGCATGGAAGGGGAGGATCTGTGTGATGAAGGCCTGGAGGGCCTCACATGCCAGTCTAGGGCTCTTGACCACTTTCCGTCAGCAGTCACTGCAGGGTGTGGAGTAGAGGAGTCATGGGTCAAGTAGCCAAGGAAGCTTGTCTAAGTCTGGCCCTGCTGTGGAGGAGGAATTGAAGAGTCTAAGAACTGTCAGGCTGTCGAAATAGCCCAGGTGGGCGTTGAAGAGGATTGTGTATAAGGGTGTTGGCCATGAGAACCAGACCAGGGAACCCAGGAGGGAGAGGCTGCTGAGGAAGAACTTGGAGCAAGTGGGAGTTCCTGCCTCCCTGCCTTTCTCCATGCTGTCCCTCATGCCAGGCATGCCCTCCCTTGTCACCTCAGCTTTTTAAGACTCAAGGCCACTTCTCACAAGGTTCAGTTTCTGACCCTCCCGGGGGTTAGTGTCTCTAATCCCCCCCCCCCCGAATGTAAACCTCAGACACTCTCTTTTGTTGGTCAGCCAACATTTATTGAATGCTTACTGTGTACAGACACAGTTCCGAGTGCTGGGGACACAAAGAAAGGAGAAGAAACCAGCACCCATGCCTGTAGTCCAAGCCTCACCAAGATCACTGAGCTGAGGAGCCAGAGGCCATTCGGGAGAGGTCTGCTCAACCCCTGGGTCTGTGCAAAGAGCCCTGGAGAGCCTCAGCCTGTCCCTCCCACACACCCAAAGTGGCCTCCCAATTTTCATCCCAGAGCAGATCTCCTCAGCTAATCCCCTCAATTCGAGTCAGCTGCTGCCTCTGTGATTTACAGGCTTGAACCCAAGGGTTTTGAAGCCACCTCTCTACCCATTAGGGAACACTGCCCCTCCAGGTACTTTGTACATTTCTGTGGTTTTCCCTGAGTAGAGTGGAAGAAGCTTCAAACCCCAGATGACCTTGATGGTGGACAGAGTAGAAAGAACAGCCTCATGTAGAATCTTCAGTCACAGGTTGAAATCCTGGCATTGCTGAGGGTTTTGGGTCCATACTTGCTCCCTCAGTGACCTTGGCACCTCAGGGTCTGCCTTTCCTTCCATCCTCCCCTCCTCTTCCTCTGGGGTGCCAGGGCAGGGGTGTCTCCCCTGTGCTCTCCCCACCTGCACCCCATTCTCACCATCCTTAGTCGCCAGACACAAAGCACCTCCCACATGTGCATTCACGCTGTGTTTATCCCCTCTCCCTCAGTGACTGGGAGAGTCTTCCTGCCTCCTGCGTCTCCCCATTCAAGTCTGACTTCGTGCCACCGGCCAGAGAGACAGGATGGAGTGAAGGGAGTCAGGAAAACTGGGTTCCAGTCCCTTCCCAGACCCTTACTAGCCATGTGACTTCTGGTCTGTCACTTAACCCCTAGAAGAGCTCCCCAGTTTACAACAAGGGCTTCCCTGCAAGGAGGAGAGAGAGCCCACAGTGTACTTACCATTTTACCCATGAAATGACTGGGTAACACAGCTGGGCTGAAAACCGGGATCTGAACTCAGGGTTCTCTGATGCCTTAAACAGCGGAAAGGGTACCATCTCTGGATTCCGAGGCTCTGGGTTCCAGTCCTACCTCTTCAACACTATTTGTGTAACTTTGAGCAGATTACTTTAACTTCCCACATTACCGTCTGCTGAACCTGCATCCTGTTGGATTCAGAGTACAATCCAAGGCACCCCCTCCCTGGGCCTTCCAATGAGTGGGTCACTAGAAATGACCTTTCTGTCGTTATTTCACCCTCCCCCATGCACTTATGGGGGGGGGCTCCTTTTGGTAAGTGCCCTACGCCAATGCAGATTGAGAACTGTTTTGCAGCTTTGGGGGTTCAGGTTAATCGCTGCTCTGGTTCTCGCAGTCAGTAGACTAGCTTTTCTATTCTGTTCACTTGTGCCTTGCCCTGTTCCTCTTCATGGACTCTAATCTGGAGGGCGGGGATCATGCTTTGTTTTTGTCTCCGAGGGCCAGGTGCACAGAGGGTGCTTCAAGGGGGACTGAATGAGGTGTTGTATTTATTAGGTTCAGGTGTGTATCTTGATCTTAGAAGAAGATGGTTCTGTAATCGGGCTACCTGGGAAGCTGGGGCTGGGGCTGTGTAGCAGCAAGCACCCCAGTGTCCCCAGGGTGCCTGCTCACACAGGTTCTTGGATCTGCTTTGTTAAAGGAAAGCAACTCAAAATGGGTTAACAAGCTTACTTTAATCAGTCAGACATATATCGTTTACCTTGTTCAGGAGAAAAGGTCAGCACCCTGAACCTCAAAGTATACAGGCATAATTATCAAGACAGAAACATCAAGTAGACAGATTTCCAAACTGTCCAACCATTACATCCATACCCAGTCAACATCTGGGTTTCCACATTCTGGGTTTTTCAAAGTCGGGGGACTCTCAACAACGGCTTCCCAGAATTCAGATCAAATCACAGAACTTCTCAAAGTGAGTCCCAAAACAAAGCTACACATCAGGGCTTATATAGCCTTCTCCTGGCTCAGAGAATGTAACAACCTTATTGACCCACTGGCCAATCAAAAAGTATCTACTGAAAAACAAGCCTCCCTCCCCAGGCTTCTGGTGCACTTTAGCCTAGGGGCAGGGAAGATCTTTAAAATTTACCTTCGCATTACGGGCTGGGGCTGGGGCTGGGGCTGGGGCTGGGGCTGGGGCTGGGGCTGGGGCTGGGGCTGGGAGAATCGGAGGCTCTGAATTACTTCTGGCTGAAGTACCCGAAGTGGTAGGGGGCAGCACCAAGTTGACTAAGACTGGGCCTGTGAATAAGATCCCCTCCCCACCCCTCCAGAGAAGAGGAGACCCCATCTTAAAAGACAAACAAGTTGAGATGTTGTATTTTGTTTTTCTAATCACATGTAAAGGTAGTTTTCAGTTTTATAAGATTTTGAGTTCCAAATTTTTCTCTCTCCCCCCCCCTCACCCAAGACAGCAAGCGATCAATCTAGGTTATACATGTGCCATCATGGAAACATGTCCACATTAATCATGTTGTAAAAGAAAAAACAGAAGAAACGGGAAAAGCCACAAAAAACAGACAGAAAAAAGTCTGCTTCAATCTGCATTCAGACTTCATAGTTCTTTCTCTGGATGTGGACAGCATTTTCCATCAGGAGTCTTTTGGAGTTGTTTCGAAACAGTGTGTTGCTGAGAAGAGCTAACAGTTGATTATCACACAGTGTTACTGTTACTGTGTACAATATTTGATACAGTACCTTTTTTATATTTCTCCATTGAAATACAATAAATGTTTTAAAGTAGATTTTAATTGCAAATGGGCCTCAATTGACTATAGCATTGCAAGGAATGTCTAGGAATCTGTGAATAGGTTAACGATGAATCAGTCAGTGAAAAAGCATTTCTATTATTATTATTAATTATTTGGAGGCAATTGGGGTTAAGTGACTTGCCCAAGGTCACACAGCTTAGTGTCTTTGGTCACATTTGAACTCCGGTCTTCCCAATCCAGGGTCAATGCTCCACCTAGCTTCCCCCCAGAAGTATTTATTAAGTGCTGACTTTACTACAAATACAGACGCAAAGACGGCTTCTGATAGTTAATCAATTTAATTCCATTCTGACAACCTGGACTTGATGAGGCTTGATGGCTCTTGAACCTGTGCTAGGAGATGGTAAATACAATGATAGAAATTAAATTGGCTGGCCCTCCAGATGCTTACATTTTGCCACAAAACAAGAATCTTTACCAGGCCCTACAGGTAACTTGCATCGGGGGTCTCCGAAGGTGCTGAGCCTCTCTTTGGTCCCTAACTTTAACCCTCCTTCAATTACAGAGAAGGAGCTGGCGCCCTGGGTGGCGGTGGCAGGAGATGCAGCTGAGGATTGGAGAAGGGAGCGTCCCGGGATCAGAGGCCATCCTCTCTGGGCTAGTGCCGGTGGGCACAGACAGATGGCCTGGAGAGATCAGCTAGGCATCAGGGGGAGGGGGGGTGAGCAAAGAAGGCCCTGGACTTCCCAAAGTAGCCCCTGTGCTGAAACCCATCATCTTCCCCAATCGGACTTTCCCCCATTCCTAGTGTGATTGGCAGGCAGCCACAAAGAATTTGCTGCAAGAGCAGGGTGCTGGGGACTCCAGGACAGAATAGCCTCTGCTCTCATGGAATATCCATGCTTAAATTCTACTGGAGGGACGCAGCATGGTCATAGATAACATTTATAAAGCTCCTGCAATGTGCCAGGCACTATGCTGAGGACTCAATAGGTCCTCACACCACTTGGGGAGGCAGGTGCTGCCCTTATCCACGTTTTGCAGCTTAGTAAAGTGAGGCAGACAGCTTCGAAGTGACTTGGCCACACAGCTAGAAAGTTTGCCAAAAAGCAAATTAAAAAAAAATACAATTTTATTTTTTTATATATTTCCCAGTTACATATAACACAATTTTTAACATTTATTTTTAAAATTTTGAGTTCCTAATTCTCTCCCTCCCTCCTTGAGAAGGCAGGCAATTTGATAATGATTGTACCTGTGTATTATCTCACCTTGTATCCCCACTCCAAACTTTACCATGCATTTGTTCAGTGGTTTTTAAAAAGGAGTCAGCTCGGCACAGAGGACCTGAGTATAAATCCCATCTCTGACACTTACTACCTGTAAGCCCTTGGGCGGGTCACTTCTTGTGACTTCAGTGGATGGTGTCTGAGGTCTCCAGCTCCAGGCCTATAAGCCCAGGATTGGTGAGATATGGGGTTCGTTGGCCTAGGGGCTCCCTCCACCAATGGGCATCCCCAGCCCTCCATTCCTGAGACAAGCCCTTGAGTTGTTGAGGATGGGGAAAAATGTCATGGCCTGGTAGCCCATCTTGTAACAACGTAGAGCTGCTCAGCTTAGCTTTGCTTGGCTGGTGCTATCATTAGGCCTCAGTTTGAGGCCTTTTTGGGTCGAGAGGATGCGCCTTAGCTTACTGTCCCCTGTGAGAGTCACTTCTATCAGATTAATATCTCAATGTAGTAGGGGGTTGTAACAGCAAGCACCCCAAACGTCCTCAGGGTGGCTGCCCATACAGGTTCTTGGATCTGCTTTGATAAAGGAAAGCAACTCAAAATGGGTTAACAAGCTTACTTTAATCAGTCAAACATATATCGTTTGCCTTGTTCAGGAGAAAAAGGTCAGCACCCTGAACTTCAAAGTATACAGGCAGAATTATCAAGACAGAAACAGATCAAGTAGACAGATTTCCAAACTGTCCAACCATTACATCCATACCAAACAACATCTGGGTTTTTCAAAGGGAGGGGGGGCGGCTCTGGACAACGGCTTCCCAGAATCCAGATCAAATCACAGAACACTTCTCAAAGTGAGCCCCAAAACAAAGCTACACATCAGGGCTTATATAGCTTTCTCCTGGCTCAGAGAATGTAACAACCTTATTGACTCACTGGCCAATCAAGAAGTATCTACTGAAAAACAAGCCTCCCACCCCAGGCTCCAGGTGCACTTTAGCCTAGGGGCAGGGAAGATCTTCCAAATTTGCATTCCCATTACATTCAGGGTAATCTACAGTCATTATGCATTTATTAAGCACCTACTATATGCTGGGCAGTATACTAATCTCTGCGGACAAAAAAAGAGGAAAAAGACAGTCTTTGCCTCAAAGAGCTTACAGTCTAAAGGGGAGACAACGGGCAAAAAAATATGTACAAAGTAAACTATCTACAGCATAAATTGGAAAGCATTGACAGAGGGAAGGCACTAGAATTGAGGGGGGAAGGGTCTAGTTAGCACAGTGAATAGAGCACCAGCCCTGGTGTCAGGAGGACCTGAGTTCAAATCCAGTCTCAGACACACACACACACACACAATACTAGTGCGTGACCTTGGGCAAGTCACTTAACCCCAATTGCCCTGCCTTCCCCCCTCCAAAAAGAAAAATAAAGAATTGAGAGGGGCTGGGAAAGCCTTCCTGTAGAAGGGGGGATTTCAGCTGGAGTTAGGGTTACAGCAAGGTTTCCTCCTGCCCAAGTGATGAAGCTATAGAAGATAGGAATGTTTGTCAACATTATTCTAATATGATTGTTGTAATGTAATTTATAATTATTGTGTAATGTCATTATAATAATTAGGCAATACTGATTATAATAATAGGATAGTATTTGTTCCTAATGAGTCCAGTTCCCATTTTCCTAAAAGGAAATTTGTTTAGAAATTGTCAGAAACTTTTGAGAGAGCAGTTTAGTTGTGTCTTCGGAGTTTATTAGTGGATTCTGTATTTTTGCCTCCTCTTCCCATGATGCTCAGTATATTTGTAGGAGGCCCAAGTTTAGGATGTTTTATATTTACTGTTCTTATGATAAAATCTCAATAAATGCCTTTACTTTGAATTAATCATGTCCTCTGGCTGATACCAAAGGGAGTCTTTAGTAGTGGGGGTCCATGAGCAATAGTTTTAGGAATGTGAACATGAAGAGTACCTTGAACTTGGGACAGGCCTTCACGATTGCATTAAGGAAGGGAGCAGAGTTTAAACTGGGGTCCAACAAGGAACCTCTGGAAGTATCCACTACTAGATAAGTGGAAGAAAATTACCTATTATACCATTGGACATGAATAGAATTTCTGAAGACAAACAGGTACCACCCATCTTTGCCTGTTACTGCTTGCCTATTGAAAAGAACATCTTAGCTGTTGACTTCCTTCTTGAGTCCCAGTAGAACGGCATCAGGTACAGATATACCTGACCACACTGGTCTAAAGTCTTTCAGGATGATTCTGGAACGATATAATCCTGCGTGTGTGAGAAGTAGCCTCATTGAAGGAGAGTATTGTGAGCTGTTTTGGCCTCTTAGACACATGTTAAGTTTATTTTGGTTTTGCTATGACATTTGTAAATGCAGTAGCATCTTTCATTGTCTGTACTTCTTATCTTATGTCTGTAATGATGTGATCTATTTTGGAAAATTATCTGTAACGACCTACTTCTCCCTTTCCTCCCCCAATCTTTGATATTTCCACCAAGGTCGCCTTCAATGGGAAAAGGTTAGACTTGGAGTGAAAATCTGCTGTTGTAATCCTACCTATCAAATACCCATTAACTATGTGATTATAAACACATACACACACACACCTGTTCAGTCCTCTGTAAAACGTATCACATTATATATATTTAATAAATGTTTGGATTGTAGAGGGTAAAATATATATATATATACACACCTTCCAATTCTAAAACCTTCATTCCCAGACAGGATTCCTAGTTTTTATACTGAAGGCCCTCTACAGCCCTCCCTCCAGCTTACTTTCCTATACTCCCCTGTATATGTGTGTGTAAAATTTTTATATATAATTTTTAATATAATTATATATATAGGGGGTGCTTCATTGTGAGCTGATTTTCATGCCATTTCGTCAGTTGCCTGTCCAGATCCATCCTATAATTAATTCCCTGGCCCCTTCAGCCCCTGGCTGTCTTTCCTTTACTAAATGCTCCAGTGTATCTTTAATCTCATCACTGTGAATGGTCCCCCCATTGGTGGAGATTGCAGCCCATCTAGGCCATCCTTGAGTCCCCTTGACTTCATAAGGATATTAGCTGAGACTTGGACAAATCACTTCATCTAGGCAAGTCTTTGAGACTACGTTTTTTTGTTGTTTTTTTTTTTCAGAGAAGGTGCCAAATTGCATTGGCAAAAGGAGTCTCCTCACCTGGGAGTTCCTTATACTAATAAACCACAGGTCCAGGTCCCATGCCTATCCCTTTCTCAGTAAACCCTATTTATTCCCTGCCTTGACATAATAGTGGAATGTTGGGAACCTTACACTTTCCAGAAGGAAATCCAGTGCACTCTCCTCTTACAAAGATTTGGGACCAACTCATTGTCTATCTGAAGTCATATTCTGTTGAATAGACATTCTTCATCCACTTGGCCTTCCCTGTGTCGATGGTTCCGACATATGAACTTTTTAATCCTCTGAAACAAACAGGGTATTGGGCAATATCTTAGGTGCTCCCCTGCTTGATCAGCTGGGGTGGGGAGCAATGTTCTCTTCTGAGAGTTCTTCCAGGTGATATCCCTTTTCCTCACCTTAATCTCTACTTCCAGCAGGTAAAAATAAACCTCACCAAAATGCAAGAAAATTTGGGGGCCATAAATTATATATTATGGAAGAGAAATTTGTGTTTTAATACATAGTCAAATTTTATGTTCTACTTGGAATATTGAAATGTTCAACTATGTTAAGTTCAGAATTTTTAAAAATCAAGTTTTTTAAAACCTTGTATATTAACTTTTGAAGAACTATCATTCAGAATGGTTTTGTCTTCAGCCAGCTCTAAAGAGTCTCCCCTAGTCTGGCCTCAGAGCCACTTCCTGGTCTGTCACAAAGACCTGCTCCCAGCCTGGCCTTGTGACCCACCAGCATGGGTCACCTTGCCCTCTTTCCTGGCCCTTTGTCATTCCCCTCTCCACCCCCAACTCTACTTCTCTTGCTGCAGTCGCTTCCCTTTGTTTTTACATGACTGACCTGTTCCTCCTCCTCAGGGATCTCCTTAGTAAACAGTGGTTCTGACCCATTGCCTCCAATGGCCACTGATCAGTTCATTGTCCAGCTTCCTGGGCATTGCTGTCAGCCCTCTGCCCAGCTGGAGCAATTCCCAGCTCCTCCTCTTATAGACAGGAGAGATCTATGTACATGACACGCCTTTATAATTTCATTATGTTTACATGTATTTTAAAATATATATGTATACATATGCATGTGGATGTGTGTACACATGTATTTACACATATGTGTATGTGTATATATATATATATATATATATATATATTCTAGCCGTGTGACCCTGGACAAGTCACTTCACCGTTTCCCTCAGTTTCCTCATCTGTACAATGAGCTGGAGAAGGAAATGGCAAACCACTCCAGTATCTCTGCCAAGAAAACCCTAAATGGGGTCACGCACAGTCAGACATGACTGAAAACGACTCAACAAAATATAAAACCAATTTGAATTAAGTCAGCAAGCATTTATTAAATGGTTCCTATGTGTCAGGCATTGTACCAAGCTCTGAAAATAAAAATTAAGCAACAAGAAAGATGATGCCTGCCCTCTGGGAGCTTACATTCTGCGGGGTAAGAAGTACCTCAGCCGTGATGACTGACGTTGGTAGACTGGGCTCCTCCGGGCAGTGCAAGGCTATAAGACTCCTCCAAAAGGCTCATCATGGAAAGGGATAGCCATGCCCAGAGAGAGAACCGCAGAGTCTGAACGAAGATGAAAGCAAACTGCTTGCTCTCTCTCCTCTGTGTTTTGTTTTGTTCCTTCTTTCTTGCTGTTCACTCCACTGGTTATGATTCTTTACAACTTGCCTAACGTTTAACGCGGAGGTGTTTGTAGAACCTGTATCGGATTGCATGCCGCCATGGCAGGGAGGCAGGAAAATTTGGAACTCAAAAGCTTGTGGAACTGAACGCTGTAAAACTAAAAGTAAATAAATAAATTAAAATTTAAAAAAACTCATCGGAGGAAGCTGAAGACGGGTGGGGGCAGGGGGAGGAGATGATAGAGGAAGTAATCCAGAGAGTCAGGACCAAATTTTAGAGAAGAATGAAAGAATAAATATGGGGTGACCTGGCCACTTTCTCAGAATGGAGGTTCCAGGAGGAACCAACCAGTTTGAAGGACCAGGAGGGCATATTCCAGGGCCCAAGGTTGCTGAGTAGAGAATGAATCTGGAGAATCAGGAGTGAAACTTCAAAGGACTCACAGCAGAGGCCGTAAACATTCAAGATGTTCTTTTTGCCTCCTAGGTGGGGCTCCCCTTCCCCAGGAACTCCTTTGTCTTGACAGTACCACCCTTGGGTTCGGGTCCTCACAGCAAGGGGAAAGCACTGGAGCTGACCAGAGTATGGACCCCTTTCCTTCCCTCTCATCAGCCTGTGCAAGCATCTTGAGACCCAAATTATTATTCCCCTGGTAATAAAAAACAAACAAAAAGCCAAACAAAGACTAGCCCGTCCCCCCAGTAAGGAAATCACAGAGTCACTTGACTTTTTAAAAACAATTTTCTTTTCTTGCTATTTTTAACTTGACAATCGTCAACCATCTGGAACATTTCCATATACACAGAAGAACAGAACAAGATGATTATACCAACAATTGCAAGCCTCTGTTAGGTGCAGTTCAAATTTTAAAAGGTAAATTCTTAGATTAATATATTATTCACATGATAATATAATAAATGTACTGTATAAATGTATTTATATAGGTATAGTAATATAGTCTATTTCTATTATATAAATATATACATAACATCATATAAATTTATATAATCAATGTACGCTTATATTATGTGTTGATAGTATTAAAAATAATAAATAAAAATTCAACAACCCAGTTTTAAAGCTGTCCACTTGCCTTTGTCTCCTTCAGAACTTCCTTCTTTTCTGTTTTCTTTTTTTTTAAGAGTTATAATGGCCTTCTCCTCCTCTTCCGCCTCCTCCTTTTTCTTCTGCCAAGCCTTTCTTCCTTTGAATCTTCTCAGGCACCCGTACAGCCTTCTAGAATGGCAGTACTGCCCTAAAAGGATGCTTCCTGAAAGGAGAAAAAAACGACAAAGCAAAACACCTCAGGGCCGATAGAGAGTTGATCCCTCTGCACAGTTCCAGCAAAGTCCAATTGGCTTCATTCCTTTCCATTGCTGCTTTGTCCTTTGATGCTCGTTACCTGTGACTCCCATTTGGCTTTAATCAAGATTTCTTTTATTTGGACCCAAAACTCCTTGTGATTTAAGAATTCTTCCACTGCTCTCCGATGCTCCCACACAGAGGGCTGAGAGACCACCTCAACTCTGGTCCCCGTCTCCCTCCCTTTGAAAGTCATTTTCATAGCCTCCTGTTCCCAAGGGCCTGGTAGCCAAAGGTATTTTCATTGATGTTCAGGGAAAGGCCAGAGTTCCCAAGTGAAGCATCAGAGAGGATCCCTGATCCATAGGTGGGCACATTCTCCAACAACCGGCCCACCTTTGCTTTCTCATCCTGGACATTCTTGTCCAGGGAGGATCTCTCCAGCATACGTTCAGCCTTCCCTAAGGAAATATAATAATATCACATATAATTATATATAATATATTAATGGAATGTAATAAATTTTTGTTATAATTTTTTGTTTCCTACTTAGTAGCTCACATTTATATGGTGCCTACTATGTTCCAGGCTCTGTGCTAAGCAGTTATCTATCATTTCCTTTGATAATCACAACCATCCTGGGAGATTGTTTTTGTCGTTCACTCGTTTCATTCCTGTCTCTCTGTGACCCCATTTGGGGTCATTTTGACAGAGTAGTTTGTCATCTCCTTCTCAGGCTCTTTTACAGATGAGAAAGTGAGACCAACAGGATTGGGTGACTGTCCCAGGGTCACACAGCTAGTAAGTGTCTGAGGCCGGATTGGGCCTTTGATCTTCCTCACTCCAGGTCCAGCGCTCTACCCAATGGACCACCTGGCAGGTGCTCTCATTTTACAGATAAAGACACTGAGGCAAACAGAGGTTAATTGCCCAGTCATACAGCTTCCAAGTGTCAGGATAGATTTGGACTCCAGATCCAGCATTCTAACCATTCTCTCTACTATATGCACAGTACGCAGGAGAACAGAAGAAGGGGCTTGTACATGAAACTTCAAATATATTCTGTACACATGGCAGTTTTTAAGAAGACTATCATAATTCAGCCTATTAGTTTTTGAAAGTTGTCCTGCTTATCTGTCTGCTTCTGAACCTTCTTCTGTTCTATGCATTTTAAAAAAATTGATACAAAGGTCCACTTTTCTTCCCTACTCCCACAACTTAAAAAACAAACAAACAAACCCATTTTTATTTAATTAATACCCATAGTCAAATAAAACAAATCTATACATCAGCCATGTCCTAAAGTATCTGTGTCTGGTCCCTGAGTCCCCCATTATCTCTCTGTCAGTCTAACAACCCCCCTCAATCCGGTTCCATGCTTTATCATTGGTCTTTTGTAGTGATGTACATATATGTGTGTATATGTATATGTCTACATACACACATATATACATATATATGTAGCGATATGTCAATATTTAGTGATATGGTCAATATGTTAATGAGAATTATTAAGTCTTTCAAAATCATTTTCAATTATAACAGGAGCCAGCATGTATATGTACTTTGAGGTTTTTGTTTACTCTGTTGTAGTTACCGTATTATACAAACTGCTCTCCTGGTTCGTCTCATATCCATCTGCATCCATCCATGCAGGTCTTCCCAGGTTTCTCTGAATCCACCCAATTCATCATTCCTTATAGCACAATAATATTCTGTTACATTCATAGACTATAATTTGTTGAAACACCTCCCAGGTGATGGGCACCCTCTTAGCTCCTATCCTTTAAATAACCATGCTGCCATAATAAGCATGGTTCCTTTCCTCCCTCAGAGGTATGAGCCCAGTAATGGTATGCTTTGTCAAGGAGAGTTCAAAGATTTGTGACTTTGGGAGAGAGGTTTAAATCAATTTCCAGAATGGCAGAACTGATTCACAGCTTTACCACAAGGTCCTTCCTTCCTCAGTTTCTTCAACAGTTTTCCTTTCCATCATCTCTCCTGATCTGTGGGTGCTAAAACCTCAAGAGTTATTTCAATTTGTAGCTCCATTTATTCTTAGTCATTTGGGGCAATTTCTTTCCATACAGCTGTTAAGAACTTGGACTTCTTCCTTTCTTTGACCATTTATCCATTAGGGGAATGGCTTTTGTTCTTACATATTCTTTATATATTTTAGATGTCAGATCTTTATTACAGATAATTGCTGCAATTATACAGCAAAATGCTTCCTAGTCAACTGTTTCCCTTCTAATTTTAACTACATTGATTTTGTTTGTGCAGAAGCTGTTTAATTTTAAGTAATTAAAGTGGTCCACTATATTTTCTGTGATCTTGATTGGTAATGAACACCTCCTCTTTGACAACTACCATAGTTGTCAATGGGATGTCCTACTTTGCTGCTCTATTTAAAATGACGACGAAGATGATGATGATGATGATGAATGTGACTTTCTATATTCAGGGCAAGTATCTCTTTGGAGCTTATTGTAGTACAGTTATCCCTGCCACACCTGGGGAGGGGGGCGGGTAGGAGTGTAGTATCCTTACAATCTGGAAAATCCAAGTAAAATTTTTGGCCCTCCCTTTTGTACCAGAGAAGAAGTCTGAATATTTTATTTTTCTTTTATGGAGTCCTTTCAGTATTGAAAGATAAAATATTACACAATACTATACTTATATTTCTGAGTTTCTAATCTTTTTTGTGTCATCTGCAGCTTTCGCAAAACTCCTCAAAAATTCCCATTTAATTTCTTATGCCCACCCATGACAAATCAAAACCTCGATGGAGAAAATCACAATGTAGAAGGGATAATTGTCTATGGTATGAAATGCTGGTCTAAACCAGGTCTCCATGAGGGTCCATGAACCTTGAGGCGATCCATGAATAGATTTAGGAAATCTATGAACTTAGATGGGAGGAAAATTACATCCTCATTTATTTCCCTGTGATCAGCTTCCTTTTTAATCCTCTGTATTCTATTTTTTGCATTTAAAAACCTGATTCTGAGAAGGGTCCCATAGGTTCCATCAGACCTCTGCCAAAGGGGCCCATGATACAAAAATGGTTAAGGGTGGGCGGCTAGGTGGTGCAGTGAATAGAGCACCAGCCCTGGAGTTAGG
>NW_027185797.1:29326859-29379875 GCF_028583685.1 Petaurus breviceps papuanus | reverse complement strand
TAACTGCCCTCCAAAAGGCAAAAAAGAAGAAAACAGTTTGGGGCGGCCAGGTGGTGCAGTGAGTAAGAGCGCCTGCCCGTTGTCTTGTCGGGAGACCCGGGATCGGTTCTGGCCTCAGATACTTGACACCCACACAAAATAACTGGCTGTGTAACCTTGAGCAAGTTATTTACCACCCGTTGCTTTAAAAAAAAAAAATGGTTAAGGGCTAGTGGTCTAAGCCTCATTTCTGCCAGACGTCAATCGTTTTCCCAGCCGATCTTGTCATGTGACCCCCGTGGTTCTGGTTTTTCACTATTCTGTGGAAGCCAATAGCATGCAGAGGCTGCCCCAACTCCTTTTCAGTCCAACTTGACTTTGACAAAGGATTTTGTGATATTTATAGCTTGTAAATCAGTTTAAAGATATCGTCCATATAACACCCAAAAAATCCTTATGGCCCACAGGAGCGCCATCCTGGAACGTAGACTTTTGGAGGCGCAGCTTTCCCAAATTTTACAAAACAGGAGAGTGTACTTTACAAAAGCATATTTTACAAAAGACCTCTGATACCAGCTTTACCAAACTTTACCAGATTGTTTGCATCCTTCCTGGATTAAGCTAAATGCTGCCTCTCCCTGGGGAGTTTCTTTTTCCTCTCCTGTAGTTTTAAGTTCCCTGAGGGCAGGCAGGGCTCAAACTTTCTACTGCCTCGTCTCTATTTCCCACTTATCCATTAGACTCTAAGCTCCCTGAGGGCAGGGCTCATGCCTTCTACTGCCTGGTCTCTATTCCTCACTTCTCCATTACTCCATTAGACTAGAGGGCAGGATCTGTTTTTTGCCTCTTTTTGTATCCCAGGGCTTAGCACAGTGCCTGGCATATAGTAGGTGCTTAATAAATGTTGATTAATTGATTCTTCTCCCCCAGCACCACTAGGCACAGGTGCTCAGTTAGGATATGTGGGACAAATGAATGGTCAGCCTTCCTCAGTCCACTGAAGAAAAACTTTGACCTTCAATCAGGAACATGTGTTCCTCAGACCCAAGCCATATTTCCTTCCAGTTCCTCTCCGGACCTGTCTTTGACAGTCTGGATTCCTTATCCTTCCCACCACCCTCATGCCCAGGCTCCCTCCCCTCTCAGCCTCTGATCTAACTCCCAGGGTCTCTGTCTGGCCTACCTGGTTCATTCTCACTACCAGGCTTCACTCTCTTCCTCCCCTGCCCAATTCCTCGCCCCCTGGCAAACACACCCAGGCGCCCAACGGTGCCCCCAGTGCCAGCCAGGAGAGGTTGGCTGCCCTGCCTCCTTTCCCCAGGAATCCTTGGTCATCACTCTTGCCCTTTGGAACCAAACAGAACGAGGCCAACTCCTCATTTGGCTGCTTGCTAAATATTTAAAGAGAGCTGTCATGCCCACCTGCCTGAGCTTTTCTGCAGGCCCCCAGGGGCTCCCCTCAGGCTTCTCACTTTAATCATTACATATCTAATTATTTTTAGAGATTATTTTAGGTCATTTAACCATTAGTTATTTCATTCTTTTAAGGCATTATTTCAACAATTTAATTCTTAATTATTTTAAGTTTATTTTTAGTAATTTAATTAATTAATTAATTTTCTAGTCAGTCCTCCTTTGTATGCTCAGCCCCTTTTCAATGTCCTTCCTAAAAGGTGCCTCCAGAACTAAATCGGGGTCGGTGGGGAGGGTGCTAACACTGGTATCAGAGGTCCTGGGTTCAAGTTCTGGCTCTACCATTTTCTTATTATTATCTTGATATTATTATGACCTTGGTGTCCTTGGCTCAGTCACTGAACCGCTGCCTGCCTCAGTTTCCTCATCAGTAAAATAGAGATCATAATAGCCCTTCCTTCCGAGGGCCGAGGGTTGTTGTGAGTTAGCACAGCTCTTGGCATGGAGTAAGCGGCATATAAACATTAGCTACTGTTACGATCCGTGATATGTTATTATAATCTAGTGATAATGTAATTGTATTATGTTATAATGTGCCATCATAAGTAAATATATAGATTTAGTAAGTATAAATTATAGGTAACAATGTATTATATGATTTAATTATTATAGTAATTAATAATAGCATTTATATCATTACGGCTGGCACAGCACTTCACATTTATTATCTCATTTGACCCTCAGGATTATCCTGGGTGACAGGTGCTGTTATTATCCCTATTTCACAGATGAGGAGACTGAGGCAGGATTAAATGACTTGACCAGGGTCACAGAGCTAGTAAGTGTCTGAGGCAGGATTCAAACTTGGATCCTCCTGATTCCAGTTCTCTAAAGCCCTCTGACATTCTATGATGCTAAAATTTTGGACAGTATAAAAAGGAATAGATTCCTTTTCCAGAGAATGGACCATGAGAGTTTCTTGGCCCTGGGGAAGTGCCTGTAGTTGTTTTTCTAGGGGTGGCAATTGGGCCGAGATGGGCTGACCACTTGTGAACCACGTTGTAGAAGGCATTCTTGTACAGGAGGATTTTTGATGGAGCAAAGAGCCTCCAGGCCCAGGTAGCTCCCACATTCCATGATTCTGCACCACCTGCAGACTTCATCCAAGTCACTGGTGAAAGCTCCTACAGATGAGGAGACTGAGTCACAGAGATGCCAGGTGCCCTCGCTCCCTGGTCACCGGCAGGGATTCAGGGTCAGAGTCCTTGTGCCGTGGACAAGGGAGGCTGCCTTTTGTTTCTAGAGCAATCCCAGCATTTCCCTCTGAGGACAGGTCTTGCCCACGTGTAGAAATGGAGCTGGAAATGTCTGCCATCAAGCACAATGAAAGGCATATTGAGTCCCGGCTGTCTGGCTGCTGCCTGACCCCCCTTCACTAGAAAAGCCAGCTTCTTCAGAAGAGCTCACCCTCATCCACTGGCCTGGCCTAAAGGCATCCTTTATTCCTGGGAGTTCTCTGAACACTTCCAATGGGCTTTGATGTGCTTTAAAATGGCGCCGGGAAATGCCAAGGCTGTGAGCATTCGTCAGATGCTGGAAAATCCTGAGAAGGGGCTGGTCTTTGGTGGTAGAGAGAGTCCAGCTTTGGGTCCTGTCCCTGGATCACATAGGCCCGAACCTAGAGGAACAGAGACATAAGACCTTGTACACTGTGGGGGGAAGAGCTGTGCACAGGGCACTGGACAGATTTCTGAATTTGGAGTGAGAGGACCTGGGTTTAAATCCTATGTGACCTTGGCACATGAGTTATCAAGTGCCAGGCCTGGGCTGAGGACTGAGGGTCCTAAGCAAGACAAAAAGCCCTGCCCTCAAGGGGCTTACATTCTAAAGGGTGAGAGAACAGTCCTATAAGGAGAGACTGCTAAGACGTGATCTTCGAAGGTAGGCCAAGCCACTTAGGATTCGGTTTCCTCACGCAGAACAGAAAAGGGCTGAGGGAAGGCTATAGACCTTTTCTTATCGTGCATGAAATGAAATACACAGTATGACAAAGGGAACCAATTATAATGAACTCGCTATCAAAGGGCTCATGGCCCCCCATTAAGAGGTCCTCCCTGGATGATCAAGCGTGAGCAGGACGATGGCAGGTTTTCTCCTGTGACCTGAGAGATGAGAAACCTACAAGAAGCCTCCTTTCCCAAGGGCATCTTCCCTTCAGAGGGCCTCAGGCTGCAAGGGAAAGAAAGTGGGGGGTGGGAGGTTAGCTGCCCCTCTCTGGCTGCCCCTGGTGCTTCGGGTGGCAGGACACGGGATTCCTGGGCCCTTCCTCCATTCAAGGCAGCTCCTTTGAGCTGGCAGCCTTAAAAATTCATCCCTCTTGAAAGACTTTATGACTAAACAAGAATTAGAGAATATCGTAAAATGCAAAATGGATAATTTTGACTACATGAAATTAAAAAGCTTCTGTACAAACAAAGCCAATGTAACCAAGATTAAGAGGGAGGTGGGAAATCGGGAAAGAATCTTTACAACCTATGTCTCTGACAAAGGACTCATTTCTAAAATATACAGAGAATTGAGTCAAATTTATAAGAATACAAGTCATTCCCCAATTGATAAATGGTCAAAGGATATGAACAGGCAATTTTCAGAGAAAGAAATTAAAGCTATCTATAAGCACATGAAGAAATGCTCTAAATCACTATTGATTAGAGAAATGCAAATCAAAACAACTCTGAGGTACCACATCTCACCAGTCAGATTGTCTAAGATGACAAAACAGGAAAAATGACAAATGCTGGAGAGGATGTGGGCAAGTTGGAACACTAATGCATTGCTGGTGGAGTTGTGAACTGATCCAGCCTTTCTGGAGAGCAATCTGGAATTATGCCCAAAGGGCTATAAATACTTTCATATCCTTTGACCCAGCAATACCACTCCTAGGGTTATATTCCAAAGAGATCATAGAAGTGGGAGGAAGACCCATATGTACAAAAATGTTTATTGCAGCTCTTTTTGTGGTGGCAAAGAATTGGAAATTAAGGGGGTGCCCATCAATTGGGGAATGGCTGAACAAGTTGTAGTATATGCATGTTATGGAATACTATTGTGCTATAAGAAACGAGGAGCAGATGGTCTTCATATTTACCTTGAGAGGCTTATACAAACTGATGCTGAGTGAGAAGAGTAGAACCAGGAAAAATTTGTACACAATTACAGACACAATGTATGTGTGATGACCAACTTTGATAGACTGGATTCTTCTCAGCAATGCAGTGATATAAGTCAATCCCAAAAGACTCATGATGGAGAGAAATGAGTGCATCCAAAGAAAGAGCTAGAAAGGACTGAGTTTATACCCAGATGGCAGCAAACTACCTGATCTTTTTCCTTCTTTACCATGTCTTCTTTACCATTTTTCATTCCATCTGATGCCATCCGTCTTTATAACCTGACTAATGTATAATGTGAAAGTATTTACAGATCCTATACTTGACTATATGCCGCCATGGGGGGGAGGGGGGAGGGGGACAAAATGTGAAACTCAAGGAATTGTGGAATTGAATCCTGTAAACTAAAAGGAAACAAACAAATTAATTTTTAAAAAATTTTTAATCCAAAAAAAAAATCATCCCTCTTTGTAATCTTTTTTCCAGAGCAATGGGGCCGAGACGGACTCATCTCTGGAAGACTTCTTCCATTTGATGGCGTCTCCAATGGAGAATTCCCTGGAGGTAAACAAGGGAACCCTTGGCTGTTGGGGCTGAAGGGCATAGGGAGGGAGCCCAGGGGTCAGCCTTGTGTCCTCCCTGCAAAGCAGCCTCGCCAAGCTCCCAAGGGTACTGGGCAGGGCTGCAGGAGAGGAGGCATCCTCCCCAGCTCTGTCACTTAGGGCCTTCATGACTCTGGGCAAGGGGGTCGGATTCAGTGGCCCCTTCTGGATCCATCTCTGTGACCCCATGACCCAAGTTCAAACCCTGGCCCTAGGAATTGTGTGACTGTGAGCACATCGCCACCCCCAAGAGCCTAAGTTTCCTCATCTGTAGTGAATGGGCCTGTGAGGTCGATATCCATTCATTCCCAAGAGCTGACAGCTAGGGGATTAATTTTTACACAGCGATTAAGGCAGATTAGCTCCTGCCACCATCCTGGTGAGGCAGGTCTGAGGGTTAGGGCTTTTTTCCACTTTAAAGATAAGGAGACTGAGGGTCAGAGGGGTTGGGCACAGACCCAGAAGCAGGATCAGAAGTGGGATCAGGACCCAGGACTGTCCAGGCCCCAGGTGTGCCTTTTTCACCACTGATTACTGAGCCCAGAGGGCTTGTCGGTGTTAGTGCTGTGTGGGGAGCCATCAGCGGGAGGTCAGTGTCAGGACAACTGCAGTCAGGAACAGGGCCAGTCCCCAACTACTCTGAAGAAGAGAGATGGCAGAATTTCCTCTCACTACCTGAGCAGCAGGTAAGGACACAAAGTGAATGAAATCCTCCTGAATCACCTCATAGAATCCCAGAGTGGGAAGGGATCCCAGAGCTCATCTATTCCAACCCCCCACCCCCAAAAGCACAATATATGAAGTCCCTTCTATAGCAGCCTAACAAGTGGCCACAGAATCACTGCTTGAATACCTGCTGTGACAGGGAGCTCACCACCTCACAGGGAAGTCTCATCCATTTCTATATCTCCCTGATTTAAAGTGGTCTTAATTCCACTCCCACCCCCATCCCATAATTTCTACCACCTGGTCCTTGGGCCAGATATAACCTCTCCCCCATGTTTCAGCCCTTTCTATATCATCATCGTAGCTTAGAGACAGGTTTGTAGGGCACTCTACAAATGTCTCACTTGATCTTCACAACGACCCTGTGAGGTAGGTGTTTCTATGACCCCATTTTACAGATGAGGAAACTCCAGCCTGAAAGGTTTCTTGCTTTTCTGTGGCAAGCTGCTATTAGCATCTCTGAGGCAGGATTCACACCCTAAGCCTGAAATCCATAGGGTCCTAGCCCTTGAACTTGGACTGTAGTCCAAAGTTCTTAACCTTTTCTGGGTCATGGTGAACCAAAGGAGCCCTCCTCAGAATAATGCTTTTAAGTGCATACAATCATAAAGAAAACCAATTATGTTAAAATGTAGGATGTGGAAACAGAGACTGAGAAGTTAAGTGACTCACCCACTTAATTTAAGTCACACCCACCAGTCCACTTGTCAGCAGCAAGCTTGCCCTGCTAAGCTGACATTCAGTGCAGTGTATGACAGGACCACCAGTGCCTGCCCCACTCACTCCTGTATCCCGAGCAGTGACAGTCCAGTAAAGTTGGATGTTGGATGCTGTACTGGACCTCCCGGGGCTCACTTCCCTTTTTCTACTTTAATTTCTAATAAAAACAAATTTTTTTTTACAAACTTTATACATTGGCCCCTGTATCCTTCCCGCTCCTTCGCCCACAGATCCATCCCATAAAACAAACAAACAAACAAACAAGAATATAGTTTAAAGAGAGAAAAAAAAGGAAAATCCTGAGAAACTGATGAATACATTGAGAAACAATCTAATGATTGCCGTGTTCCACACCCCTGGACCCCTTTCCCCTACTTTTACAAAGGATGGTGCCTGACAGGCTTTTCAGCCCAAACAGGATGTTGAGGACAAGGTCCCAGAATCCCTTGCTAATTTTTTTTTTTGGAGGGCAATTGGGGTTGTGACTTGCCCAAGGTCATAACGGCTAGTTTTTGTGTTGTGTCTGAGGCCAGATTTGAACTCAGGTCCTCCTGACTCCAGGGCCAGTGCTCTATTCACTTCACCACCTAGCTGCCCCTCCCTCACTAATCTTAACAATTCTCTCCCCCACCCCCACCCTATGCTTGCTGAAAACAGATTCATCCAGAGTCATACAGCAGTCAACGGGAAAACCATTATCTGTTTATCCTAACATTTTTATGTTATAGAGTAGCTAGGGGTCTGGGCCTGGAATCCTAAGTCCTGAGTTCAAATTTGACCTCAGATACTAAATTAGTTGTATGACCCTGGGAAAGTCACTTAACCCTGTTTGCCTCAGTTTCTTCATTTGCAAAATGGACATACTAATAGCACCTACCTTCCAGGGTTGCTTATGAGGATCAAACAAGATAATAATCAAATAGTGAACCAATAAATAAGAACATTTGTCAAGCACTTAGCATAGTGCCTGCATATAGTAGGCTTCATAAATGTTATCCCTTCAGTAAGACTTCTGTGATCAAGGAGTTAGTGCTTAGAAGGGAGATAAAAATTATTCATTAAAGGATTGAAAAGTGGGAGGAGGATTTCCTTAAAAGTTTCCCATTTTAGGCCCAAGTACTTTTGACCCAGGAGAAGGAGGCAGAGGTCCTTTGCCATCTCCTTCTCTCTTCCTGTAGGGCTGGGACAGGTGGAGGGGGAAGCCCCAGGGGTCCAGGCCAGGACAGAAGCCTCGGCTGCCCATGCCCAGCCTCATCTTAGGAGCAGGAAATAGGGAGGAAATCCTGAGTGTGGCAAAGGATGTACTTTGGAGAAAATGCAAAGCCAGGGAAAGCCTCCATCAGACACCTACAATGTGTCAGGCAGAATACAAAGAGAAGGAAAAAACTGTCCCTTCCCTGTATAATGAATGAGGGCAGAGAACATGAAATCACCCATGTGCAGACCAGAGATGGAGACCAGGAAAGGTTTCCCACAGGAGGGAGGATTTTAGCTGGAATGTGAGGGAAGAGGAGGGGGAGTATTCCAGTTATAGGGAGCAGCCAGTGAAAAGACGCAGGAGATAGGCAGCAGAGGCCAATGTTGATGCATAGAAGACTAAAAAGAGAGGAAGGGGAAGGGTTTGAAAGGAAGAGAGAGCCCACTATGGTATTTGGGGGAATGACATTGCTTTAGGAAGGCCACTTTGAAGAGCTGAGGGGAGGCTGGCTGGAAATGGAGAGGGTCTTGAGGCAGGCAGCACCCCCTTCCCCAATCCCCAAAGCTATATCAGTAGGCCAGGAGAGGTGATGAGGGGATGGGCTGTGAATGGAGCAAGAGATGTCCCCAAGTGATCCCACAAAGACAGAAACAAGATGTAATTGGATGCATGGGGTGGGGGTAGGGATGGAGCCAAAGGTGCCACCCAGGTGCCATCCCAGAGTTCTGACAGGAAGGAAATATGGGAAGGCTCTGAGGAAAAGAGCCCAGCTTCTGTTGTAGACATGGTGAGCTTGGGATCCCCAGGTCGAGCCGTCCAAGGATGAATGATGGTAGTGAAATACCAGATGGTGTTCAGGAGAGAGGTCAGGGCTGGATATTTAGACGTGATCATTGGACCCATGGGGCAGTAGAAGGAGCAGCAGAATCATAGTCCCATCTGAGAGCCTGGGTCTGAGCCCCAGCTTGGCCTCTTCCACACCTGGTGTGGGGGCATCCCCTCCTCTGTCTGGGCCTCAGTTTCCTCATCCATTACAAGGGCACTGAATTCATTGCTTGCTGAGATCCTTCCAGTCTCTAGGTCCTCAGTCACCCATATTCACATGAACTTGGGAAGCAAAGTCTTTGGAATGGGATCATGTGACCATAATACCTGCCAAGGCAGGTATGGGGCCCCAAACAAGGTTACAGGAGGAATGTTTAACCTGTTTAAGGGAATTGGGTTTTGATCAACAACCCTTGAAGTGCAAACAGTTAATGGGCTAAGTCCAAGGAGCTCTAATCTGCTCCTGAAAACAGGCTCAGACCGAAAGGACGAGATGCTTTAGTTTAATTTTTTAGGACATACTGTTCGTTTTTAATAACTCAGAGTTTTAACCAATTCAATTTAGAGATGTGGCCAAGAAAGGCAGCATGTGTAGTGAGTGTGTGTGTGTGTGTGCAAAAGGATTTTGAAAATGAAATAAGGTAGAAGAAAAATTGGGAAGAGAAATTAGAGTGGTGCAAGAAAATAATGAAAAATGAATCAACAACTTGCTAAAGGAGACCCCCCAAAATACTGAAGAAAATAACACCTTAAAAAATAGATGAAGGGAGGCCAAATGGAAAGAGGTCCAAAAAGCCAACGAGGAGAAGAATGCCTTAAAAAGCAGAACTGGCCAAATGTAGAAGGAGGTCTAAAAGCTCACTGAAGAAAATTATTCCTTAAAAAGTAGAATGGAGTAAATGGAAGCTAATGCTTTATAAAAAATCAAGAAATAATAAAGCAAAACCAAAAGAATTAAAATATAAGACAAGGTGAAATATCTCAATGAAAAAAAACAACTGACAAGGCGGTTAGGTGACGCAGTGAGTAAAGCGCTGGCCCCAGAGTCGGGAGGACCCGAGTTCGGTTCCGGCCTCAGACACTTAACAACCACACACACACACACACACACACACACACACACACACACACACACACAACTAGCCGTGTGTAACCTTGAGCAAGTTACTTAACCCCAATTGCCCTCCAAAAGGCAAAAAAACAAACAAACACCTGACCTGGAAAATGGATCCAGGAGATATAATTTTAAAATTATTGGATTGCCTGAAGGCCATGATTAAAAAAAAAGAGCATAGATATCACCTTTCAAGGAATCATCAAGGAAAACTGCCCTGATATTCTAGAATTAGAAGGTAAAATAGAAATTGAAAGAATCCATCAATCACCTCCTGAAAGAGATCCCTAAATGAAAACTCCCATGAATATTATAGCCAAATTTCAGAGCTCCCAGGTCAAAGAGAGAACATTGCAAGCAGCTAGAAAGAAACAATTCATATCATGGAACTACAGTCAGGATAACACAAAATTTATCAGCTTCTATATTAAAGGATCAGAGAGCTTGGAAAATAATATTCCAGAGGGCAGAGGAGTTAGGATTACAACCATTAGATTATCACCTACCCAGCAAAACTGACTATAATACTTGAAGGGGAAGAAATGGCTATTCATTGAAATGAAGTACTTTCAAGCATTCCTGAAGAAAAGACCAGAGCTGAATAGAAACTGTGACTTTCAAATATAAGACTCAAGAGAAACATAAAAAGGTAAATAGGAAAGGGAAATCATAAGGAACTTAATAAGGTTAAATTGTTTACATTCCTACACGGGAAGATGATACTTGTAACTCATAAAAACTTTCTCATTATTAGGGCAATTAGAAGGTGTATATAGGGGCGGCTAAGTGGTGAAGTGAATGGAGCACCTGCCCTGGAGTCAGGAGGACCTGAGTTCAAATCCAGCCTCAGACACTTAACACAAAAACTAACCATGTGACCTTGGGCAAGTCACTTAACCCTAATTGCCCTACCTTTCTCCCTCCAAAAAGCAAAAATCTAAAATCTAAAAAATCTAAAAATCTAAAAAAATCTAAATCTAAAAAAAATCTAAATTTAAATCTAAAATCTAAAAATCTAAATCTAAAAAAATCTAAAAATCTGAGTCTAGAAAAAAATCGAAAAATCTAAAATCTAAATCTAAAAAAAAGGAGTATAGATAGACAGAGGGCATGGATGTGAGTTGAATATGAAGGGACAATATCTAAAAAATAAAAATAAGGGGTGAGAAAGAGAAATGCACTAGGAGAAAGGTAAAGGTAGAATGGGGATTAAATTATCTCACATAAAAGAGGCAAGAAAAAAGCTTTTACATTGGAGAGGAAGATGGGGGAGGGGAGGAGGAGTGAGTGAACCTTAACTCTCACCAGAACTGGCTCAAAGAGGGAATAAACATACACATTCAGTTGGGTATAGAAATCTATCTTACCCTATAGGAAAATAGGAGAGAAAGGGGATTGGGGGGGGGGTGATAGAAGGCAGGGCAGATTAGGGAAGAGGTTAGCCAGAAGTGAAACTTTTGAGGAGGGACAGGGTAAAAAGAAAGACAGAGTAGAATATACGGGGAGGGGGAAGAGGATGAAGGGAAATACAGTTAGCAATCATAACTGAAAAATATTTTGAAGCAAATTTCTCTGATAAAGACTTCATTTCTCAAATATATAGAGAACTAAGTCAAATTTATAAAAATAAGAGCCATTTCCCAATTGATAAATGGTCAAAAGATATGAACAGTTTTCAGATGAAGTAATCAAAGCTATCTATGGCTACATGAATAAATACTCTAACTCACTATTCATTGGAGAAATGCAAGTTAAAACAATTCTGAGGTACTACCTCATACCTTTTAGATTGGCTAATAGGACAGAAAAGAAAAATGACATGTTGGAGGGGATATTAATGCACTGTTGGTGGAGTTGTGAATGGATTCAACCATTCTTCAGAGCAATTTGGAACTATGCCCAAAGTTCTATAAAACCTTGCATACCCTTTGATCTAGCAATTCCTCTACTAGGTTTATGCCCAAAAAGAGATTAAAAAAAAAAAAGGAAAAGGACCTATTTCTACAAAAATATCTATATCTTTTTGTGGTGCCAAATAGTTGGAAATTGAGGGGATGCCTATCAATTGAAGAATGGCTGAACAAATTGTGGTATGTGATTATGATGGAACAATATTGTGTGATAAGAGATGATGAGCAGGCTGCTCTCAGAAAGACTTACATGAGCTGATATAAAGTGACCTGTACTGTGTACAAAGTAACAGTAGTATTATAAGATGATCAGCTGCGAATGACTTAGCTATTCTCAGCAATAAACCTATACAAGATAACTCTTGAAGGATTTAGGATGAGAAATGTATCCATCCCCAAAGAAAGAACTGATGGTGTCTGAATGCAGATTGCAGCAGACTTTTTAAACTTTGTTTTTCTTGAGGGGTTTTTTTTTTTGGTGTTTTCTTTCACATGACTAAAGTGGAAATGTTTTGCATGACTACACATGTATAACCTATATCAAATTGCTTGCTTTCTCAATGGGGCGGGGGGAAGAAAGGAGAGAATTTAGAACTCAGAGTTTCAAAAATGAATGTTAAAAAATTTTTTTTACATATAATTGGGGGAAAATAAAATACTAAATAAATTTTTTTTTAAAGAAATACAGTTATCACAGTGGTGTTTTTTTTTTTTAAGTAATTCACAGAACTCAGTTCAAGAAACCTTGGTGTAGTGGAGGTGGGTTCAAATTCCAGCCTTGATTGTGTGTGATCCTATGATGAAGTCACCTACCCTCCATGGGCCTCAGTTTCCTCATCTATAAAAGGGATATAATATCCTTCCTTACAGGGTTCTTATAAGGATCAGATGAGAATCATGAATGTAAAATCCTTGTCCAGTGTAACATGCCATATGAATAGGACACCTGTGTTGTTTCCTAAATAGATTTTCATAACATTGGAGTTAATTTTTTAAATTCAGTTCTGCCTTTGTGCTAGGGCTAAACGAGGTCACCAGCCCCTGCCCACAAGGAGCTAACATTCTACAGGAAGGATACATACCAGACAACACTATCATGCAAGGCGGGGAGTGAAGGGGGCAGGGAAGGACAGAGACCTTACTTCCAACTTGCCAACCAGGCAATCTTTTGTCCTTTGGGTAAATGTAGGGGAGGACAGGAGTACCACAAGAATGGGCGGGCATGCTTAGGCAGAACACAACTCAGTGCCAGGTGAGTAGTCACTAATTAATAAAGGCTTTTGGATGAATTGATTGATGTACTGGCAATCTGCAGCCCTGGAGGGAACACCCAAATCTATTTGGTGAATGATTTAAAAAAGCATTTCTTAAGCATTACTTTGTGCTAAGCACTGGGGATAAGAGTTTGTTTTGCTGTGTTTTGTGTTTTAAAGGGAGACAGTCTCTGGCCTTGAAGGGCTGGCATTCTTCTAGGGGAAGACCACAAATGCCCCTCAGGGTGGGATGACCCAAGCAGGGGGGGGGGGGGCATGCCCCCCGATTCCTGTCCATTTGCAGAATGCGCCTGGGCCATCCTTTAATCGTTAGAACCCCCCTGCTTCCACGTAGTTCTGCCCCAAAGTCCGAACCCCCCCCCCAACAACCAAGGAGGATGTCAGAGGTCTATGCTTTGTCGTCCCTTCCAGGGCATCATGTCTCAGCCCCTGCCGCTTCTCTGTAACAACAGCAGTGACGGAGTGGACACTCCCGGCCAGTACAGCATGAACTTCAGCCAGGCCATTAGTCACGACGTAAGCCTCCACGAGGCCATGTTGTTGTGCCCAGATGCATCCAGAAGAGACCCAAGAGCCAGATATCCACAGACCCAGGATGCATTCTTACCATCAAATTCCAGCAGTGTGCTTCCTCTTCCAGGGACGGATTGGGCAGGACTTTTTCCATTTCCTGAGAGTAGGATCAGGAACCTAACACCCCAAGACCTTCTCTTGGACCTTGATGAAAGTATATTTGATGAGATCAATTTACTATCTTTTGCCATGGAGGAGGGCTTTGACCCAATGGAAATTTCCCAGCTTTTTGAAGAACCAGATTCGGATTCTGGACTTTCCTTAAATTCCAGTCACAGCAGCACATCTGTGACCAATCCTAATTCATCAGCTTCCCTGTGTGATGAGGAAGGTGCTGTGGGTTACAGCAGTGATGCTGAATCTCTCTCCCATCAGGGGCTAGAAGGAGCTGTTGGAGGTCATTTGCCAGAGACCAGTGAGCTGTGCCAGACACAGGGTTCAGATCCTTCTGGAGAACCTACATTGGAACACATTCTTCACAACCACACATACTACCTTCTGCCAAGTCCACCATCATCGGAGCCTCTCTTTCCCTGGCCCCAGAAGTTCCAGACTGTAAAAAAGAGTGGCTACCTTAGTGACCAGGACAGTGCCCTGAGCCAGGATGAACACCATGCCAAGACCCTGTGCCTTCCCTTCTCCATGGACGAAATTGTCAGCATGCCTGTTGACTCCTTCAACAGTGTGTTAGCCAAGAGCTTCCTGACTGACACACAGGTGTCCCTGCTCCGCGACATCCGAAGGAGAGGCAAAAATAAAGTCGCTGCCCAGAACTGCCGCAAACGCAAACTGGACGTGATTCTGAGCCTGGAAGAGGACGTGTGCAACTTGCGAGCCAAAAGGGAGAGCCTTAGACTGGAGAGGGCCCAGTACTGTAAGTCACTTCACCTCATGAAACAGAAGCTACACAACATTTACCGGGATGTTTTCAGTAGGTTAAGGGATGACCAGGGCAGGCCTGTCAACCCCAACCTGTATGCTCTTCATTGTGGACAGGACGGCAGCGTTTTGATTGTGCCCAAAGACCTGATGACTTCCAGTCTTAAAAAAGACAATCAAAAAGAAAAGGAGAGAAAATGAAGGGAGGAATTGGATACGATGGACTTTTCTGGAAGGACACTGGGGAAATGGGGTCACAGTAACAGCTGAAATGGGATTGTGAACGCAATTGTTGAATCTCGGTAACTTCTCACTTGGCACAGTCTAGCCCAGAGGTGGCTGCTGCTGTCCAGTGGGGCTCATTCTTAAATGATCAAATTAACCTTTAACTGGCCCAGAAACCCAATCGAGGCCTTCGTTTAGTTCAGGAGTGGGTATTGCTGTACAGGGCAGCTAATCACAGGGTAGGTACCATACTATCACCACCAACCTCCCCTTTCTTCCCCAAAAAAGGTGATGGACCAGAATTTCTGAGTCAAACGTGTTAAAGCATGAGGCATTTTGGGTAGTGGCCACATTTTATAGTAAGATGGTCACTTTCAAGCAAAAAAAAAGACCTATGTGTTAGAAAAAGATTCCATATTTTCTTATGGAGTAGACTCTTTAAATTCAAAGCAATCTTTTGTTCTTCAGTTCTGTCTGACTCTGTGACCCCATTAGATTTTCTTGAGAAAGACACTGGAATGGTTTGCCATTTCCTTTCTCCAGCTCATTTTGCAGATAAGAAAATGGAAGCAAACAGGATTCAGTGACTTGACCAGGGTCACACAGCTAGTAAGTGTCCGAGGCTGGAAGACTCGGGTCTTACTCACTTCATGCCCCAAAGTGACTTTAGTTTTTCAGTTTTTTTTTAATTTTCAGGTTGGTTTCTCTCCCCCCCCCCCCAATTTAGTCTGTTAGCACTGGAGCCCAGATTAGTCAGCTTTTCCAAAGCAACTTTTTTTGTAAATACTTAATTTATGTATTTTTCTTGCTATAAAAATAAATTATGTATTTGTAGAAAACTAGCCTTTTTTCCCCCTGAAGATGTCCTGGTGGCTATTCAGACTTGTAATCTACATATCTATACCGAAATCTTAAGCAAACTGGCATTGCTGATTCATTTTATTACTTGTTTACTAAAACTTCTTTTAGGCCTGCTCTGGAAACAGGTACAATTTTCAGATCTCTAAGGTTGCTGAAGTATCAACCAATGGCTTTTTTTTCCCCCCTGAACAACTGATCTGATTTCTTTGCTCCTCTGGAAGAAAAATCATCCTGTTAATACTCAAAGCAGTATTTAGTGTAGGGTTCTATTTGGAAACTCCTTTTTAAACACTTGTCAATTTAAACCCAAAGTAATTTGCTATGCAATTGAATTAGGATGAAATGGATGGACCACCTTTAAAAGGTAAGAGAATCCCTATTTCCAAAGCTTTGCTACATAGATGTCACCTTCAGAACTCTTTACCACATGCCTGTTTCTTTAAGCCATTTTGTTTTGAATTAAGTAGTCTCTTCCACGAGGTCCAGAGGGAGTTGAGAAGTGTGCTGTTTCCAGAAGATGTGTGTGACTGTTAAGTGTAAGTAGGTGTGCTTCAGACATGTTTAGGGAGAGATGCTCAGAAGGGCTATCATGGTGAGAGAGCACATCTTGTGATGCAATCATTGTGAAACCCTGCGCCAAAAGGAGTTGTTTGGGACTGCCTGTTGCACCTGAGGAAAAGGCCAAGATCAATTATACTTTTCTTAATAAACATGTAGTGATTTCCATCTTGTTACTCCCATTGATGTTCATGAACTTGTCAGACCCCAGACTGTCCAAGTGGTCTCCCCCTTCATGAACTTAATTTTGGCCGGCTCCCCACCCCCCCCAAAAGGAATCATCAGGCTTGGGGGTGTTTATTTCAGCAATAACGCAGATTTGACATATATAATAAAATATTAACTGGCAGGGAATTAAGTTTCTTGAATGAAGGCTTAACCACAAACTATGACAAAATAGTAAGTCTTTATGCCCAATGGGAAAATTTTGACAAGTTCCCTCCTTCTAGACACCACTCTATCCACAGCGCCACCTGGCTGCCCCTTTTGCCTTGGCATGAGGACAGGAGCACTGGATAGTTCAAGGCTGGCACCAATCCATCTGAGAAGGGCAGTTCTAAATTGTGTCCCCGATCCATTTAGGAATAGGTTGGTAAATGCTAACCTGGGGACACCACTCTTTCCCCAGGGTCTGACCAGGCCTTAGTGATGTTCAGCATGAAACATCACTAAGACCAACTTATGTTATCATGAGTCCTCTCAAACATGGGCACTCCATTTATGGCCACTTCCAGGATGTCTCTTCTCAGAGCACAGGTCCACATCCATCACCTCTCATCTGCAGAGCATTGCAAATGCCAATGCCAATGCAATCAACTAGAGAAAATCCATTTCCGGCAGATAAATTCTGGCAGGTAACACTGTCAACACTCCAAACTCAATTTACTTTGAACATGCACCTGAGACATAACCCACGCAATTGGAGGGTGGGGATGATAGCACCAGATTGTTACATTGCACAATGTAACAATGTGGGGATGGATGCATAGGAAGGTAGATTTCCAGCTCTGTAAACAGTTAATTCAGAACAAAGTTCTTTCCAATGTCACCACTAAGCTGCTCTGAGATCTGGTGGTGTCTCACAAGCAAAAAAATTTAAACCCATTAAACGTCCAGCTTTTTTTTCCTAATATGTGGAGAGATCAACTGTTTCTAAAGTCCAAAAGTAAAACTACAGCAAAGGTCGCACCTTGTGCAAAGTCCAGCGCTGCCCCCCACCCCCACCCCAGCAGCAGCTGCACTCCAATCTGTCTGTCAATTGCACAAAACAGGGTTTTCTGATTCAGAATGGCCAAGACTATGCTTTCTGGACACACCTGGAAGAAGCAAACTATTGTTAACAGATTTAGAAACATTCTGCAGTATTCTAATTAGCAAAAAAAAAAACCCAGGATGCTCCTTTAAATCACTTGCCTAGCCTTTTTTTGTAAACTTATACCACCAGAGCATGTTTTAAGAGCAGTTATTTCAATTGTTTCCCTTCCAGTTAACAAAGTTTATCTGCTTTATTTGGGTAAGAATAACTTTTTAGTCCAACATTCTATCACATGCACCAACACAACTGTAAAGACAGAAGTCACTCCCTTGCATTCTCACCTCTTGGGTAGCACCTTTTATTAAGAGGGTCATTTTAGTATTAAGCCCCATCTTCAGATACCATTGAGCCACCCAGTCACAGGGTTCCACACACCGTTCTATTTCCTCAATAAGACCCTCCCAATTATGCTCTGTGCAGGCCACTGTTTTCTCCTCTAAGAACTCTCAATCACCAGGACACCACCACCCATAACCCCATGTTTGCCTCTGTGCTATTTTGAAGGTAAGACCACACCCACAAATGAGATTCAATGTATTTGTGCTCGGAGCCCTCGAAATGTCATTTTAGCCGTGACCACAGATGAGCTTCAAGCCAGGCCAAGTTGTCATCTGAGACACATACCTCACACCTGTACACAATGTCATACCACTTAAAAACAGTCCATGTTCTGGGTTAAATTCTTACATTTAAAGTTGACCTTAAAAAACCACTGGGGGGAGGGGTGTGAGAGCATCATTTTTCAAGCAAGCGTGTAACATTCTCCAAGTACAATCTAATTACAATATCCCAGTAGTTAAAACTTGAAGTGATTCACAATGCTTTGTTTTTAAAGGAATTTTTCTGTTAGTAAAATTTGTCATCATCTAACATTAAGAAAGCCAGGTATACAGAAAAACTCACCATTATAAAAATATAGTAAAAAATACAAGGGTAGTAATTCAAGCAAAACAGACAAAATCCACACTCTTGTCAAATGTGCAGGTTTTAAAGACTTAAGGAGTAGCAATATTTCTTTTAAACAGCTACAGGCCTATGAAATAAAAAAAGTGCACACTGTGTGTGTAATCATCACACATAGTACTTGGGATACAAAAAATGTTTATTTTAAAACCTTAAAAAAAAAAAGGTCAGTTTTGTCTGTTCACAAAACCTTTTTAAAAACACCATACAATTTTAATGCTAGCTAGTTAATCTGAAATTTTGATGTTTACAGACAATTCTCATCACCATAATTTGAAATGATCGTTTTGTATTATCATCCAAATACATTTCCCTTTCTACTAAAAGTGCTTTAAAAAATGAAGGCACCAACAAGAAATATATTCAGATGGTACAGAATTTCTTATTTCTTGAAGACATTCTGTGGTTGACCACTTCTTCATTAGTTACCTGCAGCAAGACACATTCCTGCCAAAGAAAAAAGAAGTATCTGAAGAGGTTTATCAATGTGTGCTCCAAAGTAGCTAGCAATCATTTCAGTGGTGGTTGTAAAATTGTAGTAGATTGACTGGTGAGAACCTAGCAATCTCTTGATGGGATCCCACCCCAGGCAATAAAGCCTAGTGTCCAATCACAAAAGATCCAACTTTTAGTTTTCACACAAGTAACCAAATTAGAAGTCTTGAAGGCTTATGAATGGAAATCACCCTACACTGGCTACTTTTACAGTAGTACTGGAGAAGAATGAATGTCTGCCATAGGTTAATCCAATGGAATTCTGCTGCTTGGGATATGGGGAAAGACACATGATTTATATATAATACACATATACTCTCTAAAATGTAACTGGAAAACTATGCATTTGGTTATTACAAAAAAACCCCTACTCTAGTATGTCGTCGACCTCAAAGAGATCTCTCATTTCCTCCACTGTGACTTGAGTGCCAAGATGGGATACATGGTTTATTCAATGTTTTTGCTCAACACCACTTAAGGAACCCCAAGAAAAGCTTTATTTAATGATCACCTGCTTGCCTCAGTTGTTCAAAGGTAGCACTTTACAGTCCCTGTGGCAGCAGACTATGCTTGTCCTTGGTTCATATCAATGCTAAATTCCAGCAGGGAAAAAAATGATATGTTAAAGTACCAGAATCTTCATCACGAAGAGGAAAAAAAAATAAAAATAAATGAACTCAAAATGCCCTCCCCCCAAAAAGCCAAAAAAGCCCCCAAATGTCAATTTAATATATTGGAAAACAGGATTCACAAAATTTGAGTTGATAATGGTTAACTCAATTTATTGCTATGTTAAACTACATATAAATAATCACTATACTGACATAGTAGACTGTCATATAGTATTAGTTTATCTTTTTTTTGGAACAATTAAGAAAGGAAAAGTAAATAAGATCTTACCTAAAGCAGTTTAACTGAAGCTTAGAACTATTTTTCTCTACACACCCTCAGCTTTCGATGACATCCTTCTAAAACTACGGCAGTTAAAAGTTTTGTAGAAACAGCCCAGTTTTTTAAGACCGGCTGATTTTAGTAGCCGTCAAGAGTTCTCTTGTACTAGACCTGTGTCCCTGGAAGAGTACCTCGCTGGGGATATCTCCTTGCATTGAAGAAGCAGCATCTAAAAGATCTAAAAAGGTGTTTCTCTTTGCAGAGATATCCCTTCAGTTATCTAGATGCTTTTATCCTGATGAATTGCAGACAACACACTTTTCTGATCAGCATTTAAATTTACATATGTAACAAAAGCTTAGCAATGGACTTCATTATATACTACCCCCTCCTTAACTTTAAAATAAAAAGTCTATAATTACACAATTTCCTTTAGAATTATTTTATTAAATCATAAATGTACAACAGCTTCTTAACTCTACACACGCACTTAAATTTTTAAAGGAAAACGTTATGTCTTATTACACCATGATCCTGGCTAATAGCTTTTCAAAACTTTGAGAAAAATCTTAAAAAAGAAGGTTTCACATGTCACCTGAAACTTACAAATTTAACATTATCAAAGAAGGAATGCTTCTACACTCTTACAAAGACCACTAGAAAGAAACAACAATTAAAAAGCTAAGAAACTGTCTCAAAGGCATTTTTTTGTGTTTTTTGTGTTTTTTACAATCCTTCCTCCACAGTAAGGTAATGTTATTAAATAATCCAATCCATTCACAAAATGGCTCTCTGCATCTGCTCTGGTGTCTTCTGCCAAATCACTGCATATTTATGCATGACTGAGATAAGAGTTTCCTTAACATTGTTATTTCGATAACCTGAAGCTGTTCTGTTACCTCTGGGCTCTCATCCTCTCCTATTTATACAGTGAAGCCTGTTTCAACAGAAGTAAAGAGTAAAAAAAAAATAGGTTATGAAATTATCCATCTAACCAGTTTTTTTTTAAAGGAAAGATAACATGAGCCTAAAAAGCTTTTACTCCTGCAGCTAGGTCTCCCAAGAGAAATAGCAACTGTAGTACTCTCATAAAAATGTACTTACCCATGGCCAACAGGCAGAAAAGCTCAATAGCGGCTCCTCCCTCCATAACCCCCACTTCCTCCACTGCCTCCAGGACCATAGTTCCCTAAAATTTTAAGATAGAAAGTTTTATTATCTTCAACAAGACTTATTTGCCAAGACTTGTAGGATAAACAACATTTTGGCTTTTACTTTTTTCAAAAACTCACTTTCTTTCAACTCATTATAGTTAGGGACAAAACTTTTCAGAGGAACCTTTTTCACGTTTCAGGATCCCCCACCTTACAGACATAACCAAGGTTTCCCATATTTAAGATTTTTTTCCCCTTTTTAACCTCTAATGGTCCCTGAGCTTTTTGAGTTATGCCAACAAGATGAGGAAGCTCCCTCTGTTCAGATACAACCCTTTTAAAGCTTAGTAGAAAACACCCCTAAGAAATTACCTGGGCCCTAAACTACCCAGCAGGACTGATCTTACTTAATGTCTAGTATTCTATCTAGTCAGATGAGCTACCTTTATTTACCAAAAAAAAAAAAAGTTTGGTTCTCAAGTTAGGCCAACTGGCAGTTTTGCAAATTCTGTGTTAGTGAACTCAGTTCAAGTTCCCTTTTCAAATTGGTGACACTATGAAAAGAGGGTTTTTTAGTGTCAACATGTTTTCTTTAACCCAACAAAATCTAGGAATGGGGCAGTAGAGAGTAAGGAGAAACAATGCATTTAGCTGTATGAATACCCTCCCAATTTACACTTCATTTTGAAAGATGCCTACAATTTGTATCAGTGAGGTGCTATTAGAGGTTAATTAAGGTTATATTCAGTACCTCCACCATATGGTCCCCCCATGTTCCTGCTACCACCAAAGTTTCCACTCTTCATTGGACCATAGTTTGAAGGTTGCTGATTATAGTTTCCAAAATCATTGTAGTTCCCACTTCCATAATTGCCTGTTAAACATTAGAGATGATTAAAAGTACAGTAGAAACATACAAATAAATCAATTTTAATATTAAAATACATGCTACAAACTTAATTATATCAGACAAACCTCAAAAAACTACAAAAATAGTAATGCCTCTCTACACTTTTAAAATGACAATTTAAAATTCAAGTGCTAAGTCATTTTAAATTCCAAATTCATAGTTTCCCCACATAAAGTTTTCACATGAATTTATTACCTCCTCCATAGTTGTCATAACCACCTCCGTAGCCCCCACCCTGGTTGCCATAGCCAGGTCCTCCACCACCATATCCTCCTCTTCCTCCTCCATAACCAGGACTACCTCCAAAATTGCCACCTATTATAAAATAAGCCTTTCAGTAATTGCTTAATATCTTCAAAGTCAGAGAACTGTTCAATCTGAGGAAGTATACCAATCTACAAGGTACTATTTGAGGGTTTTCTAGTTAACTTTTGCAATCAAAAAATGTTACTCTATATTCTGTTATCTAAGCTCTTGCACATAACAGGCACTTAAGAAATTTTCCTTTGCCCTCCAAACAAAATGAAAATCTTCCCTGTTTTGGACAGCAACTGCAAGCTACCAGGAAATTTCCAAAGAGTAGACATGGTTTTTTTCCCAAAATACAGGGTTGGGAGTGGAGTGGTACTAGCTCCTGGTTACTAGAATTCCTTTTCCACTCAGTTCTGTATTTCTGACCAATTTTCTTGCTAGATTTGTCCATCTGAAAAGCATTAAATATCCATATTCCAACCTCAATCACTGCTTACTCTTTCAAATCTTGGGTTTGTCATTCTCTAAAACAATCTAGACCCTCAACTTCCTTTAAACAGTGGTAAGGACAATTGGGAAAAGGTCTAAACTGCTATAAGACTAAAGTTTCCTACAAAAATATTGGTAAAAAAAAAAAAGCTTGAAATCTGAACCAATTTTTAAATTACCATGTAAAGATCAACTTTTTATAATTAGACCAAGATGCAGCATTACACAGTAAATACTCTTAACAGGTTCATTTTATATATTTACCTTGAAACCTCAGTTTTGAAAAACAAAGCCTAGAACACTATAGAGGGTTAAGACCTTCTACTAGAAATTTCTAACAAAGATAAAATGGGTGAGAATTCTTATCCTTGCAAAAGAAAAAAAATCACTTCAACTACTTTGTGGGACCCTAATTCCACGACAAATCACATACTGTCTTGAATAAAGAATTAAAATAAGGAACAGCTGCAGTACAAATTGGCTCCTTCTCAAGAGTCATGTTTCACTACCTTTTTATCCTGAGTTCTGTCAAAGCAGCAGCTGTGCTCTTCCTGTTCTACTTTAAGACATAGTAAAGCCAGTAGGCCCAGATAGTAGACCAAATGCTGAGGATTAGGAACGAAGAGACATCCAACCTCAAGTCACTAGGTTTTAATTTTTTAATCACATACTAAAATGATCTATACTTTAATTTCTGTTGATGGGGCTCTTTAAAAGTACCAGGAAGGCACACTTAAAACAGAGTACTTAGTCTGAGAAATAAAAACAGTATGGGAAAGCCTGGTTAGACCATAGCCCACCTACAACCAATGTCACACTAAATAAGCAGGCATATTATAGAGAGGACCCCTCCCCACCCCCCCAAACCACCACCTGAAAACTAACCTCCTGGTCCTCCTCCGTATCCATTGTAACCATCTCCAAATCCACGACCACTTCCATATCCATCTGTTGGGAGAAAATGGAATGTCAAACTACTTTCAATGACCCTTTCTGCTTCCTAATTTCTATTTTAACACTCTTTTTATCTTCTCAGTCTGTTGTTTTCTAAAGATGGAACTGACTTATGTTGCTTTTACCCCACTAAAGGCAATTCAGACTTAATGTCTCCCAATTCATTTTAAACACAAAAAAATCATACATCCTCAATACTAAACTGAACCTAGTAGTATAGATTACTTAGAATCAGACTTTTAAAAAAGTTCTAGCAACGTGCCTTAGACTTCAATCGAATGCTTATCCCCTACGTTCATCTCAATAGCGGCAGGGTGAAAGGGCACTGTGCAAGTCCAAGTAACAGGTGAGGCAAAGTGACAAACCTGAAGGCCATGGGTAACTAAACATCAGGGTGACACCCACTGGCTATGTCATTACTTCAAATTCTTACTAAGCATACAAATGGTTACAAGCACACTATTTAAAACAAGATTTGTCTTTTCAACCAAAGTACTAACAATGAGACAAGAAATTTAACACTATTTAAGACCGGCAAAGAGTAGGGGTGGCTAGGTGGCACAGTGAATAGAGCACCAGTCCTGGAGTCAGGAGGATCTGAGTTCAAATCTGGCCTCAGACACTTAACAGAAAAAACTAGCCATGTAACCTTGGGCAAGTCACAACCCCAAATGCCCTCTAAAAAGCAAAAAAAAAAAAAAAAAAACTGGCAAGAGTTCAGTTTTTAAAGGAAAAAAAAAATTACTTTTATTCAATAGTTTAGCCTGCTCGTAGTATTATGTTGTACATAGACTTACCAGATCCCCCTCTAAAATTGCTTCCTGGGCCTGGTCCAAAATTTCCACCGCCACCACGGGAATCCCCAAAACCAAAGTTTCCTACAAACAATTGTTCACATTAGCGCCCAGTTTACCACACCCAGGATGGCAGTTAATCTGATGAAAAAAGAGACTCATTATACTACCTCCTCTTCCGCTCCTAGAACTCTGAACTTCCTGCATCTCTTGTCTAGATAAAGCTTTTCTCACTTCTGCGTTATGCCCATTGATGGTGTGGTATTTTTGCACTGAAACACAAGTTTCAAAATTTGAGAATCAACCAGCACCCTGCATTTTTTATCTTCTTTTTAATTTGGAGAAAAGTTCAATGCTTTCAAAGACAAAGGGCAACAAAGCAAAAATTTTCCAAAAACACTACATAGAAAACAAAAGCTGTAATTTACTTACATACAATTTTATCCACAGGATCATGGTCATCAAATGTAACAAAACCAAAGCCCCTTTTTTTACCAGACTGTCTATCTGTAATTATTTCAATAGTATCAATTTTCCCATATTCCTCAAAGTAATCTCTAAGGTGATGTTCCTCAGTGTCTTCTTTAATGCCACCAACAAACAGTTTCTTCACAGTAACATGAGCACCAGGTTTTCCAGATTCCTAGGACACAATGTATAAAAGACATTATTTGCCAACTGATCCATACACTCTATCTAAGGAACATGTTTCTTGCTATGAAACAAAAACGGGCAGTATGCCTTTAGCTCCCCTAACTCATGATAATGGATTATTCCAAACATAACAAATCACAGTAGTTATGTATATGAACTCACACACTAGTATATACATACTCCTGACAAGATAGTCCAGAGCAATCTTACTGAATTCAAAATCTAAGAGTACACAGAATATCAAAAATGGTCAAAATAGAAAAAGTTGGGGAAAAAAGCTGGTGAATCTCTCTATCAAGTTCAGCACTGCAAACAATTAGATTCTCAGACAAGTTCCTCCAGCTCACCTCTCTGGCTACTGCTCTTTTCGGCTCAACCACTCTTCCATCAATTGAATGAGGTCTCGCAGACATGGCTGCATCCACTTCAGCCATAGATGAAAATGTTACAAAACCAAATCCCCTGGATCTTTTGCTTGCAGGATCCCTCATAACCTATAGAACAGAAATCTGAATCTATGACCTAGTAAATACAATTTAACAGAGCACATATTTTTAAGTTATGTCAAATTTTTTTTCAAGTTTGCATTGGCAAGTAAGAATTTCAAAGACAATTTACCACACAGTCTGTGAGTTTCCCCCATTGTTCATAGTAGTTTCTCAAACTTTCTTCTGTTGTCTCAAAGCTTAGGCCTCCAATAAACAGTTTACGAAACTGTTCCTTTTCTCTCTGCAAACAAAAACAGTAGAGCATTAGGATCTATGTTCCAGTTCATATATACTTTACAAAGTTTCTAAATCCTTATTTTCCAAAGCTTTTCAAATTCTTTATAAACATAACACATTTACTGTTAGAGCTATTATCAAAAGGTTTTTTGTCTCTGGAGTGTTCTAACAACTACAATTACCAGTGTTGTAATTTAAGAAGTAAAGATTAATTTCCATCTCCTGCGTGCCCTCTAGCGATAGCTCCAATAAATCTCAAGATAGGCCAAAAGCGAGTGCCACAAAATGAACTGAAAAGGCCACTGCTTTCTTTACTCAAAGTTGCCCGAAAGTTTAGAAGGGAAAAATGAACTAATAGCCTGATCGCTCGCTGAAAATATTTTAGCTAGTTCATTTGCTTATTCTGTAGAATTAAAAAACTCAGTGGCTACACAGGTAGCTAGTGCCTTCAAACTTTATACACAGTTGAATACTGCTCCCAAAATTCAAGCCCTAGGAGTCCTGATCCACATCTTGAATTTATGGAGATCTTTACAGCCCTCCAAAACAAATTATCTCATTTGATCCTAACTAAAACACTTTATCATTATTTTGCAGATGAGATTGAGGCAGATTACCTAAGTATCAGAAGGGATTAGAAATAATTTTAAATTGGACTGGAATTCAAGTTGTCCAGAAGTGTGATTCTGCTGTAATTACCTATCATTTATTGCCTCAAAACGAGCTTTCAAATATGAAAACTTGTCTTATGTTGTGTGTATCCAAACAAAGCACATTCCGCTGAAATACATTAGTGAGTTTTGCAATTTGAAGTTAACTGTCATTTATAATCAACATGCTTTAATCACAACCCTTCCTAAAAACAAACATGGTTAAATGGGAGGGAAAAGTGCTTCACAAAAATCTCAAACTAGATGCAGACTGTTAAAAAAAAAAAAAAACCTCAAGTCATATACCAACTTATTGAAATACTAATTCCTAACTAATAAACTTTATAGAAACTATTCTGATGTATCCCTCATTCGGGTCTTCAAATACTCCAATCTGTAAATTGCAAGAGTGAAATGAAAGCACAATGAGATAAAATATTGAGACCTTGAAGATAAAAGGGGGAAGTTCACTTTTTAAAAAACAAAATTTGAAAATATGTGAATGTCAACATGACTCTTATGACTTTTCCAAGTTGGGAGATTCCAAGTCCAACTACACAGACCAAATCCATCTTAACTCCCATTTTGTTTGTTCTCATTTATCTAAAACTTCTGCTCTTGGCTACAAAATTTTAAAATTAGATTTTAACGTGTCAAATAAGATTTTGACGGTTCAAATCCTTAGGTCATCATTAATGGCAACTAAAGAGCCATGAAAAGCTCAGACTCAAAAGCAGCCCGCCATGATTAGGGCAGGGGCCACGTGGTATCCACAGTAAAGAAAGAACATAAGATGGGGGGGGGGGCGGAGTTTCACCCCTTTTCTGGTGTGACCTTGCCCAAGAAGTTCTCTATTTGTAGAGGCAAAGCTCCCAACCTCAAAGTCAAGGAGTTCTAGGATTCTAAATTCAAGGATTCTAGACAGTGACCCCAGGCTGCAGAATGATTAAAAAGTACTAGAGACTAGGTTCCAGCAGCAAGTAAATGCCTCCAAAAACAGCCCTAAACTTAAGTTTTGCGCTATTCTGGGCGGGCCCATTTTAATTCTGTAACTTGAGAAGAGGCCTGAACAGGGGTGCTGGGCCGCGCTGGCTCAGCGCCGGCCCCAGTGGGGCCAGAGCCTCCCGCCTTCGGCTGCACCACTTGAGCCTGACCGCTAAGGACAGGAGCAGCCCGGTACGGGGGCGCCCGAGCTCCGAGACCAGCTCTCACGGGACTCCCGTGGAATCGCCCCCTGGTCCCAATTACTGGAAACCGGGGGAGCCTTGGCCTCCCCTCCCCGGCCTCTTCCGGCCGCCTCCGGGCGTCCGGCCCCAACAGTTCTAACCGAACGGGCGGTCCCGGGGGAACTCGTGGTGCTGCTCCGCTCCCCCTCCCTACCTCCCCGGAGCGCAGCGGGAGGCCCAGCCAGCCCAGCCGCCCCACCCCCCCTTTGTACATTACCGAGCACGTGGTCCCGCGCGGGAGGGAGGCCGGGAGAAGAGGGGGATGGGCCCGAGTGGCGCAGCAGCTTTTCTCGCTGCCCCTCCCCTCCCCCCAGCCCCAGCTCCGGCCCGGGCGCCCCCCACTCACACGGGGGTCCCGGGCGGCCGCCCTCCCTGCACGCTCCGGAGCCCGGGGCGCCATTTTTCCGGGCCAAGGTCGACGCGGCCTCAGGGCCGAGCGGACGCGGCAGCGAGCCCAGACCAAGAACACCCGCGGCCGGGCCGGACTACAAGGCAGGGACCAGAACGGAGCCGGCGCGAGAACGGACTCGGGAAGATGGCGGCGCTGGCGCTGGGCGCGGCGTCGGGAGCGCGCCGCGGGGCCGCGCTCCCCCCCAACCCACGGCCGCCGCCGCCGCCCAAACGGCCGGGCCCAGCGCGGGAAGCCGGCGGTCCGGCCGCGCGGTGGGCAGACAACAGCCCCGGGGCCCAGAGAAGCCTCTGGGTTGGTCTGGGCCGGGGGGGGGGGGGGAGGGCCGCCCCGAGTCCGCCCCCCCCCCCCCCCCTCTCCCCCGCGCGGGGACTAATGGCGCCCACGGGTGGGGATGGGGGGGGGGGGGGCCGGAACCGCCAGCCCCTCAGGGCCATCCCTCTGCGCGCCCCCTCCCCACGACCCCCCAGCGCTTCCCTCCCCAGCCCCAGCCCCGCCAGGGCCCCGGCTCACCTCCATGGCGGCGTCGGTCGCCTCAGGCCGGGGCCCCGCAGCCGAGCGAGATGAGAAGGATCTCCGCGGACGGGCGCGAACCGGACTCGTCCTGGCGCCGGAGGGGGGGGCTGCCGTGCCGCGGCCCGGAAAACCACACCGCCGCCGGCCGCTGGGCACAGGGTCCGAGACGGGGAGCGAGGGAGGCCGAGAAGAGGGCGAGGAGCGGGAGGAGCAGGCGGAGACGGCGACTCCGGCGGCGACGACTGCTGCGACTGCTGCTGTCGCTCGCACGGATGCCGCTTTTCTAGAACCTTCCCTCCGACCAACGCGTCTTCCCCCTCCGCCTACGTCAGTGCGGCTGCGCAGACGCACTAACGGCCGCCAACGGCGCGGACGGGCTACGCTCGCCTTACGCCAACGGCGTACCCCGCCCCCGCAGGGCGGTGCCTGGCGCCATTGGCGTCCACGCGGCTTGGGGCCGGGTGCAGAGCGCGAGGAGGCGTAAAGGGAGTCTCAGAATTGCGCACGGCCCCCGCCTCGGCGTAGGGCGGGGGAGAAACGGTCGCGCAGTTTGAAATTAACACAGCCCCCCCCCCCCCCCCCCCCGCCCCCGGGCCCTGGCCCGCTCCCCCCCCCCCAGTCCCCGGGCCCGCCCGCCCCCCCCCTTCCCCCGCCCCCGCCCCCCCCCCCCTTCCCCGTTCTGGGCCCGCGACTCGAGTCCGGCCCGCCTAAAAGGGCCCCGACTCCACCGCCCCATTCTTTCCCGCGGCTCCCTCCCCCACCCGTGGCCGACCCCGCCCCCACCCGCAGGGAGGAAGTCCTAGCGGGCCCGCGTTTTGGCGCCAGCGTAGACGCCGGCGCGGCGGAGCCCCCGCCCAGCCCATTTCGAGCCTGCGCGGCCGCCAGGCCCTCCGCAGTTGCAGCCGCCCTCGCCCCCAAGCCCGTCCTCTCTTTGGGAACCGCACGGCGGCCCGCGACGGTAAGTAGAGCCCCCGCCCCCTTCCCCCCCCCCCCCCCCCCACGCCCTCAGTGCGGCACAGCCCGGAGGCGGATGCCGATCGCCCCTCCCGCCCCTCCCCCGCCCTTTCCCGCCGCCCGGAGCCCCGCCCCTGACGTCATCGCCCCGCCCTGGCCGGCCGCCGGACTCCGCCTCCGCGCTCCCCTCCCTCTCCGTGCTCAGCAGCGACGGCAGCGGCGGCCCCCAGCAGCAGCAGCAGCAGCGGCAGCGGCGGCCCCGCGCAGCCCAGCCCGGCCCAGCCGTTCTCCCCCCCCTTCCCGCCGCGGCCCCGGGACTCATCTCGCCCGCTCGCTCGAAGGCGGCGGCGGTAGCCGCGGGCAGGGCTCGCTCGCACGCAGGCGGGCGGCGGCAGCAGCAGCGGCCCGGACCCGGAGCGGCGGTGAAGTCGGTGCCTTTCTTGCTCTCCCCTCCCCTTCCCACACCCCGGGCCCTGGGACCGGGCGGGGGGGCGCCCACGTCGGGGTTGGCCTGGTGCGCCGGGCGGGGGCCGCGGCGGCCACGGGGACCCCTCCCCCCACGGACGCCTCGCGGGCCCGTCCCGTTAGCCCTGGCCGAGGCCGGCGCATCCGGCGCCAGGCCCGGCCCCCCGCGAGGTACGGGCCTTTGTTCCCGCCCCCGCTGGGGTCGTAGAGGCAGGAGCGGGGAGGTGAGGAGAGGTCCGGGAGGGTGCTGGGGCGGGGGGGGGGGCGGCCGATGGTCCGCCCGGCAGCGCGGCCTGGCCTTGGACGGCGGCCTCCCTTTGGCCTTGGTCTCGGGAGCGTGGGCAGGGGTGGCCAGGCAGCCACGTGAAAGCTCTGGCCGCAGGGTGGCCTCGGGAGCCCCCAGGTTCTGCTCGTTATCGGCCAGACCTCCAATTTGGGATCGGTGGGGTTAAATTGGGAGCACTGCTGCCCTCACTCCCCGCCAAACAGGACCGCCCCCTGGGGCTCCTTGCCCCGGTGTCGGAGGAGTCAGGCTTTGTGTCTGTCCGCTCCCCCCCCAACCGCCTCCCCAGGAAGCTTGGTGAATGCTAGGGCTTAGGTGAGCATGCTGATGGAGGCTTAGGTGTGTGCCACTCGGAACGTGCGCAGGAGCTCCAAGTGGGCTCCTCCACTGCATTCTGTCCAAACTCGCTTGTGTCCAGAAAGAGATGTGTGCTGCATACATGGGGGTTGGAATCAGGACCGAACTTGTATTCAACTAGCTTTTTCTCTCATGTAAACTTCCTTTTAACTGTCATGCATTTTTCTAGTAAAAGCTCTTCAAGTCTGCAATAAAAAATGGCCTCCAATAAAACTACATTGGTAAGTTTATAAGCACCTAAAATATGTAAGGATTAACCCAAATCTTCCCCCCCTTCCCAAAAAACAATTATAACTTTGCATCTCTGTGGTTCCTAAACACATCCAACTTTTTAGCCAAGTCTAAGAATTCGGACCCCATCCAAAGACCTTGAGCTTGAAGTTAGGAGAGAGGGCATTAAAGTGACTTTGTAACAAGTCCAATAGATCTAGTGAGAAACTCATCTTGAACACCAAAGGGGTTTTTTTTTGCAGGGCAGGAAAGGTAGGTTAGTGAAGCTACATAAGCAACAGTTACATAGTATCTTCAAAGAAAATAACAGGGTTTCTTTAGCATCCTTTCTTCTTGCAGCATTCCATCTCATAGGATGCTGCCAGCCTTAGAGGGCCTATGGAATTCCTAGGAGCCTTCTGATTGGCTGTGGCCACAGTTGAAGTTAGGATGAATTAAGGGTCTGGGGGTTGTTGTTCTAGGAATGTGTTATAGTTTAAAAGCCAGGTTATTCCTCAAGTTAATCTAGGGTAAAAGTTACTCTTTGAACCTTGTGTATTTTTTTTTTTAAACTTTGCAAGAGCCAGGGAGACTTTAAACTGCTACATGTCTCCAAGTTGTATCAACCAGGTTGTGATTTTCTTATAAGTAAGTTTTAGGGGACAGGGAAGAACAGAGCTCCAAACCTTATGCTTATTTCAAAACAACCTTTTCTACCAACTACAGTGTTTGTATCTGGCCATTTCATGATGCCTCCTATATTGATTTCTGTACCAAAATGTGCACAAGTTGCTTCTACTTAGACCCATCAAATTTAATGCTTGCTGAAATCAAATATTCATTAAAAACATTCATTGAAAATTCACATGAAAATCACGAAATTCAAAGTTATGGTTCCCATTGTATCAAGTTCTGTATTGTTTTAGTCATTTTTTTAGGCCAGAAAGGTGAGTATTCACACAGCTGAAACCACAATGTCTGTATATGCTTTGGATTCACAGTAAAGAAAAGAGGAGATTGTTGATAAATCATGTGATGTTAGATTGTACACTTGAGCCAAGTGCAGTGGAGAGTAAGTTGACAGCTGAAATACTAAGGTTGTCTGGTGAGATTGCCAAGCACTCAGTGTCGTTTATAATGTGAAGATGGCTCTGGGAAGAGGCTTGGATGATACCCTGGCTTCTTTCCTTTGATTTTTCCTGGCTTGCCTCAGCCAGATGTCCCTTTTTTATGACTTTGTTTTGACTGCATCCTGTGGCCAAAGAAACTCAAATGAAGAGGAAGGGTTAACTGTGATGGGGAGAATGGCGGGTTCTCATGATGCATGGATGGGCAGAAGGAGCCTGTGGAAATGTTCACTTGCCGTCACCTCAGTCAGTTCTCAAGCCAGGAAAGTGGTGTGCACACTGATTTCCAAAACTTTGTGTGCCATCTGACCTTGCTTTGTACCCTCAGTGGACAAAGGTCTTCCTAAGAGGACTCCCAAATGGCAGCTTTGGATCATAAAAAATCAATGGGATTTTCAGAGAAATTCCCCAAACCCCAGAAGGTGGATCCTTCCTTTTAGAAGTTCCAGTTCTTCCCATTTTTTCTACAACTGAATTAGGAAAGGTGATTATTTTTCTTTGCTGCATGGTAGAGAGGAGTGGTAGGGTCCTAGAGGGAGATACCCCTATGCTGAGAACTGCCTACTTCATTTTTCCAGAGAACATTGTGAGCATGAAAAGTGTCCTCCAAATCAGCATCCCACCAGAGCCCTGGGCATGGGGCCTGCCATGCCAGCTAGTCTCTGTGCCTTTGCCTCTTCCTCTGTCTCCTTCCTCCTGCTTTCTGCATCTGCTGTGTTCAGCCTTTTGAACTTGAGCCTCTTTGCTCCTTATCTTCGCAAGTAGCGGCTGTTTTGTCTTCTGTCGGGTTGGGGTTGGTGCTCTCATTCTGATCAGCTTTTTGTCTTTGCCCAGTTTCTTAATTTGCCCCCCTAATCATTCCTGACTTCCCCTGATGCTCATCCAATGTTCAAAAGCAGAAAGCTCTTGGACCATGCTCCATCCGCATACTGCCAAAGTGTTGATTTTCTGCTGGTGCTGATGATTTTATGCTCTGGGCATCTCCTTGGAGGTTTTAGTAAAACAGAATCATAAGTTTGATGGCTTTATAATGGAAGCAAAATGTCTTCCATTTTACATGGCATAACAAATATGTTTATATATTTGTGTCAGTATTCAAAATATGTCCTCTTGGAATCTTGAGAAACTTCACATTTGTGTGCATTCACACTACATTTGGGAGATTACTTTAAGCTACAAGCAACTAAGGTTTTCATTATGTTTAATAAACACAAAAGCCATCGTCTGCCAAGAGAACATATAGGAAGTGAGTGCTTAACCAGGGAATCTGGGGCAGTTGTTTCAGTGAGTAAAAAAATCTTCAGAAAAATGTTGTTGCTTGAGGGCATGAGTGCTGTCCCTTTGAGTGTGGGCTCACACCAAGTCCTGATGGCATCACTGATGAGCTGGGCCGCCATTTTAACTTGTTCTCTTAAGGGACAGAAACAGGAGCCCTTTTTTCGCCCCTTCACCTTCACAGTCATTTTGGTGATAGCATTATGAGTTTGTTTCCCGTGGTCAAGGATAGTCTGAGAATCCTGGAAACACGCTCTTACCTGTCACCTTTGTCACTTCGTTGTCTGAGCTGGGGGCTGGGAAGGGAGGCACCTGCTCAGTGATTTCTGGGTGGGCTGTAGGCCAAGTGCTGCCCACTTGGTTTTCCTCTTGGAGACTTTGGGGTTTTATTTTAGAGTGAGTTTTAACAGTGTGTGGCTCTAGCTTCTTCTGTTGAGCTTCAGTCCTTGTTAACATACTAGATTCAGTTACCAGCCATGTGACTGACCACATCCATACATGTTCCTGGTTAACATCTGGTTTCTTAAACAGAAGGGGCATCTGTTTGGCCTGTTTGCATCCTGCAATGACATTTTATTCTTGCTCCCTTTTGGGGCTCTGCACTTGGAAATGTGTTGACAGTCCTTGGGAGCCTTGCATTGCAGCAAAGGGTCAGGCTAGTTTCTGGTGTCCAGTGGGAGGCAGGGAAGGGCAGGGGCGGCTGAGTCCAGGTGGGTGCCCTCCTCCTCCTACCCAGGCGTCTCTTATGGGGGCAGTGAAGGGGAGCCAGTGGAGTCTGGGGCAGCTGCCACATGTCGGGAGTTAAGCACCCAGGACAGTGAGGTGAGAAGTGAGGAGACCCAGAGGCTTGACAGTCACGGCTTGTTTTCTTTTTTCCTTTTTTTTTTTTCTTTAGCAAAAGATGGGAAAAAAACAGAATGGCAAGAGTAAGAAAGTGGAGGAGGCGGAGCCCGAAGAGTTTGTGGTGGAGAAGGTGCTGGACCGGCGCGTGGTGAACGGGAAGGTGGAATACTTCCTGAAGTGGAAAGGGTTCACCGAGTAAGCCTCTGGGAGGGACTGAGGGTACCAGAGGGCTGAGGGGGAGAGGCCTCCCCACCCCTGCCTCCACACGCACAATACAAATAGAAAACAAGGAGCTGCACACCTAAGAAAGGGGGGGGTAGGAGGTTCTGGCCCCTGAGAAGATGAGGAAGGGCCTCAGGCAGGAGCTGGCCTGTCGGGAGAAGTGTGCAGGGCCTTGCGCTGGGTCGGCCCGATTGACATCTCCCTGCACTGAACATTGAACGTGTGGGCAGCAAGAGACTCAGGTCCAGAAATGGGCCGTGGGGTCCTGTGTGCTCCAGGGGCTGTTACTGCTGTTGAGGCATGAGGGTAAAACCCTCATGGCTTTATGCTAAAGCTAGAGCAACAGTACCTGTCACTAGCCTTCACATGACCTCTAAGGTTTATCAAGATTGTCTCATTTGGTCCTCAGAGAAGCCCTGGAAGTAGATACCAACACCACCCCTGTTTTAGAGATGAGGAAACTGCATTCAGAGGTGAAGTGACTTGCCGAGGGTCACCCTGCTAGTCAGTGCCAGTTGTCTGAACTTGCTCTCCCTGAGTCCGGGCCCAGGCTCTGTCCACTGAGCCCCATAGCTAATCGGACAAATGTACCATTCTATAATCCCTTCAGCCTAGCTTTCTAGCTCTCTCCGTGGCATGTCTCCCCTTCAAAGTTGTAAAGCTGTGGTTGAGCCTTTGCAGTTCTTATAGGGCCTGGTGCACAAGGTGTGGGGAGGGGCAGAAAACATGATAGGAGTTGGTTGGAATTTTTGTAGTTCCTTCTGTTGTGGAAGTGACTTCTAGCTGCCCAGGTTTGAGTGGGTCCCACCAAGCCAGGAGCGCCTCCTCAGAGGGGGCCTGGAGATGCCCTGGCCATCAGCCATCGGCCTTGAGCTAGGAGTACTTGTGACCATGGTGAGAGCCAGGCCCAGGAGGAATTCAGAGGATGGGTATGTGGGCCTTGATAGTGAAGAGGAAACATAGCGGTAAGCCTTGGGAATCAACATCAGGGACAGTTACATTGTAACATGGGCAGGGGCTCAGGGGCCGCCAGCACTGAGCACATCCTCACCCAGGGCAGAGCAGACCCGGCTTGAACCTGGTTTTCCCCATTTCCTCCACAGGGTTGAGGAACAAATCTTGCCACCTGGGAGAGTTCCCAGAGCTCTTGCTCTGTTTCCTTTACTTGGCAGCTTGATAGAGCCCACCCCGCACTGCCAGCAGAAAACCACAACTGCTTCCTTCCCTTGCTCTTTGACTTCCTCTGCCAAGCTATTTAGAGGTCCTTGAACATGAAGCACCTACTATGTGCTCAGCACCAGGGAATCAAAGAGAGATATGCCACAGTCCCTGCCCTGGGGCAGGGGCGGGGGGGGGGACTAGCCATCCAGTGAAGGGAGGCTAGAAGTCATGGGTGGGATAAGTAGGAAATAATCAGCAGAGAGAAGGGACTAGAATGGGAGGGGTTGGGGTGTTGGAACTGGGACTGGAAACAAGCCCAGAGGTGGAGGGGGCAGGAAGAGCATTCCCGGAGAGGGGGCTGTCATCTGGGCTGTGAGTAGGAGAAGGGGGAGTGAGATGGTCAGACCCGCACCCCAGGAAGATCCCTGCCAGCACAGTGAAAGACATGCTGCCACCTGCCCAAGCCAGTGGGTGGCAGGGTCAGGAAAAGAGGTGTGAATACAATGGTAGAAGGCCAAGTCCCAGGCCTTGTAGCAGTGGTCTGCGGGAGGGCAAGAGGATGACCACTGGGGCCTGGGAGGATGGTGGCACCCTCTGCAGGGACACAGCTGGAGCCAGACTGGGCAAATGGGATTGTATGAATAGGTTTCTTTGCTCCCAGGTTACTAGGAACATTTCTATTTCAGCCACATTGATCCTTGTCATTACACTTGATTAGAATAATCTGGTCCTGTTGCCAATTAGAAAAGACTGGTATTGATTGGTTCACACAGCCTTGTCATCTGTGCTGCCTCTTGTCTGAATCTCTTTACTAACTAGCTAAGTCACTGCAAAGTTACCATTTCAGGGCTCTGATAGGAATCCTGAGTGCTGTTGGCTCTGTCCCTAGTGCAGGTGGTAAAGAGCTCCGCATCATCAATCTTAGGCTTGAATAACGTCTTCTTTGAAAAGAGTCTTTCAGGAGTCAGGAAGTGCAGGGTTAACCCAAACCCTGCCCCTCCCAGAGGAGCTGGCTGCTGGGTTTCATGTTTCACGTAGAAAGAAAGGGGATGCTGGGGGAATTTTGAGAGCCAAGAATTTATCTCTGCCTGAATAACAGTGTGAACTTATAGGGTACTTGAGGGTTTCCAGAGTACTGCCCATTGGGTCATTAAAACTAGAACATGAAAAGTGAGTCATTTTGTTGCCCTTTGGGGTGAATAAGAATCCGGGCATCTTTGGAGATTGGCTCTTGGATCTGGCCATTAGAAAGTGGCCCTGGGTCAGATACACAATGGTGGGACCAGTCGGCTTAACAGAAAGCTAGTGACTCTAAGGTTGATGAGGGGATGGATGCTTGGGGTGGGGTCCAAAGGCCTTGAGCGGAGCTCGCGCTGCAGAGAGGAAGAAGCTGGCACCCACTTCTCTGTCCACAGAAACGATAGCTCTTTCCATTTTGGGGGCTTTGGGCGGTTTTCTGGAATATTCTAGATTGTCCACACTATGGGATCCTCTCCTGCCAAGTCTTTTTGGGTGGACAGAATTGTGGAATCCCTTCCCTTGGGGAGAGAGAGGTGCTAGGGAGTCAGGAGGAGGGCCCTGACATGGAGGAAAGCGGAGGCAGGTAAAAGGAGGTGAGGGCAGGCAGCTGGGGCACTCAGAAAGAGCGAGCAGTGTTTTGTTCCATGTTCCATCCTGAGGACATTGAGCAAGGAACGCAGCAGGAGTGTCGGTCCCTGTGGTGACCTCAGGCAATGGCAAGATGGACAGTGAAACAGTCATCCGCGAGGCCCTGGGAAATCATTACCTTGTTTAACATCAAAGGAGAAGTGGCAGGTTCAGGCTCAGAGCACGACCTGGTATCTCAGTCTGTGGGAAGGAGGTTCCTTGTAGAGGTGGCAGGCATGTGAGGTCAGTAACCAGATTGTGCCCAGCAGTGGCTTCTGCCCACACCAGGCAGCCTTTGGATGTCCTGCCATGCCCAGGCCACAATCCATGGTTCTCAGAGGATCCTGGGGGCATAGGATGGGCAGCGGTCCCTTCCTGCACATGATAATGGAGAGACACTGGAGTGCAGGACAGGACAGTCCTGGGCAGCAAGAAAGTTTCCAGTGTTAGACCCTTCTGGGGATAGAAACCAGGCCAGAATTCCCCTGCAGAGAAACCAAAGAAACCAAATGCTTGCCAGAGGGTTTGTGTTTTCTTTTCATGTGTCTACCTCACAAAGACAGCTTGGCCCCTCTAGGCCGATGGAGGGGAGGGCCTCCATTTCTTGATCTGTAAAAAAGCTGATTGCAGGGGCGGCTAGGTGGCACAGTGAGCAGAGTGTCTGCCCCAGAGTCAGGAGGGCCCAAGTTCGCTTCCAGCCTCAGATACTTAACACCCACACAAAAACACTAGCTGTGTGACCTTGGGCAAGTTTCTTCACCCCAACTGCCCTCCAAGAAGAAAAAAAAAACCTGAAAGAAGCTGCTTGATTTCCTTAAGTGGTTGTGAAGCATGTTGGGATCATGGATGTGGTAGGAGTGTGCTTAGAGGTTCTCAGGAGCCCTGGCTGCTTCCTGGTCCTGGCTTCTCATGGTCCTGGGTTTGGGTCAAGCAGATCCCACACAACAAGCTACTGTGACCACTGAGGCCCAGTGAGAGGGCTGTGGGATCCAGTAAACGCCACACTTGCATCTGGGGCCAGAAGGCCTGAGTCAAGACTCTACTCTTCCATATGAAACTGCTTAGATTCTGGGTCCTTTTTTTTTTTTTTTTGGAGGGGGAGGGCAGGGCCATTGGGGTTAGGTGAGTTGCCCAAGGTCACACAGCTAGTTTTGTGTTAAGTTTCTGAGGCTGGATTTGAACTCAGGTCCTCCTGACTCCAGGGCTGGTGCTCTATTCACTGTGCCCCCGAGCTGCCGTGATTCTGGGTCCTTTTTAAAAATGGGAAGTATATCTGTGAGGGAATTGCCTTGTGAACTTGAACTGGGTGCCTGTCCTAGACCAGGCTTGGATGGTACCTGGTCTCTGGCTTACTTGTCCTTCTGGGCTGGGGCCACATCCTTTCCTGCCTTTGGGATCACCACCCATTATGCCTCCATTGGCCTTGGCAACTTTCATCCACCTAAGCCACTCTGCCCTACCTCCAAATATCCTGCTCTCTTTTCCTCTCTCCACTCCCATGTCTCAGATCTCTCTCCTCTGTCCCCTTCATCCAGTTACCAAATTCTGTCATTCTGCCATAGCATCTTTTTTGCATCCTCAGCGGAGATCATATTTGCTGGTCACTTAGCACAGTGCCTGCCACACCACTCCCTGTCTGGTATGGGAGGTGTTTCTCACCCTACTGGACCCTCCATAGAAAGGGCAACTCATGGAGCTACCAGACAGACCCCAACATTTGGAACCCTTGTGGCCCTCTGGGAACCTGTCTTCCAGTGCCCCTGCGATAGGTACAGGGAGCCCCCGTACTTCCTTGGGCCCTGACTCCTTATCTCTAGCCCACTCATCTTCTGAGTCTTGCACTGTGCCCTGGGGAACCCCACTTTCTTGTGATCAGGACCTTGGGAAGTCCTTGGACAATCCTTCTAGCTCCTTGCTTTAATGGATTTCGTAGAAAACTGGGGAGCCATATCCCTTAACCCTTCCCATTTGTGGTCCCTCCTCACAATACTTCAAACTCTTAGGAGCTCAGCCAGCATTCTCCCCTCCTCCCCCCCCAGTGACCTTAGTGATTCTGACAGCTGTGTCCCCATGTCCCTGCAGCCAGGGGCCTCAGGCCTGTTCCTCTCCTCCCACATACCACCTTCCTCACCTTGCTTTCTGATATGTCTGTGCGTGCTCCCCAGTGTTATGGTTCGTCCTCACCTTTCTGAATGGCTGAGGAGCTCACAGAATCAGCTGGTTTCACTGATTGCACATTGACAGCTCCCATCTTGAGCCAGATCCCTCGGCTCACCCTCTGCTTCTGCTCCCTGGTGCACTGACCAGAGCTTCGTCCTTGAAGCCTTTCAGACCCTCAGAGAACATCTGGCCACCATCCCTCTCTCCTCCCCTTGTGTTACCTATTTTCCTTAGGTTCTCCATCTCCCCTCCTCACTCCCCTGTAACAGTCTGTCCACCTTGGCCTGTCTGCAGCAGCTTCCACTGAGCGCTGCCTCCTCTCTTCCCCTCTCTGAATTATTGTCCCATTCTGACAACTCCCTGGATGACCCTATGGAGCCTCACACTCTGTACGAAAAGGGGGAGGAAGGAAGGAACCTTGGAGACATCGGTGAGACACGGGAGAGTGCCTAGAAGGGGCTTCAGAGGGAAGCAGAAGCGGGATGGAAGACCTCCCCCCCTGGCTCCCTATTTTGTGACTTAGGTCTGTATCACTTAATAGTGAATTAATCTGCTTCCCCCAGAGCTTATGGGACATGACTGCACTTCTGGAGAGCAGATGGTGGTCACATTACTTGTGTTTTGTGCCTGTTTCCCAAGAACCCTGGGTGGTTTGTTTTTTGTTATTGGCATTCATTGCTTTCAGAGCCAACTTTGAGCACTTGCAGCAAGGAGGGGCAGGTGAAGGTGATGCCCTTGACTTGGAGCCCTCCCCCTGTGCCAATGTCTCAGGGTCCCAGTCTCTCCTTTTGGAGGCAGAGAATATGTGACATTTTGGCCAGCATTCAGATGAGTGGGAGCACACCTGAGCTCTAACTGGCAAGTTGGGTAGGCGGGGAGGTTGTGTTTGAAGCCTGGAACCTCAACTAAGAGGCCAGGGTCCAGACACTGCTGCCTTTGAGAAGTTCTGGGGACTCTGGGATGGTGGTGGGTCTGTTGGGTTGTGTTACATGCACTCATTTAGCTGTCCTGCTATCCTGTTCTGTAACACACCAGTTCCAAACTGCTAATTTGCTTTTAAATGCCGACTACTGTCCAGACCACCAGGGGTAGGGAATCTGTAGCCCTTTGTCTCCAAACTTCACAGAACACATTCCCTTAATAAAAAGATTTGTTCTGTAAAACTTGAACTCAGAAGGTCGCACCTGAGGACCAATAGGGCCTCAGGTGGCCTCGAGGCCACAGGCTCCCCACCCCTGGTCTGGATGCTGGGCTGTTCCTGCTAGTGAAGAGGGCATTGAGAGCTTTGTGGAGACGCCAAAGGCTTCCCAAATGGAAGGACTGGCCATTGCATTGGGGCGGGCCAGAGCCTGAGTTTGGGTGAGGGTGGTCATCAAGGGCTGATCATCTGCTGAATGCTGTCACCTTGGATTCTCCCAAACAGTGCCGACAATACGTGGGAGCCTGAGGAAAACTTGGATTGTCCAGAGTTAATTGAAGCATTTCTGAATTCTCAGAAGGCTGGGAAAGAGAAGGATGGAGCCAAGAGGAAATCTCTATCGGACAGCGAGTCTGATGACAGCAAGTCAAAGAAGAAGCGTGAGTCGGTAAGTGTTCTGGAGCTCATGGCTGGAGTGCTTCCTGGGAGGGCACTTTCTGGGGAGGAGCTTGTGGAGGGCCTCCCGTACTCTGGAACTGGTTATTCAACTTGTGTTGAGTCCTGTGTTAGTGACCTCCTGGGGAGGCCCATTCCTCGGGGCAAATGACCTCTGCCCTCACTTGTGGACAGCCTGCTTCCCTGCTCTTGCTTCAGTTTCCACTCTGGGGCAGACAGCCTGGGATTCATGCCAGCCCCTCCAGTTCAGTGATCTGAAGTCCCCCAAGCCCATCCCCACCAAGAGAAAACAGTAGGAAATGCCAAATCCTTCTGGGTTGGGCCTGTGAGGCCCAAGCATTGTCAGCACCAAATCACACATGAGGAAACATGTTTTATTACGTGTTGGGCTCAGCTTTAGCCATCTTCCGCTGGCTCTTGATTCAGGGGCTCATTCTCCTACATGTCCTCACCTAGGATGCCCCTTTAAAAGTGCACATTCAAGAAGAGGGCTTGTGTTTGGATCTTGGGTGGCCTCCATCCACCTGTGTAATTCACACATATTGTTATCTCCCAAGAAGGGTCCTCTCACATTGTATAATGTTATCTCAACTCCACAAAAGCCCCTTGGCCAGGGGAGGGTTTGCTTTCTGGTAGCACCAGAGCCTCCATGAGCAGGCCAGTTCATCACAGGTGATTGAACCACCAGGTTTGGGGGCCCCTGAACTAGACAGTGTTTATGTAGTCAATTCACTGTCTAAAGTAAAAAAAAAAAAATAGGCTGTTTTAAAAATTGGCAGTTGTTACCTTTGTCTTCTAATTTTTAATTGCTCAGACAAATCTCAGAGTCCCCCTTCTCCCCCCAGAAAATTCTGCTCTATGATGGCACTGGGGGTGGCGAATCTACAGCTTCTCTCCTGTGTGGGGATATTAAGTGTTGTGACCTTGATTGAATTACATGAAAAGGCAATCTGAAATCTTAACTGCTGTTAACAAAAAATCAAATCAAGGAGTTTGGTACCTTTCCAATGGCACAGCATGTACTGTTGTACATTTCGGTATTCTGTATTGAATTTCAGTCATCCAATAATTCATATTAAATAACTTTAAAATTTTAGTCTTTTTAAACTGACCTGGTTTGGTTGGGGTTTTTTCAGTGCTGAATGTAGATTCACACTTGAGCCACTTAGATTTTCTGATAAGGTCACTCATTGTAGCTTTTAGAAAGTTATGTCCACTCCTGGGCTTTGTTCTCTTCCTTTTTGAAGTGGGGGATTTGGACCAGAAGTTCTAATAACGCTCCTCTCTATAGCCGGCCAGAATCACGGGGCAGTGGGGAGAGCATTGGCTTAATGACTCTCTGTAACCTTTCCCGACAGGCAGACAAGCCTCGGGGCTTTGCGAGGGGCCTTGACCCAGAGCGAATCATCGGGGCTACGGACAGCAGTGGAGAGCTGATGTTTCTCATGAAGTGGTAAGGACTCAAGTGAGAGGTGGCCAAAAGCAGCAAGGCAAAATGGCCCACAAGGAAGCATTTGTTAAGCAAGTGCTTGCTAGGTTGTGTGTGTGTGTGTGTGTGTACACGCATACACATGTTGGGAAATAGATTTAATTTAAAAGTAGCCCACCCATCTCTAGGCAGATGTCCTGATCGTCCATGCCTCAAGGCTGCCCAGGTGGGTACTTGGAGACAGGTGGAGCTTGGAACACTGAGCTTGACTCTGCAGGAGGGAAGTTGTTTTTTCTTTGGGAGAAGGTAACTTGAACAGACCCTTTAAGGATTAGTCAGGTGTGTGTGAACCACAGAGGTGGAGGAGGAGAGTGTTGCCAGGGGTGTCTCCTCAGCAATGACCCAAGCCTGTGGGGAGTGGCCAGAGAAAGGGTGGCTGCTGGGAAATAGCAGAAGGGGGTGGGCTGTAGGAGCTCACCACCAAGATTCAAGGCCTGAGGGTGAACTGTTCAAAACTATACTTTTTTTCATCCAAATAAAAGTATCCCTGGCAAATTAATCTGTGTTTGAATATATTTCATTTTTAGTGATAGGGGTTAACTTGCTAAAACCACAGCAAAAGTTGTCCACTAATATTCTTTGCTAACTTGTTAAAGGTTGGAAAGGGTCATTTGGCAAACAGGATAAACACAAGTAAGGAAAGATTCAGGAAGACAACCCTATAAAGAGGGAGAAATAAAAGACTGCAGTAACAGGCACAGTGGTCAGTGGCCATCAAACAAAGCATGTTCTCGAGATGAATGTTGTAGCAGACAGCTCAGAGAAAGGGGGGGTGGGGAGGTGACTGCTTTTAGGGATGGTATAAAAAGTGTAGCCTTCCTCAGAATACCTTGGAATCTGAAATGACTAAATTTTGAGTGATAGAGTTTGGGCCAAAGCCAGAACCCCTCACCTCTTAAAGACAAATCTTTCTCCACTTGCAAAAAATGAAAAGATAGCTTCTGACTTGGTGAGGAGCAGGGGCTGGCTGTAGCATATCTAAAGGAACGGGGAAGCATCGAGGCAGTTTTCTCTGAGTCAATGGCCCTGTCCTTTATAGGAAAATTGCCTTGTATCCCTCTCCCCTACAAAAAGATCTGTTGTAAAGGTAGTTTAGACCAGTGACCTTTTTTTTTTTTTTTTAACTATGGGGCTTAATAAATTGACTGCCAGTACTTGGCTGGCTCTGTGGGCCCATTGATATTAGTTACTCAGTCCAGTGGTATGAATCAAAAGCCATCTTTGCCTGCACATCCTGTTCAATAAACAGAATGTGTATGTAGTTTAGGTAAGTTCCAGGGTGTTAGGACTTGAAATTAAAGGAAAGCTGTTAACCGTCAGATTTTCTTGGTGATCTTTTAATTTCATTCCATTCTCAAGATAAGGATAATTGAGTCTACTGAGATTCGTTCAAATTGGAAGAAACAACAGGGTGAAATGTGAAGCCATTTGATTTGTGCTGCAGTCAGATGAGCTGCACTGGGTCCTCAATTTTGGAGAATGTCCCAGGACCAGCAGACTCAGAGCCAGAACCTCAAGTAGGTTCCAGTTTGCCACACAACCTCAAGACCCATCAAAGGCCTAACCCTCACCCTAATTTAATTAGCAACTTAATTGTTCTTAATTCATCAATTTTAAATTGTGTATTTTGGTTGTTTCTTTGACCCAGCTTTTTCCACCCTCTACACAGGAAAGATTCTGATGAGGCTGACTTGGTACTGGCCAAAGAAGCAAATATGAAATGTCCTCAGATAGTCATCGCCTTTTACGAGGAGCGACTGACCTGGCACTCCTGTCCTGAAGATGAAGCACAATAATCATTTATGTTGCTTTTTAAAATATATGTGTGTGTGTGCGTGTGTGCGTGTGTATATATATATATATATATGCATACATACATATATGTATATATATATATATATATATATATAACAATCTGGATAGCGATTCCATTCTTTTGTTAGCAGTGTGAGCACCATCTACATCTAATGAGAACTGAGCTGGGTAGGTTTTAAAGTAGGTTTTTGTTTGGTTTGTTTTTTGTTTGGGCTGGTTTTTATTTTGCATCAACAGCACTGGTAACTGAACAAGTAAATTCAAGCTTTCTGCATTTACTTAACATTTATCACAGAAGAGAGCGTTTGATACTATGGAATTATTAAACTTCTTCCACAGTAGAGAAAAACTTTTATAAATACTGATTAATACTTTCTGTAGTCACTACTCTGAATCCTAAGAAATGTTTAACCCCATGTATGCCTAAGGTTAGCTGTCTGAGACAATGTTGTGTCCGCGTAGAAATCTGACATTCACTTGCAACCCAATTTACTAATAAAAGCTACATTTTATACCTAGAGATAAATCCATTGGAAGGTTACAGCTGGCAACCATTTCCCATTATTGCTCAGTTCTGGGGAGCTGAAGACCCTTTTCCTCCTGACTGGCAGAAAAAGTGCTGCCTTCACTTTTCCAAACACTAACTGTTCTTGAATAGAATGATTTTGTAGGCACTTTGCAACCTTGCTGCAGTGTTCATGGTAGTGGAGTGTGGTGCTCAGTGTCTGGACCCTATGAAAGTGGTGGTGAGCGTTGTCCCTGTGGGTGCAAAGGCCCACTCCACATTATTATCTGAAAGGGATTCTCTCCCCAAAGCCTGGTTGGCCAGATCTGGCCAGACAAGAGCCAAGGCTTCCCGTGCTGATTGGCAGCCTCCCCACAGCTCCAACAGCTTTGATTGTTGATGGTTGCCCAATCCTAGGTTAGAAACATGCTTGGGTAAATGCTGCCAGAATTTGTTTGAACTATTTACCTGAAATGTTAAAATAGAACCATTTTGGCCTTGATTTTAAAAAAGAGAAAAATTTGGACTTCCTGCTTCAGAAAGTAGGGGTGTCCCATCTTATTTTACTAATTAACCAAAGGCTTCTCTCTTAATCATGTAGTAACACACACCCCACCTGCTGGAACGTACATATTCTGCCCAAAGGGCAGGCATCTGGGGGGTTGTGTTTTCCTAACAATGGGCATAAATGGGGAAGCAGACATACCCACGTTAGGTAGTCTTCTATACTCTTGATGTGCATGTTTTTCTTTCTTTATCCCAACCCATCCCTTCAACACATAGGACCAGCCTTTTGAGTATTTGGGTCACTTGGCTTCACAGGAGTCAGGCAAAAAAAAAAATAACTTTGTAGTCATTGGAATGTTATACAACTGTATATTGTTTACTTTATTGTAAATACTGGTGAACAGTGGTCAATAAATAGTTTTATATTCTTCCTTTACATGCAAAAACTTTTTCTATACTCCCCTCACGGGAGGGGGGCAATGGGTACCATGAATCCCAGCCTTGCCTAATCAACTCCCTAAAAAATCAGTGAATGTCACCTTACGTTCAGGACTGTGTCTGAATGATCCATGGATGCCTTTCGTTTTTTTAATCGGGTATTTCCTGATATACCTACCACTAATATTAAATCCTGCTGTGTAACAAAGAAAACTGATGTCGTAAAACTGACAGAAAGAACCCATAACCACATGTGCAATGTTTGTGCCCATAGGCTCCCACCAGGAGCCCACAAGATGAGTTGTTGTCCTTCATACATTGTTGCAATTGTCTACACTGGTTCCGCTTTCTTCACTTTTCCATCAAATTTATACGAGTCTACCTGTGTCTCTGAGTCACTGTGTTTATTTCCTAACGGTGGCTACACCAGAGGAATTTGGTCAAATCGTTAACAACTCAGTAAGCTTAACTCCTGAGTGCCCCCTCCCTGGGCCTCCATTTTTTCTGTAATATGTGGGGTTAGACTAGATCGCGTTAATGTACTCCAGGAACAAGATTGATCATTACTTAGCTTGAATTCTCTGACCCTACATAGTGACCTTTGGTATGTAATGTTATATAATGTACTTACACATGTTCCTTTTACTAATCTTTGTCTTGTAATTATAGTTTACAGCTAAAATTTATAACTACTTGAGGTCCCTAAATTCTTGGGGAGAAGTTTGAAAGTGACATCTTCCAGGGTGATGGCAGGGTCTGCCCTGAAACCTCTGTTCCAACCCAGCTTAGTATTTCTCCCATCACAGAACAGGCATCTGACAGGTGCCAGATACTAGACAGGACACCAGGACAAATAGAGAAGAGAACTGGGGAAGGACGATTGAACTTAAAAACTGGTCAAGCTGCCCTCTAATCCAGCCCCATGGGACAATTATTAAAATGACTCTAAGGCAGCTACCAAGGGAACAGGAAACATCGCTTTGGTCTCAGAGTAGCGTCAGGGATAGCTTTCTGGGTTCCAATGAAAAGGAACAAAGCTAGTGGGAAACAAAAAAGGGTCACCCTCCATGGCAAAATTGGGAGTCTTAGATTCTGAGGGAGACAAGGGAGGGGCCTCAGAGAGGATTTAGCCTAATCCTCAACTTTTTAAGAAGTGCTGGCTTTTTGGACAAACTTAAGTTAGAAGCCCCTGAATTCAAATCCGGCCTCGTGCTTACAAGCTGTGTAACCCTGGGTGAGTCACTTAACCCTGATTGCTTTTGTTCTGAATTGGAGATTTGTGACAGAAAAGCTAGCTACACAGGACCGCCATGATGGCATGTGGGCCACATTCAAGGTCAGCAGTGCCCTTGATTCTGAGAGGGACGTGTATGTGGTTCTTGAGTGTGGAAGTGCAGCACTGATGAACAGAGCCCTAGTGTGATGATGACTGGTTAGTGTTTCCTGGCAGATTCTCTCTAAAGCACATCAAACATGGTCATCCAGCATTCTGCTAGCAGGCCACATGGCACTGGCAGCTGCCTCAGCTGAGAGTCCCTCCTTGGTTCCTTCTCAGGAAAATCTGGTCTGGCCTCCAGGGTGGCCCTTTGCCCTGTATTCAGAGGAAGTGCTAGGGCTGAGGGATGCTCCTCCGGCTCTTTCTGAGTCTTCTTGCCTTCTCATCCTGGAATTTGTTTCTGCCCTGACAGCCCTGTCCTTGGTGAATTCTCCCAGAAGCTACACTTTGAGGAGGTGCCCAGACCAGCCATACTTGTCATGATTTCACCTGCCTTTATGTGGGTACCTCCCCCTTTCCCTTCCTTCACCCCACTTTTTTTTAACTATTATGTGTTGACTTCCCTGTTAAGAGTGTAAGTTCTTTGAAGACAGGGACTTTGTTTTTCTGCTTGTATGTATGTGCATTCCCATTCCTTAGTAAAGGGCCTAGCCAACAGTAATCACTTAATGGATACTTGACTCAGTTGATGGTGGGCCTGTGACTAAGACCCAATCAGCCATCTCCTACTTTTGGATAGCTCTTTTTAAAAAATATTTTTTTCCCAGTTACATGTAAAAACAATGTTAACATTCTTTGTTCAGATTTTGAGTTTGAATAGCTCTCCTAAGGAGGACTTTGCCACTTTATGAGTTCTGCTGAGGCCGTGCAGAATAAGTCCAAACCCTCCTGTGCACAGTAGCCAGCCTTCGGACCCTTAATGGGATCATAGGTTTAGACCCAGAAGGGACGGCAGAGGTCATGGGGTCCACCTCCCTCGTACAGAAGAGGCAGCCTCCTAAGGCCAGAGCTCTGCCCCTCCACCCTGCCCCAGTCTTCTCTTATGTCCCTCAATCTTTCACCCTCCAATGACATCACCATACGGCCTTTCTCCATGCTGATTACCTTCCTCTGGATGCTTTCCAAGTTAATCAGTGTTCTAAATGATGGAGCCTGGAACTGAATGGAGTTTTGAGACTTTGTTTGGAAATCAGTGCAACTTTGCCTTCAAATCCTGGTTACATAACCTTGGGCAAGTGGCCTTTCTGGGCCTCAGTTGGACGAGATATTCTGTGAGGTCCCTGCCAGGTCTTGGAGGGGAAGCTGGAAGACCACCTTCTAACTAGCCCCTTCCTCTGTAAAGAACAGTGACATCTGCCCTAGAAGCTGGGCTAGTTTTTCCTGAAAACATATTGAGGAACTTTCCAGCAAAGATGGTTACCTTAGCTGGAGGTAGACCATCTACCTCCCCCACAACTTCAACAAATACCCCACAGTTTGCACCAGGCCAAAAAATAAGAATCCAGTGAGAAGCGTGTTACTTCTTCCAGCCCAGAACTGCAGAAAAGTCATCCAGATGTTCAGGGGCCATAGGCAGGGTGACCAGGTGTAAGGGGATGCAGATTTGGAGATCTTCCCTGCCCCAGGCTAAAGTGCGCCTGGAGCCTGGGGAGGGAGGCTTGGTTTTCAGTAGATACTTCTTGATTGGGCAGTGAGTCAATAAGGTTGTTACATTCTCTGAGCCAGGAGAAGGCTATATAAGCCCTGATGTGTAGCTTTGTTTTGGGACTCACTTTGAGAAGTGTTCTGTGATTTGATCTGAATTCTGGGAAGCCGTTGTCCAGAGCCACCCCCCCTCCCTTTGAAAAACCCAGATGTTGACTGGGTATGGATGTAATGGTTGGACAGTTTGGAAATCTGTCTACTTGATCTGTTTCTGTCTTGATAATTCTGCCTGTATACTTTGAAGTTCGGGGTGCTGACCTTTTTCCCCTGAACAAGGTAAACGATATATGTCTGACTGATTAAAGTAAGCTTGTTAACCCATTTTAAGTTGCTTTCCTTTAACAAAGCAGATCCAAGAACCTGTATGGGCAGCAAACCCTGAAGACGCGCTTGGGGTGCTTGCTGCTACACCAGGGTAGATGCCTTGCGGGTATGATAAGAGAGCAGTCCTAGGCACTTCCAGATAGGCCTGGAAGGAAGCCCTGTATCCAAAGGCAGCAAGAGTGGAGGGTGCTTCAGAAGCCTCCAAAGTCCCAGGAGCAACCAGTGAGGATCAGACATCCAGCCTTGACATTCAGAACTGGCGTACTACATTCCGCTCCTTCTAAGATTGGCTCCAGTAGGACTGCTGATAAAGAGCTCTCACTCTGAGGTGACAACATAGAAATAGCATTTATTTTTGTTCTTTGTTGAAACTCTGTGATCAACAATTATGGACATACCATGTTCAATAACTGGCATTCTCTGGGTACTAGAATAAAAAGGCTCCAGCTTTTTAATACCTTAAAAAAAAGGAAGCAGAGACTGGGGGGGGGGGGGGGGGGGGAGTAGATTTTCCATAAGTACATTGCATGAATATCTAGAAAAGATGAATGAAGCAAGAGATAAAAATTAAAAGCTCTCCAAGTAAGAATTAGAAGAAATTGAAAGTACTACAAATTTAATATCCCAGCTTCCGGATTCTTTGGCCCAGGGCTAGGGGCCCTGGGCCCTCAGACATTAATGAAATCAAGACTGTCCAAGAGGTAGAAGGGACCAGCTTGGGGATTGGGAATCCCGTGCTCAATGGACATTACTGTTTTATGAGAGGCTTGTGTTCAAGCCAAGTACGCATAGGCAAAGTGGAGGAGTGCTGAGTGTGACTCATTCACCCCAAAATGGCTAATTGGGTCAATCGATACATTTTTTATTATGCCGATAAAAACTTAAAAGATTTCCAGGAATACTACCAACTAAATAACTTTCAGAACCAATCATAAGGTGACCATTAAGATGATGTACCTAATTAAATTAATTTGTTTTTATTTCATTTAATCTTTTTGCCTCATAAAGAATGATCTTTTACAGGAGCTTTCAACCTGGCACAGATGTATGAGACTGCAAGATGGCAGCCTTCAATTAGCTTGTTTATTAGAGACCTAGAATAAAGAGTAAGAATCTTTTTAATTGAGTTTGAGGCCGATGACATTCCAGAAAAGCCTTTGGATTTGGGGATGAAAGTCAGGATCGATGCCTGTTTCATACCCATTGCTTGTTCTTGGACAAGGGGCATTCAGATGAGCAAGCCAAGAATTCGTGAAAGCTGATTTGTGCATATTTGTGATCCTAGAAGCCAAGAACTTGAGCAGGCAGATGATCTCTCATCACAGGAAATCTCCTTTCCCATCACAGATCTCTGATGATATCTTACCATTTCAGGGCAGCAAAAAGTGGTCCAAGAATATTCTATTTTTTATTTGTCTCCCCTTTTTTTGTGGGGGGGGGGGGATCCAGACTTGTGATTTCACATATATGGGAAACTTTTGGCAGGGAACTCCATCTACCTGTGTAGACTGTCCCTCTTCTGCAGCTCTAGTCTTCAGAGTGCTGCCTGGGGCACTGAGGGGTTCAAGGGTCCCACAACCAATATGCTTCAGAGGCAAATTTCAAACTCCAGTCTCCCTAACTCCAAGGCCAGCTCTACCAGCAATGACATGTTGCTTGTCCCAAATTTCCAAGCATGTGAATGTAGAAAATGGAAAAGTTAGAAGAGGGGAGGTTCTGAGGTTCCTGTTCTGTTTACCCACACCAAAAATGGGAACACACACAGGCAAATAACAGCCCTTGCTGGAGCATTTGTTCAGAATTTCCTCTGGGTCTATGGTTCTCAGACTTTTACAAACTGCTTAAAGAATCATAAATTTGGAACCAAGAGGGCACTTTCAGGGTTACCTGGTCTAATCTTAATTCCCATTCCTCTTTCTAAAGGCAAAAATCTTGGCTAACCATGTACCATCAATGTTGGTTGGCAACTCACCTTCTTAGATTAATTTATGGATTGAATCCAGTAGACTGAAGAGATCTGATTTATCAAAACAGGACAGATTAAGAAAATAAAGGAAGATTTTTAAAACATGGACTAGTGAGCTTGGAGGACATATCCATAACTTGGAAGAAACCCTCCTCCTAAAGGATAATGGTAGACAATGGGTAGGAGGAAAGTGAGGTTTGAACTGAGGTCTCTTGGGGTTAAGTGGTGCAGTAGAGGAGGACCTGAGTTCAGATCCAGCCAAAGACACTTAATAGCTGTGTGACCCTGGCCAATTCACTTCACCTGTTTGCCTCAGTTTCCTCACCTGTACAATGACCTGGAGAAGGGAATGGCAAGTCACTTTAATTAATTCTGCCCCCCAAGACCCCCAAACTCACAAAGGGTCAGACACAACTGAAACAACTCAACAACTATTGCACTCTAAATCACTGATCCTATGATCTTCACAAATTAGGAGGAAAATTCTTCTCAAGTGGAGGAGAATTGTGTGAGAGGAAGGAGCTTCCATCATCAGAGAGCTCTGGCAAGCAAATGGCTTCCAGAGTTGTTTCCGATGTCTATAAGTAATTTCGGTTGTCGTTAAAAAAAAAGAAGAAGAAGAAGAAATGCCTTCCACTGAGGCAGATTTGCTCCTGTTCCAGGCTAAATGCCTGGAAGGGCTGGCCTGCAGAGAACTGGGTTGTCTCGCCCCCACCGCTCCCTCAAACACACCCTGGGAGACATTCCCTTTGGTCCCCCAGGATGTGTCACCTCACAAGGTTTTCAAACAGGGCTGGCCTGTGCCTGGGATACTCAGAGCTTCACTGATTTGTCCAGGATCACAGAGGAGGGTCTAGAACTTGGGTTCTGCAGATCCAAGACAGAGAGAAGTCTGGGGGCACAGAGACAGAGCCCTTTATATGGCATTTACCAGCCCCTTCCTCCATTTTCAGGCTCCTTTATGATCCCTGTGCTTTAGGGCACGAAGGACCATCTTTGATTTTTGCTCTTGCTGTCTCCTGGCTATGTAAAGTTCCCCCTCCTCACCTTTACTTCTAGGAATCCCTGCCTTCCTTCTAGGTTCAGTGGAAGAAGCGTGTGACATGCCTAAGAACAAGATACATTGGGATCCTCAGTTACTGATACTCTTGGGAACCAGTCTATGACCCTCGCAAATCAAACGGGATTCAGCTTCATGAAAATAATAACTAGTATTTATATGACACTTATATTTATTTATATATTATCTCATTGACCCTTATAAAAGGATGGGAGGGAAGTGTTATTATTTTTGTCTTCATTTAAAGTTGAGGAAACTGAGCTGGACAGAGGTTAAGTGACTTGCCCTGGGTCAAACAGCTAGCGTCTCATCAGAATTTGAACTCAAGTCTTCCTGATTCTAAGTCTAGCACCCTACCTACTGCATCACCCAGCCACTCTGTTCAATTCCATTCCATAAGCTTTTATTACTATGTGGAAGGCACTGAGGAAAGACATGGAGGAAATACTGTATGGTGAAAGACAAGAAAAATCAGAATCTACACCAAGTAATTCCTGGGGTGAGTAGAGCCTGAGCAACCAGGAGAATCAGGGAAGGCCTCTTCCTTTCCTGATGGTGGTATTGGAACTGAGCCTTGGAGGGAATGAGGGATTCCAGTAGACAGAGGTGAGGAGGAGGGACATCACCTGCATGGAGGGCGCCTCGTACAGAGTCATGGTGTCTGGAGATGGATAATCACGTGCCTGGAAATGCTAGTCAACCACTTGAGCTAGAATGTAGAGCAAGGAGAGTAAGTCAAGGGTCAGCAAATGCAGGCCACAGCCAGACTGGGAAAGGCTTCAAATGCCAAGTGCAGGAGTCAACGGGAAGCTACTGCAGCTCTTTGGAGGGGAGGGTGGATCCTGTTCTAGAAAAGCATCAAGGTGGAGACCATTTCTCTTTCCTATTTGTTGATTTTTGTGGGAAACTTGTCCCCTGGCCATGCCAAGTGCCCCATGGGTGGCTGTAATAAGAATGTAAATTTTAAAGATCTTCCCTGCCCCTAGGCTAAAGTGCACCAGAAGCCTGGGGAGGGAGGCTTGTTTTTCAGTAGATACTTTTTGATTGGCCAGTGGGTCAATAAGGTTGTTACATTCTCTGAGCCAGGAGAAGGCTATATAAGCCCTGATGTGTAGCTTTGTTTTTGGGACTCACTTTGAGAAGTGTTTTGTGATTTGATCTGAATTCTGGGAAGCCGTTGTTGAGAGTCCCCCGGCTTTGAAAAACCCAG
>NW_027185797.1:29289294-29326849 GCF_028583685.1 Petaurus breviceps papuanus | reverse complement strand
AATACAGACAGATGTTAGTTCTTGCTTTCATTTGTCTAGATCTTCTCATCTTTTTTGATGGGATTCAGACCAAAACTGTCATGGGACAAGTCACTCTCCCACTCCTATTCAGGATTCTCAGACTCTGATGGGTAAGCTTTCACCTTCTCTGGCCTGGAAATTAATCTCTAAGTCACAACCATGTGCATATATTCAATAAACATAAATAAACAATTCAATGTTTCAAGTTCAATAAACAAATAAACAAGCAGCTTGGAGGACCCACCAGGCACAGGGATGAGCACAGGAGATATAAATACTAAAAGGAAAGGCAGGCCATGCCCTCTAGGAGCTTACAATCTAATGAAGTATGATAATACTTAAAAGAAAGCTGAAGGAGCTGGGGGCGGGGGATGTGGAGGAGGGTACCTATCTCAGGGGAGTACATGTGGATGGGAAATGAGATGTCTGTCCTAGCCCAGTTCCTTAAAAGGAGGAGTTTATTGCTCCAGCCTCCAGTCCCAGGGGTAGAGGCACCAATGAAGTGTGAGAACCAAGGTTCATTGGCTCTTGTAAAATGATGAGATTTGCCAATGATGAGTGTACTGGGGGCGTGGGGGAGAAGCCCAAAGAATCCATTTTCATAGCAGGGACAGCTGGGACTGAGCATGGGATGCCAACTGCCTCTCCCTATGTTCCTTTATGAAACTTTGCTTTCCCTCATGAGAATGTTTTTCTACCTGTGTACCCAGGGCTTAGCTCAGTGGTAAGTACTTAATAAATGCCTTAGCATTCTTTCATTCACAGTTAATGTTCTGTAATCTATTGGAGAAGAAAAAATAACTGTTTTTTGTAATTGAATAAAAGTTGCAGGTGTCATGTCAGCTCAGCCTCTGGAGGCATCTTGGGTATCAGATTGATACCATTCTGAAAATTAGCATCACCACCTCCACTGCTTTGAGAGCAGGAAGCCTTTCCTTTTAGTATTTATATCTCCTGTGCTCATCCCTGTGCCTGGTGGGTCCTCCAAGGATGTGCATTGGGAAGACACAAGGGAAACACACCTTCAATCTTATCAGACATGATAGATCCAGGGTCCTGTTACCAGGGGGTGGTACCATGCCTTCCAGCTCCCACTTCCAGGACACTTGGGCCACTACATCCCCCAAGCAATGACTACCCCATTCTAGTACCTGATGCAAGCTGTCGGATTGCTCGTGGAACAGAGACTCCCCACAAACTGTAAAATTGACTTCTGTTCAAGGAGAAAGAAATCAGGCTCAAATTTATCTCTTGAATGATCCCTAAAGTTTGGCAGACTTCCCAGGTTGAAAGGAGTGTCAGACCCCTAACTGATGCTATTCATATATTGATCAATGTTGTAGGTTCCCTTTCCCCCAGAAAAACCAGACACTCTTAAATATGCCAGATTACAGATCAAAATGAAGGCATTTGTAGGGAAAAGCAGACAAACTCCTAGAGTCAGTCTCAGAGCTGAGCTGTGGGCTCTTAGAATAATTCCTTAAAAAGAAGCAAATTAAACCTACCCACTGAGCTTCTGACTCTAAGGACGTTGCTGCCAGTCAGCTGCCCTCTCGCCCTGGAGCTTCTCTCCTCCTGCCATTCCTCACTCCCCATCTCGACACACTGGCCCCTTCTCTCATTACACTTGTTGCTTTGAGTGCTTGCTCAGGAGCTGGGAATCCTATGACCTGTTGCTGTTTGGTCATTGCAGTCATGTCCAACTCTTTGGCTTTTCTTGGCAAGGATACTACTGGTTTGCCATTCCCTTCTCCAGCTCATTTTTACAGATGAGGAAACTGAGGAAGACAGGGATAAGTGACTTGCCCAGGGTCACACAACTGTGTCTGGATTCAAACTCATGAAATAGTCTTCCTGATTCCAAGCCCAGTGCTCTATCCACTGCACCACCTAGCTACCCCATTTGTGAAAAACTAGATAGCTACATTTAAGAAGACCTAGACATGTGAAGCCACGCAGTTCTGAAGGAGCAGCCCTAGATTTCTAGTCTGAGGAGCTAGACTGAAATCCCCACCCTCCTCCCCATATGAAAGAATTAGACCTTTCAGGTCCCTTCCAACCCTAAAGCTATGACCTATAGTTGGGACTGAGAGATATCCCAGAGCAAATTCTGAGTTGGAGAAACAAGTTAAAATGAGTGATAAGCCCTTGGGATTGAATCCATTCTTACTAGAGCTCCAAGTTTAGAGGGACTAAGGGCCATAGCTTGCATGCTAATTAACTCCTCTCACACATCCTCCAGGTCACATTCATTTTCCATCACTCTGCATCTGAATTTTCTTGTCCCAGTGACTCATTCCTCTGTATCTTATGGGGAACCGAAGAAAACCCAGTCAGACTGCTTGTTATGGAAGCATATTAAATCCCCCCTTCTCAGTTTTTTCTAGAAATATTAAGAAGTAATATTTGTCTGATTGAAAAACCTTTCTCAGACTTTTCCCAGTTTGAAAATATGTAAAAAGTAAAGACTAAAGGTAAAATCCCAGGTGATTAGATAAAAAGTGGAGACCAAACTTCTCTCCTTTCCATCCTGGATTTCCCATCCCCAGAAGCAACTGGCCTGTGACCCCCTCATGGGAAGCTCCCTCCCCAAGAAGTCAGGAAGAATGGTGATGATGATTATTGGAAGGAAGACCTTTTCAGTCCTTGACCCAAGTAATCAAGGAAGAATGGGAGGGGGAGTGACTATGGTGGAATGTTAACCACAAACTGTATTTAACCTATTATGACCTTTTCCTGGTTCAGGATTTCTATAATTGTTAACTCAGATTGTCTTGGGACAGAGAGATGTCCAAGAACATGGGTGATTATGTCAGTGTGAACATGTGCCTCTATAGGCTAGACTTGGATTTAAAATAGAGTTATGTCAGGCAACCTTGAGCCTAAATAACAAAGTACAGTATTAATATTTTCTCTTTAACACTACTGACCTCAGTTAAGTTCACCCATAGGGGAATCACAAAAATTCAAATCACAAACATTTATTCCATTCCTATTATGTGCAGGGAACTGGAATAATAGAAGTTATAAGGACAAAAACGCCCCCAAGAAGGAGATTAGATTCTACCAGGGTCATATGACATGTCTTCAGATAAATAAACACAAAAGAATTCTATGTAATTCCAAGTTGTAGGAACCCCTTCACTAAGGATGGGAGGGGGTCAGGAGCCTTGGGAAGTCTAAGGAGGGATCAGAAGGTTTGTGCATTTTGATAGGGAAGAATAATAAGAATGCTTAGCAGCAGTGAGAGCCCTGTTGAGGTTCCCTTTGGATCCTCACAACAATTCTAAGAAGTAGCTGCTATTATCTCCATAATAAGCAGATAGAGATTAAGCCCAGGAGTCACACAGATTTTAAGAGTCTGAGGGAAGACAGAGGAAGAGGTAAAAACAACAACAGATTATGGTCAGATTGGGGATTTCAGAATTCTTGAACATGAAGGTGGTGCATTTGTGGGTGATGGCAAGATCAAGAGTGTGACCATCTTTGTGTGTGTGTGTGTGTGTGTGTGTGCGCGTGCGTGCGCGCGCGCGTGCAAGTGTGAGTGTGCGAGTGTATGTGAGGTAGGGTGGAGGAGCAGCTCATGGGAAGTGACTAGGTTGAGGATCTGAGTGGTTAGGGCATTTGAGGCTGTAATGGAAATGCAAATTTAAAGATCTCCCCTGCCCCTAGGCTAAAGTTCACCTGGAGCCTGGGGTGGGAGGCTTGTTTTTCAGTAGATACTTCTTGATTAGCCAGTGGGTCCAGAAGATTGTTACATTCTCTGAGCCAGGAGAAGGCTATATAAGCCCTGATGTGTAGCTTTGTTTTGGGCCTACTTTGAGGAGTGTTCTGTGATTTGGTGGAAACTCTGGGCTAGCTGTTGTCCAGAGTCCCCCCCCCCCCCCTTTGAAACCCAGATGTTGTTTGGTATGGATGTAATGGTTGCACAGTTTGGAAAGCTGTGTACTTGATCTGTTTCTGTCTTGATAATTCTGTCTGTATATTCTGAAGTTCGGGGTGCTGACCTTTTTCCCCTGAACGAGGTAAACGATACATGTTTGACTGATTAAAGTAAGCTTGTTAACCCATTTTGAGTTGCTTTCCTTTATCAAAGCAGATCCAAGAACCTGTGTTGGCAGCAAACCCTGAGGACGCTTGGGGTGCTTGCTGCTACAGAGACAGAACCTATATGTTTGTTGAAGTCCCCTAGTATGAGGGCAGCAATTGGGGAGAAGATTGTTAGCCAGTTATCTCACTCATTGAGAAAGGAAGGGGGGTGTTCTGGTGGTGGGTAGACAAGAACTACCATGATTTTAATTGAGTGGTATGTATGAACAGCATGAACCTCAGAGGAAGAGAGGCTACTGAGCGAAGGAGGAAGGGGGAGAACCTGGAAGCGGTAATGGGAAACAAGTAGTTTTCCAAGGCTCCTGACTTGACTGAAGAGAGTGAGTGAAGGGGCAGCCAGGGATGGGGAGGGTGGACAGGGAGGCTGTGTCATCAAGGGAAAACCAGGTTTCAGTAAAAGAGAACAATAGATTTATGATTGTTATTTATGGAACAGGCATTCCAGTGAGCACATTGGAAGGGCCTGGGTGGTTAGATTGCAACTTTGGGGTGGGAAGGTATACTAGTAATGGAATTTGAAGATCCCCTTGTATTGGCAAACTAACAGGTACTTAGCACTGAGGAGCCAAGCTCATGATTGTATCAAGTATTGCTCACAATTGTGTCAAGTATTAAGACCAGAACTTGTGAATCCCACAGTGGGATGGACTTCCTGATGTAACAGGAAGGGGCTGGAACAGGGAGGAGCTAATACCTTATATAAGGAGAAGCACAGGCTGGAGAGTCAGAACTTCCTGGACCAAGCAGCCTAGAGGAGAACTGGAAAAAGTGATTTTGATTGTGAGAACAGAGCTTATGGTGGCAGAGCTTCTGCTGAGAGCTTCCAAGAACCAGGCTGAGGAGAAAACTTCTGAGAGTTTCCAAGAACCAGCCAGAACTGCCAAAGACTTCCAAGGGCCAGCCAGAGCTGCCAGAGGAAGCATGACTGTGGTGTAGGTACTTTGTCTGTTTTGGGTCTATGTTGATTTCACAGGCAGAAAGTGAATTGATGAGGATGCCCACAAAGTGAATGAATGTTATTGTGGCTTTGTTAAGCCTTGTCTTCCCAGTAACAGAAACTTTGAAGGACTTGAGGTGGACTGGACACTGTGAGCTTCAATATGGAATGGGAACTAGAGGAGGAAGTGCACAAGAAGCTGGAAAAAGAACTGAGAGCTGTCTGCCTTTGAACCCAGTTGACAGTTTGGTGGGATTCAGGTAGGAGGAGGGACCATGGAAGAGGAACAATGGAAGCTGAGAGCCTGCCTTGGGTCAAGATGAAAAGACCTCTCCTTGGGTATTTAATGCTGACTGATGATACACTTCTTCAGGATCAGAGGGCATCATAACCCTTGAGACCCACTGCCTGATTACAAAGTAATAAAAGGTGTGAAAGCCTTCCTACAAGCAAGCCTTCCCTAAGCAAGCTTCTCTAGTTAGACTCCACATGAGGCCTATTAATGGGTGGAGAAGATCTTCAACTCCCATTAACATTACAGTTACATATACAGCTAGAGCCATTTAGGGAGATATCTCAACTGCCTTTCAGCCACTGTATGTCCAGTAGACATCTTAAACCCAACATGTCCAATTTGGAACTCATCCAAGGGAGAGAAGGAGAAAATTTGGAACTCAAAAAATTATTTTTAAATAAATGTTAATGGGGCAGCTAGGTGGCGCAGTAAATAGAGCACAGGCCCTGGAGTCAGGAGGACCTGGGCTCAGATCTGGCCTCAAACATCTAACACAAAAACTAACCATGTGACCTTGGGCAAGTCACTTAACCCCAATTGCCCTCCAAAAAGCAAAAAAAAAAAAGTTAAAATTATCTTTACGTATAATTGGGAAAAAAATTAAAATACTATATTAAAAAAACCTGACTAAATGGAACTCATCATCTTTCCCCTAAACTCTCCTTGCCTTTTACCTTTCCTATTATTTTAGAAGGCAACATCATCCTCCTGGTCCCCCAGCTTAACCTTACAACCAGGCTTACAGCTCTCTCTTACACCTCATATCCAAGTTGTTGCCAAGATCGACCAATTTAACCATTGTAACATCTCTCCAATTTCCCCCTTCTTTCCTCTGACACTGCCCCTATCCTGGTGTAGGCCCTCATCACCTTGATTATTGCAGTAGGCACTGAAGGGGTCTGCCTGCATCAAATCCCCACTCCAGTCTCTCCTCCATTTGGCCATCAAAGCAATTTTCCTAAAATATAGATTCAATCATGTTACCCCCCCCCCAACTCAGAAAACCCCGATATCTCCCTATTGCTTCCAGGACTGAATACAAATGCCCTGTTTGGCATTCAAAGCCCTTTATAACCTATCCCCCTCCTACTTTTACAGCTTCTTACACCTAACTATCTGCCATGTACCCTTTGATCCAGAGACACTGACCTGGTTCTTCCATGAACAAGACCCTCCATCTCTCAGCTTCAAGCATTTTCTCTGACTGTCTCCCACCTGGAACATTCTCTCTTCACCACTCCAGCAATCTCTCTGACTTCTTCCTAAAATTCCATCTTCTACAGGGAGTCTTTCCCAATCCCTTTAAGAGGGAGTACCCTCCCTCTGCTCATTATTTCCTACTTATCCCATACATAGCTAGTTAGTACATATTTGTTTGCCTGTTGTTTCCCCCATTAGACTGTAAGCTCCTTTAGGGCAGGGGCTATCTTTTGCCTTTTTTTTTGTATCCCTCGTGAGGGGTTGACTTGTACATCTCCAACCCAGTTTCCCTGAGGAACTTGGACAATGTAGGTCTTATCAGAGCCAGCAGGAGCCATGCACTATTGCTGGTGAGCTGGTGAACTCATATATCATAAAAGGTAGGGGGAAAAAAGCTTGACAGCTGTAACTAAGAGAGAAATATCAACAATCTCAGTTATGCAGTCAGTACCACTCTGATGGCAGAAAGTAAAGAATTAAGAAGTCTCTTAATGAGGGTGAAAAAGGAGAGTATAAGGGGTGGCCAGGTGGCACAGTGAGTAAGAGTGCTGGCCCCAGAGTCGGGAGACCTGGGATCAATTCCAGGCTCAGATACTTAACAACTTAACACCCACACAAAATAACTGGCCGTGTAACCTTGAGCAAGTGACTTAACCCCGATTGCTTATTAAAAAAAAAAAAAGAAAGAGGAGAGTATAGAAACTGGCTTAAAGCTTAACATCAAAAAAACTAAGATCTTGGCAACTGGTCCCATCACTTCCTGGCAAATGGAGGAGAAGAAATGAAATCAAGGTCAGATCTTATATTCTTGGGCTCAAAGGTCACTGCAGATGGTGACTGCAGCCAAGAAATTACAAGATGCTTGCTCTTTGGAAGTAAAACTATGGCAAATCTGGACAGCCTACTAGCAAAGACATGACCTTCCCAACAAAGGGCCATATAGTCAAAGCATTTGCTGGATATATCGCCAATGTGTGCTCAACCTCCCTTTCCAGGCTTTTCAACATGATTGCCCTTTATACATACATTCTATGTTCCAGTCACATAGGCTTAATTGGATATCTCTCACACACATCTTGCACAGACTGCCTTACTAGGTCAAAAAACTGAACCTTCTTCATCTTTACTTCTTAGAATCCATAGCTTGTTTACACGTTTCACCCTAATACCACCTCCTTTCAAAGCACCATTTATCAACTGGAGAATGATTCTTATGCTTATAGATGTGAATCAATTTCTAATCTCTCTTAGAAATGGAATCTTTATCAGAGAAATTTACTGCAAAGATATTTTTCCCTAATCAACTGATTCTCTTCTAATCTTGGCTCTTTTGGATTTTGGATTTCCTTGTACAAAAACTTTTCCATTTTAGATAATCAAAATTGCCCATTTTATCTTCTGAAATCTTTATCCCCTGTTTGGCTGGGAACTCTTTCCTTTCCATTTCCTGACTCCAAGCCTGGTGCTCTATCCACTATATATAGAAGAATAGGCTAGTAGTTTCTTATGCTTCCATTCATTGTATATTTAACCTGTTCCACTGATGAAATCTCTCAAGTTTTTAACCAATGCTAAATTTTTTTAACTCATCTTTTTTTTTTTTTTTTTTTTTTTTTTGGGGGGGGGGGGGGGGCAGTTGGTTTTGTTACTTGCCCAAGTTCACACAGCTAGTTTTGTGTTAAGTGTCTGAGGACAGATTTGAACTCAGGTCCTCCTGACTCCAGGGTCAGTGCTCTATTCACGGTGACACCTAGGCACCCTGCTAAATTTTTCTAAGAAATACTGCTTTCTAACATCTTTTGAGATATGGTCACCTTCCTTCCCACTTTTTTTTTTTCCCAGCCTAGAGATGAGTGCTGCCCAGAATCTCCCCTTCTCTCTCTAAGAAAACTGGGTCCCCAAAGGTAAGAACCAGGAACTCTCCTCTTAGCTGGGAGGGGCAGAAATGATGATGATGATGATGATAAATAGGAAGCATTTAAAATTTGTTTTTGAGTCATTTTTCAGCCCCTTACAGTAGCATAATTGTTAGAGCACAGGACGTGGAGTCTGAAAGCTGTTGTTCAGTCCTGTCCAACTCTTCATGACCCAGCTGGGATTTTCTTGGAAAGAATACTGGGAGTGGTTTGCTATTTCCTTCTCCTGTTCATTTTACAGATGAGGAAACTGAGGCAAACCAGGTTAAGTGACTTGCCCAGGGTCACACAGCTAGTAAGAGTCTAAGGCCAGATTTGAACTCAGGAAGATGAGTCTTCCTGACTCCTGTGTAACGTCTTTAAAGTTGTAAAATCCTTAATATTTGACGCATTTGATCATCTTGGTGAAGGAGGTGTTCTAATTACCCTCATTTTACAGAGGAGGAAACTGAGTATGAGAGAAGCTAAGTGATGGGTCTAGGATCACAAAGCTCATAAATGTTCAATGCTGAATTTGAACTCAGGTCTTCCTGACTGTACTTCTCACACTCTTTCCACTTAATAGCACAGGAAGCTCTAATGTCCAATTAATGGCTAGTAGAGTCAAGGAGAGTAAAAGCCCTTCCTGATTTCCCTTTCCTCTGAGCCTTCTCTCAGAGATTAAGTCCAATTAATCCTGTCTAAGGTGATCCCAATTAAGTCTCCCTAATTAGAATGTAAGAGCCTAGGCTAGGTGGCACAGTGAGTAAAGTGCTGGCCAGGAGTCAGGAGGACCCGAGTTCCAGCCTCAGACACTTAACACCCACACAAAAAAACTAGCCCTGTAATCTTGGGCAAGTTACTTAACCCCAATTGCCCTCCAAAAGGCAAAAAAAAAAAAAAATGTAAGAGCCTTGAGGGCAGGGAATATATGTATTTTTTTGTTTTTACTGTTTTTTTGAATAGCCAGCACTCAGCTTATAGATTTGTTGTAAACAGAAGGTAGGAATGCTCCCAGGAACCACTCTGAGGCCCCCTCCGATGGCCTCCAAATGAGGAGAAAGAAGTTCATAGAGGGTGTGTTGGTTCAGTTTTATGAATCCTGTGTAAAGGAGTGATTCTAACCCAACAGAAGGAACCAACCAATTTATCCCAGATTCATTCTCAGCAGCCCAAGCCAGTCTTTTCACCTGAAATCAACAGGACTAAATCACTCACCTCCCCTGAGGTTATGGCAATGTCTCTCCATGTGTAGTCTCCACTGGCTGTTGCAAGGTGTCCCCAAAGGAGGAAAAAGGGGGCTCTGAGGCTTATTGGACTTGACTGGTCACCTTATTCAGGCTTTTACATCTTCCAAATTAGTCTTCTCTACTGAGTAGCAGCCACAGGCAGCAGCAGCCTAGTACAGATAACTGGACAGAGTTAGAAAACCGGAATTCAATCCTGCATCTGACAAGTTCGTCCTGTATGAACCAGGGACAGATCACTTTATATCTACGGGACTGGGCAACTTCCCAAGATTGGGATCTGTGTCTGGGGAGGGGATTCTCCACCTGGTAATTTCCAGTGCTGGCCCAAATCACAGATCCTTCCCCTACTGGGCAGCAGATAATGGTCATAAAAGGATTAAAATTTAAATGATTTCTCCAAGAGGGAGAGTAGTGCCTGGAGGTGACCCAGATAGAGCACATGGCTTGAGGCAGGAAGATCTGAGTTCAAATGCAAGCTCAGATACTTACTAGCTGTGTGACCCTAGGCAAGTCACTTAACTTCTGTTTGCTTTAATCCACTGAATAAGGAAATGGTGAACTACTCCAGTATCTTTGCCAAGAAAATGCCATGGACAGTCTGGTCACAAAGAGTCTGATATGATTGAATAACAAGAGTGGTGCAGTGTCAAAACACATAGCCCACAGCTTGCATGCAACAATGCAGCCCAAACCAGGTCAGAACGTTACTGGGAAATACTTAACAAAATAAATAAAAATATAATAAAAGACAGATAACTTTACATCTTAAAACTAAGTTGATTTGAAGCCTTCAGGGATCTGTAGGTATGTCGTACCCAAAACAGGAGCAAGACCCAAGTAACAATTTAGAAGCCAACAGTTAGGTATTAAGTGAGCAGGAACTTGCAGAGGCTAAAATTAGTGATTGGTCAGTACACATTTTGAAACTCTCCAGCACCAAGTCTCCCTAGGTGGGGGCTAAACCTGGCAGCTCGCCCACCAAGGAGAGCAGATTAGGGGAGGGGACCCAGAATGGGGCCAGGTACAACAGGTGCAGATTAGTGACCCCAGATTCTCTTTGAGTTTGGCACTGCTGGAGTGGGAAGAGTCCCTAATGATTGGGGAGGCACCGGTCCAGGGTTCAAATCTTAGCTATACTGTTGTTGAGTCCTGAAATAAATTAAACTCAAAAGAAATGAAAATATAGAGGAAAAGGCATCTTTAATCCAGATAAAGAAGATTGAGAGCCTGGGGGCACTGCCATGTATCTGAGTACTCGTATCTACAGAGAAAATTTACAGAAAGGTTTTTATATATTCAGAAGGGAAAAGCTGCAATGGGGTGGGGTAGGAAAGGGTGGGGTGGAAGAGTCATATGAGGAGTGAGGCCTTGTCATGAGGTTCCAGCCACTTCTGGCCATCTGAGCAAGAAAACCCACTTCATAAAGCTTTTGTGTTTTTTTTAAACAAATACATTTTTAAACTGTTTTTTTTTTTTTGAGGGGGAAGACAGGGCAATTGGGGTTAAGTGACTTGCCCAAGGCCACAGGGCTAGTAAGTGGTAAGTGCCTGAGGCTGGATTTGAACTCAATGCCTCCTGACTTCAGGGCCAGTGCTCTATTCACCTCACTACCTAGCTGCCCCTATCCTTCAAATTGCCCCAAACTTTAGTGAGAGGTCAAGGGCAGCCAGGACTAGCCCAGAGGGTCAAGGGGTAGGGTTAGCTTTTGTTTATAGGATAAACAGAGTTGAGATTCCCGGAGTGGAGTCCAGTCCAACCTAGTAGAGTGGGCCATAAGAGCAGCAATACTATGACTCTCCCAGGATTCCCTGGGGTGTGGGGCTTCTCTTAAGACCTCAAATTGGTCTGTTGATAGAGAAGGGACTACTACATTTGATATTAACAATATCAAAATTAGTTTCCCTGACACTATTTACTAGTTCTGTGACTCCCAAAATGTTACTTTACTTCTCCATGATGAGGTACAGGCTCTGGGAGCCCCCTTGAGCTCTCCTTGAATCTTTGAGGTACAGGCTCTGGGAACCCCTGGAGCTCTCCTTGAATCTTCCCACATAAGGCATTTGCCTGAGGCCATGAGCCTTAAACTGTGGCTCTGCCCAAGTCTTTAGCCCCCTTCTGAACAGCAATTTCCCACCCTTGATAATCCTGTTCCACCCTAGAACTGGCCAGGCCCACCATTGTCTGTCATTTCCAGGTAGCCTTTAGCAACTTCCCACCCTTAATCACCCATTACTGGAGTATTACCTCATTGACTCCTGAAGACCATCCCCAAACTTCTCCCCTAGACCACCCCTAGATTCCTCCCACAACCGTTCTGTATATAAGACCCCATCTTACCTCCATGTGGTATGGGAGCTACAAAGAATGACCTAGCTGGGGTGGCCAGGTGGCTCAGTGAGTAAGAGCACAGGCTCCAGAATCGGGATGACCTGGGATCAATCAAATCCAGGCTCTGATACTTAGCACCACACCCAGAAATAACTGGCCGTGTAACCTTGAGCAAGTTACTTAACCCCAATTGCTTAAAAAAAAAAAAAAGAATGATCTAGCACAGACTTATTCTGTGTCAGATGATTCTGGCCTGCTTGCCCAATACAAGCCTAACAGATTCCGAGGCTCCTTAAGAGTCTACCCAATATGTCAGACTGTCAACAAACTTTACTTTCCTTTGGCTGAGTGAAGGTTTGAGTTGAATTCATTGGGCAGGACCTGGCGTGTTGGTATTTTGGGGTCTCCAGAGCAACCCTAACCTTCTTTATGGGTAACTTCTTCAAGACCTCAATTCTAAATCTAAGACCACATTTTTAATCCCTTTCATGGCTCCCCACACCCGTTTCTATAGGATGTAAGTAGCAAATGCTTCTCCTGCCTAGACCTTAGAGCTAAAAGTTAACCTTTTAAAACCTCAATTTGCAAATTTTTGAGACCAAATGAGGCTGCTCCATTTCACATAAACATACTTGACAGTGATAGGGAGGTCTTTCTTCACACGATGAGCGAGCCCCTCCAAAACAAAGATTCTTTGAAAATGTGTCCTAGAGTATTACCTTAAGGTCAAAACCCCTTGGGGAAAAGGCAATTGAAGTTTTAAAAAATGACCTAGGTAATCTAATCTCAGATGTAGCATGATATTGGAATTTTATGCTGAATTTGTTTCTTTAACAAAGCAATCCCAGAACTATAACAGCTAACAATTAATAATAATGGTAGGTTTTCCATATGTCAGTGATAATTTAACAGGAGAAAACATGACTGCAAGCTAATTCAGCATTCCAGAAAAAAGCAGGTGAAGGTTGAGCTCCAAACAACATCTGTCCTCATAATTCCCTGGTAGGTTTGCCGTTCCCTTGGTAACCAAAGAGGGAGGGAGCAGCCCACCCTCAAACACCATTGTGGTCACCTTGGTTAGCCCAGTTTTCTCAGTAGATAATTCTTGGGGGCAGAGCTGTGTGTGTAGTACAAAGAACACTTAACTAGAAGTCAGGAGGCCTGGGTTCCAGACAGGTCTTCTATGGACTAGAGGTATGAATTTGAGCAATTTGGCCTCAGTTTCCCCATTGGTAAAATGAGTGGAGATCACTACTACAGAGACTGCTACATTCTCTTCCATTTTTAAAAATTCTGATACAGTGTTTTCTATTTCTGGCATAAATTTGCAGGGAGAATGGAGGTCACAGCATTATACTGGAAGGGACTTAATAGTCATGTAGTCCGATCTGTAGGCCAGTAGAGCACACAGCCTGTCTGCTGCTCATTCCCAGGGGTCAGACATCTTTCAGAGGACACCCTTTATTCAGCTGCTTCTAGATAATTTTGGGTAACTCTTCTATGTAATTGGTAACATCTTGCAGTCAAGTATAATGCCCTTTGAATCAACCTCACCTTCCCGCTTAATTCAATCTAATTCAACAAACAGTTATTAGGTACTGACTGGGTGCCTGGATAAGTGCAGGTCCTGGAGATTTTTGTTGTTTGTTGTCTCACTTGTGTCCAACTCTTTGTGACTGAAGTGGTTTGCCATTTTTTTTTCCAGCTCATTTTACAGATAAGGAAAATGAGGCAAATGGGGTGAAATGACTTGCCCAGGGTCACGAAGCTAATAAGTGCCAGAGGCCATATCTGGATTTAGGTCTTCCTGATTTCCAGGCCCTAAGGCACTCTAGCTGCCAGATGCTAAGAATAGGAAGATAAAAAAACAAAAATAAAAAACACAAAACAGTCCCTGCCCTCAAGAGCTTATATTCTACCGAATAGAAACAACAGGCACACAAACAATTGGGAACTGTTTCATCAATATAGAGCTCTCATGTGAGGAAAGTCCCTCCAACAATTCAGGTTGCCACCTCCTCCATAACTTACAGTCCCAGACAGCTGCCTAGACAGTCTGAATGCTTTGCCCATGATCATACAAGCTGCTATGTCCAGCTTGTATCCAGGTCTTCTCAGCTTGGAGTCCACCTCCCTTTCTGCTGCTGCCTTTAGGCAGAAAATTAGATATAAGATGTAGACAGGAGAAATATGAAGTAATTTGGGAGAGGGAAGTACTCAAGATTCGGGAGATCAGACAGGTCTCCTTTAGAAAGTAGCCTCCAAACTGTGCTTTTGGGACAGCACTAATATTCCATCACTTGATAAATGTCATAGTTTAAAAGATACACATGTGGTGTTGAAGGAGCATTGAAATGGAGAAAAGAACCTGGGGACCATGTGGGTATTGGAAGGAAGGAAACCCCTAAAGTCACCTCAAGGGAGAGGTTGGGCCCCTTTTGTAACAGCCACCCCAAGGCCTGTTTGTTCACACTCAGATTATGACTAAGCAAAAAGGGTAACTGGATGGAAGAAAAGAAGCAAGAAATTGGTTGATGAAGTGGGGCCAGGAGAAATGGAGAACTGTCCTGGATTATAGAAGGGTTCCCATTGGGGGAAGGTCTGGAACTTCCTCTCACCGATTAATTAACCAATAAGCACCTTCTATTTATTATGTGGCAAGGTACCCTGATTAGCAAAAGGGAAATAAATGCAGTCCCTGCCCTCAAAGAGCTCACCACCCAGCTGGGGAAGAAGCATACAAACATAGGCATTCACAAAACAGATACTAGGTGTGGGAGAGGAAGGTTTTGTCAGCTGGGGTCGTTAATGAGTTCAGGGAAACACAAAAAGTGAGTTTGGAGAAGTGCAAAAGCACCCCCTTGCCCTCAAGGAGTTCACATGCCACAGCAGCAACCACACTGGCATCCCTAGGATGTCTGCTAGCACAAGTTCTTAGATCTGCTTTACTAGGAAAGCTGTTTAAGAGGTCAACAGCCTTTTTTAATCACATTCACTAGTTCAGGGGAAAAGTCAGCACCCTGAACGCAGAGAAATAAAGTCCAACAGACAGGGCTCTGACCACCTGAACCAACTACACACTTTACATACATCCCCAGATCAAGAGAGCCTTTACATCTGAGCAGGTGGGGAATTCTAAACATACAGGTCACTCAGAATCTTGCGAGGGAATCAGGGAATCGTGAGGTCCTTCTCATAAATGAGCCCAAGTATTTATACACTTCTCAGAACCAGAAGGCATCACAACCCTCAGGACTCAGGGCCTAATTAGAAATTAGCAAAAGGTGTGAAAGTCTTCCTACCTGCAAGCCTCCCTTAAGCAAGCTTCCCTTAATGGGCTCCACCAGATCTTAAATGCCATTAATATTACACATGCTAATGCTGAAGACTTCATGCAAACAACTTTAAACATACACACGCTTACATATACATTCGTGTATATGTTGAGGTTTAGGGGTGCTGGGACCCTGAAATAGTGACATGCAGGTCTTGCCTCCAATGAATTGAATGCAAGCCTTCTTTCAGCCAAAGACAAGGTTTATTAGAACAGAAGGTCAGGGTGAGTGTTATTCTAAAATGCCACCATATTGGCCATACTCTCATGGAAGCAAGATGAATCTTACATACAAAAGACTGTGGGAACTGCCAAGGGGTCTATAGGAACTAAGGAGTGGTGGTCTGGGGTGGAGTCAGGTGGTAGCAATGACAGGACAGGGCTGACTGCTCCAGGCAAACCTGGGCCCCAAGGAAAAGTCCTGGGGCTTTTCCTTTTTTGGGCTCTAGATCCCAAAGACAAGGTCTTTTCCTCTTAGGGGATCAGATCTCACCCCTATCACATACTTATATATGCATATGTGTATGTGTGTATATATATATATGTATACATATATATATACACATTATATATATAATATGTGTATACCTATATAAAAACATGTGATATATGGTATATACAGGGTAATTTGAAAGTAATATTGGAGGGAAGGCATTAGCCTAGCATGGGAAAGAAAGGAACTGGGCAAGGCCTGTTATAGAAGGTGGGTTCTGAGGTGAGTTGATTAGGAAGCTAAGGAAAGGGGTGGGCAGTAGAGGGAGAGCATTCCAGGCATGGGAGAGGCCAGTGAAAAGGCAGAGTAGGGACTTGGGGTGCTGTAGGGGACTAACAGCTTGGCAGCAGCTGTCTCTGGTAGTTCAGCGGAAACTCGGCGAGAGCTAGGAGAGAAGAGGAGGCAGCTCATTTATGTGGTGGGAAGGATAGACTGGACAGGGAGATATCTGGGGCAGATGGCTATTGCAGTAGCCCAGGGGAGAGGAGCTAAGGGTCTGAAGAGTGGTCACCTGTGTGAAGGGAACTGAAGAGACCAAGCCTCCCAGGGGGTGACTAATCCTGGTCTTGAAATCCAAACAGAGCCTGGCTCCTCTCTTTATAATCCTTCTCACTATGAGAGACAGCAAAGGGCTGAGTTTCTACAGGCCCCGGAATGGGATAACAAACTTGAAGGAAACTGCACTAGCCTTCTCATTGGTTGCCCCCCAGATCTGGTGTGTAGATATGAACAAGGAACTGAAGGATGTTTTCTTCTGATTGGGGAGAAGGGTCAAATGAATAATTATGATAATAAGGGATCGAGATTGCTTGTCACTGACCAAGGTGAGACCAATAGGGGAGTGAGCCAGGTCAGGATTAGGATAAAGGAGGCCAGAAAGCTTCTGCAATTGGCTCTCCCTGGCTGACGCTCCTTGACCGAACAGGGCTGTGCCCTTTCTCATGAGAAAGAATAAAGACCTTTACCACTTTCCTACTCAGATGCCAATTTTGAAGACCTGGCAGTGGTTTCTGTCCCACACATCATCATCCAGGTTATCCCAAGATCCTGTTGGGCCTGATAAATAGCTATTCTCTTGGATTGTATCCAAAATGATGAAAGCTCAGACCTCCACTGGGGAGGAGGAGGGAAGAGGCTTGAAGGTCATTAAATCCTGGGTCAACTTATAAAAGTTCTACCTAAATGTTATGTTGGTGTTATTCACTTGTGTCTGACCCTATCTGGGATTTTCTTGGCAGAGATACTGGAGTGGTTTGCCATTTCCCTTTCCACCTCATTTTCCAGATAAGGAAACTGAGGCAAAGAGGATTAAGTGACTTGCCCAGAGTCACACAGCTAGCATCTGAAGCTGAATCTGAACTCAGGTTTTCCTGACTCCAGCCCCTGTCCCCTCCCTTCAAGGTGCCTCTTAGCTGCCCACATTTAAATGTTTAATCAGTAATTAAAGGGTCTGAGGCAGTAAGAAAAAGCCATAAAAGTTATAAATAGGAATTAGGGGCTCTGAATTCTAAACACAGCTGGTACAGTGTGGGCACTGGTTGGGCAAGTTCCTGGAGCTCTCAGCCTAATCTGCAATATAAGGATAAGAATTTTATGTCACAGAATAGTTGTGAGGATCAAAGGGAAGTTAGTAGAAGTGACCCAGCCAACCTTAGAGGCATACACACAGGGAGGCCCCAAAGTCCTCAAGTAGAAACAGTGAAACTATATGGATGAGGTTATCATTTCAAATTTTATCGAGCTCTTGTAGTAGGTAGAATGCTAAACTTGGAATCAAGAAGACCTGAGTTCAAACCCAGGTTCAGATGCTAGTTGTGTGACCCTGGGCAAGTCACTTACCTTCTTTTTGCCTCAGTTTCCACAACTGTAAAACAGGGATAATAACAGCACCTACCTTGCAGGGTTATTGTGAGGATCAAATGAAATGATTGTAAAGTATTTAGCACTGTGAGTGCCTAGAACATAGTAGGTAAATGTTTATGCCTTCCTTTCCCCCATAAAAATTTAAAGTATCGACCCAGTTTTTATTAAAATTCAACATAGCTACTATCTTGTGCTCTATGTTTTTCTAGTCATTTCAAACTTTGTAAAAACTTTCTTGAACTGCTGCTCTGTTGATGACGGAAAGAAATGTATTTACAATTGTAGCCTTAAGACTATCCAAAGAAGGTTTGGATATGTATCCATGATAGTTCAGGTGAGACCACACCATAAAAAGTGTAATGGAAGAAAATCAGGCAATCATGGTGGCTGAGCAATATGTCATCTGAGACACACACACACAATACAATGAAATGACACAGTGACCTATCTTGCTAAAATTAAAAATTTGTCCTTCAAAATTCAGAAAACTCCAGAAATTGAAATGATTAAACTTCCAAATGATAGTTTTGTAAGACTATAGCATTTATAATTTTAAGTTTTAAAACTGGGCGGCCAGGTAGCACAGTGAGTAAGAGCACCGGCCCCAGTGTCGGGATGACCCAGGATCGAATCCGGGCTCAGATACTTAGCACCACACTCAGAAATAACTGGCATGTAACCTTGAGCAAGTTACTTAACCCCAATTGCTTTTAAAAAAAAGTTTTAAAACTGGGCTAAGTCGAATACTAGCTATCATCATCATCATCAGCTAAATGTTACCCTTGAGGGAGTATCGCTTAATGTTAGGAAGATGCTTTGTGGCTGGGTAACAGGAGAGCTGGTCTCCAAGGAAGGAGTACCTGGGCTCTAGGTACAGCTCAGGCACACCCTGGCATGGATTGCCCCAGGAGTATCCTCTCTGAAAGTCTGAGGGGCATATGGGTTGCCATTCTGCATCAGTGGAAGAAGCTTTTCAGAGTCCAAAAAGAAAAAGAATGGAGCCAATCGCCCCCTTCTTCATAGTCTTTAAACAGGGCAGATACAAAACTTTATTAGTTCAGAGAAAAGCCTGAAACAGATGTCCAGAGCTGCTCACTAGCATCATAGAGAAGATAACACAGACACCAAGCCGAAGGCTTGGAGATGACAAGGTGCTACTGTTGTACGGAAAACAAAAGCAAGATCCAAGTAACAATTTAGAAGTAAACCCTTTATTGGCACCATGTTGGCTGACGGGGCCCCTCCCCAAATCATCCAGCCCCCATTCCAGACAAAGCCTTAGCTTTTACAAAAGCAGGAACTTGCAGAGATTAAAATCAGTGATTGGTGAGTGTACACCTTGAAATTCCAGCTGGTGCCAAGTCTCCCTAGGCAGGGCCAAACTGGTAGCCCACCCACCTCTGTGAAGGAGAGCTGGTTGGGGAGGGGACAGGGAACCCAGAATGGGGTCATGTACAACACTATCAGTTGTTCTGTTTAAAGACAACATTGTACTATCTGGGCCAAGCTTTGGAACACTTCTGAGCTGCCTAGATGACATGCACAAGCATTTTAAAGATTTTGGCCTGACTATCCACACAAAAAACCAAGTGGATGAAGAATGCTGATTGTCCAGACTATGATATGCAGTTGAATGATAATCCACAAAGCTCCCCCTTTAATGGATAGGTCTTTGAGTGTTAGAGGAACAATAAATCAAGCCCAGAATTGAGCAGCAGCAGGAAAATAGGCCCTTTGGGTTAGCAATGATCCTAAACTTCTCCCTGAAACAAGACTCATCTTTAAAAAGAAAAATATCAATTCAGCAAATATAAAAACAGAAATGCTATAAGGATCCCAGGCTCTGTTTTTCATTGATCTAGATTTTTCTGGAACGATCCAATCCTTTCACATTAGACTAAATTCTTTTCTCTTTGTGTTATCTATTTCCATGGCAACAGGCAGCAGTGCTGAATTCTGGCTTCTGCAGGGTAGCAAGCAGTGGAGGCAAACCTGAGAGGGAATGCAGCCTCAGAAAATGAAATTAAAAAACGGAGAGGGAAAGAGACTGTTGGAGTCCTGGGCATGAGCAAAGCTTTTCACTGTGGGTCAAAGAGAATTTCTAATAAGTGGTTAAAAGCAGAGTACAGAAAATTGGTGGCCTGAAATGATATTAAATTATTGAAATGATGATGATGATGAAAATTGGAGGTAAGAATGAGCTCAGCAAATTTCTTCAGCCCAGCATCTTCTGGCCAGGAACGGATTGGCAGCACATCCAGCCTGGGCACGGACCTCAGAGCTGTGGGTGATTTACAGCATTGTTTTGTTCCCCTCATCTCTTTAGAAAGTAAGCCCTTTGAGGGTAAAGACTATTTGGACTTTAATCTGTTTCTACAGTACCTAGTACAGTGTTAGGCACATAGTAGGAGCTTTATAAATGTTCTCAATTACTTGATTGTTTTTGTAGAGTGATTCTATGGGGTCTTGCACTTAATGAACATTAGAAACAAGTTGGATATCTGTAAATCTAAATACTAGAATAGTTTTCAGATGTTGAATTGTATATACAGCGGGAGGTAGGTGTGCTCAATGCATAGGGCACTGTGCTTTGAGTCACTGACTTGAATTCAAAACCAGTCTTAAATATTTGCTATGTGGGTGACCCTAAGAAAGTCACTTCGTGTCTGTCTGCCTTAATTTCTTGAATTGTAAAATGGATATAATAAGAGCCCCTGCCTCCCAGGGTTATAATGAGGATCAAACGGGAAATTTATAAAGTGTTTAGCACAATGCTTGACATAGGTGCTTTAAAAATCCCTCCTTCCAGCCAATTAATCAACCAACAAGCATTTATCAATAATAGTATTTTCTTATGTCCAAGAAAAAATATTAATGCTAGACTCTGCACAATAGATCCAAATCTCCAGGCGGGGGGAAGCATTGTCTGTCCGAGAGAAACTGTACAATCCAACAGAATCCTCGTACCCTTGGATATGTCTCTCCACCACAAGATATTCTTTTTTTTTAATTTAATTTAATTTAATTTTTTTTTTAGTTTACATCGTTCATTTCCCCAAGATTTTGAGTAACAAATTTTCTCCCCATTTTCCCCTACCCACTACCCCAAAACAGTGATCCCTCTGAATATCCCCTCCCCCAATCTTCTCTCTCCTATGTCTTCCCCCATCCCCCCTCTGACTTTCCAGTAGGACATGGTGGATTTCTATGCCCCAGTGCCTGTATATCTTATTTCCCAGTTACATGTAAAATAATAATAAAAATAATTATAATAATATATATTTTAAACATTTGATTTTAAACCTTTGAATTCCAGATTCCTTCCCTACCTCCCTTGTCACCCATCCTTATTGGGAAGACAAGCAATTCAACATAGGCTGTACATGTGTAGCCATGAAAAACATTTCCATAGTGGATATATTGTGATAGACTGACTATATTTCCCTCCATCCCATACCACCCCCACTTGTTCTATTCTCTACTTTGATCCTGTCCCCTTTCAAAAGTGTGTGCTTCCAACTTCCCTCCCCTACAGCCTGCCCTACCTTCCATCATCCCCCCTCTCATCCCCTTCCCCCCTACTTTCCTGTAGGGTGAGATAACCTATTTAGTGTGTATGTCGTTCCCTCCCTAAGCCAACTTCATTGAGAATAGGGTTGACTCATTCCCTTTTGCCTTCCTGCTCTTGCCCTCCATTGTAACAGTTTTCCCTTGCCTCTTCTATATGAGATGATTTACCCCATTCTATCTCTCCCCATCTCCTCTTATTATATTCCTCTCTCACCTCTTAATTTCACCTTTTAAGTATCATCCCTTCCTGTTCAACTGGTCCTGTACCCTCTGTCTATGTATACCTGTACACATATATACACATTCTCACATATGCATCCATATACCCATATACCCTCCAATATAGACATATATATTTCTATTCCCTTCAACTATTCTCATACTGAGAAAAGTTTCATAAGTTACAATAATCGTTTTTCCATGCATGAATGTAAGTAGTTCAACTTTGATAAGTTCTTTATGATTTGTTTTCCCTGTTTACCTTCTCATGTTTCTCTTGCTTCTTGTATCTGAATGTCAAATTTTCTATTCAACTCTAGTTTTTTCATCAAGAATGCTTGAAAGTACTCTATTCCATTGAATGACCATATTTCCCCGGAAACGTGAAACTCAGTTTTGCTGGGTAGGTGATTTTTGGTTTTAATCCCAGCTCCTTTGACCTCCAGAATATCATTCCAAGCCCTTCAATCCCTCAGTGTAGAAGCTGCCAGATCCTATGTTATCCTGATTGTATTTCCACAGTATTCAAATTGTTTCTTCCTGGCTGCTTGTAATATTTTTTCTTTGATCTGGGAACTCTGAAACCTGGCTATAATATTCCTAGGAGTTTTCTTTTTGGGATCTTTTTCAGGAGGTGATCAGTGGATTCTTTCAACCTCTATTTTGCCCTCTGGTTCTAAAATATCAGGGCAATTTTCCTTGAGAATTTCTTGGAGGATGATTTCTAGGTTCTTTTTTTGATCATGGTTTTCAGGTAGTCCAATAATTTTTAAATGGATCTATTTTTCAGGTCAGTGGTTTTTCCAATGAGATATTTCACATTGCCTTCTATTCTTTCATTTGTTTGGATCTGTTTAATAGTATCTTGATTTTTCATAAAGTCACTAGCTTCCATTTGCTCCAATCTAATTCTGAAGGAATGATTCTCTTCAGTGAGCTTTTGAGATTCTTTTTCCATCTGGCAAATTTGGCTTTTTAAAGCATTCTTCTCCTCATTGGCTTTTTGAACCTCTTTTGCAATTTGAATTAGTCTATTTTTTAAGGTGTTATTTTCTTCAGTCAGGTTGTTGACTTTCATTTCATAATTTTCATGCATCATTCTCATTTCTCTTCCCAATTTTTCCTCCATTTCTCTTATTTGGTTTTCAAAATCCTTCTTAAGTTCCTCTATGGCCTGTAAGCAGCTTAATCTTTTCTGGGAGGCTTCTGGTGAAGGAGTTCTGACTTTTCTGTCTTCCTCTTGTTCCATGCTTTGATCCTTTTTGTCCACCAAAAAGGAGCACAAAGTTGGATTACTGTGCTTGCCTTGCTTTCCTCGTTTGCTCCTGGTAGGCTAGGCTAGTTCAAGGGTGGATTGATATTTTGATAGGTGGGAAATCTAGTAACAGAGGGTAGGAAGTCTAGTAAGAGAGGCTTGGGCTCAGCCACAATGTAAGGCTTATTGTCTCATGCAAATGCCTCATCAAATGGGATGATTTAATCAAGAGTCCAAGAGAGGTCCCCAGAGCCTGTACCTCAAGGACTCAAGGAGAGCTAGAGGGGGCTCTCAGAGCCCATACCTCATCAGTAATGAGTCAAAACTAGGCAGAGCAGCTGGTGACAAATGAAGAGATGACTGGGATTTTGAGGCTGCAGCAGGTTTTTTTTGTTCTATGCTCTAGCCCCAGGGCAGCTGGTGGCACAGTGGAAAAAGATAGAGATGCGGGGCCCAGCACTGGGTCTAGAGTCAAAAAGACCTGAGTTCAAATGTAACCTCAGACTCTTACTAGCTTCATGACCCTGGGCAAGTCACCTAATTTCTGTTTATCTCATAAATGAATAGAAGGAGGAAATGGTACCATTCCAATATCTCTGCCAAGAAAGCCCCAAATGCTGCCACAAAGAGTTGACTCAATAAAACTAACCCTGCTTTCAAAGGAGGTGAAACAACTCAGGGTGTGGATGTGGAAAACCTGGGGGAATACCTAGATCCTCAGCCTAGAGGCCTTTCTTCATTCCATATCTCTTTACTTCCTTAACCCAGTTCCCAAGGCCTTGGGGGAGGAAGGGGAAGGGTCCTTGACCTTGATACACTTTCTTAAGAGGAAGCCTTTAGGCCAAAGAGAAAGGGAGTAAAGGCTATTTCTGTTGCCAAAGAAGTTTGATTCAGAACTGGTAACATTCCCTCCCTTCAGGAAAAGTTTGGGAAGGACTTTAGATGGGAGAAATATTAGTTTCTTAATATTTTCAGTTGACTTAAAAGGAGGGTTTTTAGCTGCTCTGCATCTTGATCCCTTTCCAGGCTGCACTCAGGACTTTCCCTACTATCTTGCTCCCTGGAGCTCCCTCAATGGAAGTATTCTTGAACCATTCAGCCTTTCCCACTGATTGGATATTTCCTCCAAGAACCTCTATTTAAGGGGGGCGGGGAGCAACCTGGGGATCCTCCTTCTTCTATTCCTCTCCTAGCTGGCTCCAAACTTTCTCTCCCTGTAGCAGCAAGCACCCCAAGCGTCCTCAGGGTTTGCTGCCAGCACAGGTTCTTGGATCTGCTTTGTTAAAGGAAAGCAACTCAAAATGGGTTAACAAGCTTACTTTAATCAGTCAGACATATATCATTTACCTTGTTCAGGGGAAAAAGGTCAGCACCCCTAACTTCAAATATACAGGCAGAATTATCAAGACAGAAACAGATCAAGTAGACAGATTTCCAAACTGTCCAACCATTACATCCATACCCAGTCAACATCTGGGTTTCCACATCTGGGTTTTTCAAAGTGGGGGGAGGCCCTGGACAACGGCTTCCCAGAATACAGATCAAATCACAGAACACTTCTTAAAGTGAGCCCCCAAAACAAAGCTACACATCAGGGCTTATATAGCCTTCTCCTGGCCTCAGAGAACATAACAACCTTTTGGACCCACTAGCCAATCAAAAAGTATCAACTGAAAAACAAGCCTCCCACCCCAGGCTCCAGGTGCACTTTAGCCTAGGGGCAGGGAAGATCTTTAAATTTGCATTTCCATTACACTCCCCTCTGCCTTTTATATATTGCCTTTCCCATTAGAGTGTAAGCTCCTTGAGGGCAGGGGATCCTCCCCCCTTTTATATTTGTATTCCCAACTTGTAATACTGTGCATGGAATAAAGTAAGAGCTTAATAAATTTCTAGTAGGTGCTTATAAATGTTTATTGATTGATTGTTGATTGACAGACTTGGCTTTGTGGAAAGGGCTGGGAATGCCCAGTTGAGGGGGGAAACTGCTCCTTCCATCTCAATCCTTTAACATCCAGAAACTGAAAGACTTCAAGTAGAAAGGCAGCACTTGAGCTGCCTCTTGAAGAAAGAGAGGGATTCTACAAAGTAGACATTGTAGGGCATAAAGGAGCGACACAGAAGATCCCTGAGATTAAAATTGGAATTGGATTTTATTACCGAGGGACTGCTGGGGCCACATACCCAAATCAGACAGTGAATTGGCATGACACACTATGCTGGTTTTTAAAGAGATTACAATAGTCAGGTGACATTAGCTGAAACTACAATCAGTGATTGGTGTGTGTATATTTGAATTTTCCTTCCCCTGAGAAGTTTTTTTCTAGGCTGAGAGACAAGGAACCCAGAATGGGTGGAGATGGGGAACACCTGGTAGGGATTGGGGGTGGGGGGGCCAGGGGCCAGGGAAGAATGGAGCAGGGATTTTACCCTAGGCTGAAGCTCTGGCCTGAGGATCAATTAGGAGAGGGAAGGGTGGAGTTGTGCTGAAATTCCTGCTTACAGATCAATTAGGGAAATGGAAGGTGGGGTTGTGATCAACAAAGTTAGGAGGGAACACATTCCAGACCTTTTGGACTGCCTAGGGCAATGACTCAGAGATCAGAAACAGAATGTCAAGAGTGAAGATCAGAGAGAAGGTCAGTTTGTCTGGTTTGAAAAGTATAGGAATGGGAATAACATACAAGGAAACTAGAAAAATAGGTTGAGTATGATGAGGTATAGGCTCTGGGAACCCCTTGAACTTTGATTGAATCTTCCCATTTGATGAGGCATTTGCAGTCCATAAGCCTTTCCTTGTGGGTCTGCCCAAATCTCTGTTACTAGCCTAGCCCTACATTGTTCAGCTAGCCCCCACCCTTGAGCTGCCCAAAATATCTATACACCCTTAAACTAGCCTAGACCTCCATAGTCTCATCTCCAGGTAGCCTCCAGTTACCTCCCACCCTTAATCTCTCATCACTGGAGTCTGACCTCATTTGGCTCCTCCTGAAGACCCTCCCCAAACTCTTCCTCTAGACCACCCCTAGATTCCTCCCACAACCTTTCTGTATATAAGACACCATCTTGCCTTGATGAAGAGAACACCTGAGAATTATCTAGCCCAGACTCACTCTGTGTCAGATGATTCTGGCCTGCTTGTCCAATGCAAGCATCACAGATACCAAGGCTCCCTAAGAGTCTACCCAATATGTTGAACCTTTAGTAAACTTTGCTTTTCTTTAGTTGAGAGAAGACTTGAGTCAAATTCATTTGTCAGGACCTGGTGTGTTGATATTCTGGGGTCTTGAGCACCCCTAAACCCTATATACCTCTACCTTTTATGGAACCCTGACCTCTACAAGTATAAATCATGAAATTAAAAATGGAGTTGAAAAAATTTGATTCTAGATATAGTTAACGACCAGGTTGATCTGAGGGTACCTTGCCCTAGACACAAACATTATCACTTGCATCTATGACACCAAGCATTCCCATCTTACTGACCAGTGCCTTATATGACTTCCAAAAACATGGCTAAAGATCTCAGATATACATCATCTTCATCCCACTCAGTTGAACATTTCTTACCATTTCACCAGGGTTTACCTACTTTAGCATTTTACTTCTTCGAATTCCCCTAAGAACATCAGAAGACTATGGCAAATACCTTAATGCCTGCCACATTCGTCAGACAATGCAAAGACTGGATAGTGGGTGCTGGTGTACCACCAGCATGGCAAAGCTTTAAGATTTTCTTTCAGTTACTTTCCTCAGTCCAGATCAGGAATTCAAAGTCATAATTTTGAAATTTCTCCTCACCTTATCTGTGCCTGGACCTAGTAAACCCTTAAGCAATGCTAATTGGTGAACTGATGGACAGATCTGAGCAAGATGAGGAGGATCCTGTGGGCTGGGCAACCCTACCCTGGGCATATGGATGTTCTAACCTAATTGTGTGACTAAGGCATCCTATTGTGTGTAAACTCTCAGGAATGCACAAAATAGATCCATTTCTCTAAGTTGGATGGGGGCTGAGCCATGAACTCATGGATCCTACAAAAGAAACTGACTAGGCAGGGAAAGGTAGCACTGCCCACAAAGGGGGCAAAGCCCCGAATCAAAGCATCTAGCTCTGCCAGAGAGCACAGTGCCATCTGGTGTTGACTGGTGCATAGGACAGGTAGGGAGAGCTCTGGTTTGCCAGATGTCACATAACCTGGTCTTTGTGGCTGAATAGGATTAGGTACTGAGCATCATGTCTCCTGGAATCACAAATGTAAAAATGCCAGGTCCTTAAGGGTAGAGAGTTTTAAAATTTTGCTTATCGAATCCCTATGTAGAGATATAATACAATATAATACCCATTATATTATATATAAAATATACATATAATATGTATATAAATAATATACTATAATATTTATATAATATATAATATTTATATGCAAATATTATATATTATATAATGCATACATAATAATAGTAGAGTTCCTTGAATATATACCACTTTTGTTGAGACTTTTTTTCAATCTTTTCCAATTCTTTATGATGCATTTGGGATTTTCTTGGCAGAGATACTAGAGAGGTTTGCCATTTCCTTTCCTAGCTCGTTTTACTGATCAGGAAAATTAGGCAAACAGGGTTAGGGGACTTGTCTAGGGTCACACAGCTAATAAGTGTCTGAGGCCAGATTTGAACTCACTGAGATGAGTCTTCTTGACTTGGTATTCCATGTACTATGGTGCCTCCTAGTCACCACTACATATACACAGCAAGGGCTTAATAAGAACCTGATGAACTGAATTGAAAGCTTAGTAAGGGAAAGTTTTAGAGGGTGAAATTCTATCGTCCTAAAACTGCTATAATGAATTGACTTGTTCGAGGCTGTTAGCACCAAACAGTCTAGCCCAGAGAATTGAGGGAGAAACTTCCATTAAATGTGTCCTTAAGGGCTGTTTAAATGTCTTTGCCTTACAGCAAAGCAACAATAAAATTTGCTCCTTACCAAAAAAATGTAGAAATCCCCTTGTTAAAATTCAGTGAGAATTTCACTAGATCAGTGAGTTCTGAACCTTTTTCATGTTCTGGACCCCTTGGACAGTCAGTCTGGTGAGACCTCTGCACCCCCACTCAAAATCATGGTTTCAAGTGCATAAAATGAAATACAAAGGAAACCCATTACACAGAAATACGATTATCAATGTTTTTTAAAAGAATAGTTTTGGTTTGATTATCACACTGCCTGATAACCTGAAAGCAATCCTTATGGAAAGACTTGTTCATCAAAACCAATGATCAGAGAATCAAGTAAAGTTTCCAAAAAACCATTTCGGAGCCAAAGTAGTGCTTCAGAGCATATCCACGCCCTCCATCTCCTCCCCAAGTAGGGTTGTTCTATGTACAATGGGGTTACCCGATCACCTTAGCTATTTCAAGCTATCTTAATAGTAAGAAACAAAGACAGAAGCTGGCCCAACTCCCCTAGGGCTTTCGTTTCCAAGGCTTTTTTTAATTGGTTGCTTGGTTAGGAGCACAGGACTCATTTTCCCACAAAGGGCCCTGGCTCCAGGGGCTATTCACAAGAATCTCTTTAAACCATAATGCCCAGACTTTTTCTGATCTATTAATGAATTATACTGACTCCTCCCTTTTCCTTTTTGTCTTTAAAAATACTATTTATTATATGGCGTGGCTCTTGGAGTGGAGGAGAAGAGGAAAGAGTGCTGGAAAAATATGGTCATATAAAATGCATCAATAAAATTTATTTAAAAAAGAATGCCATCCTAATATGAAAGTGTTTTGCATGATTGCACATGTATATTTTATATCAAATTATTTGCCTTCCCAAGGGGGGGGGAGAGAAAATGGAACCAAAGAAGTATAAAATAGGAATGTTAAAAATTGTTTTTACACATGATTGAGAAAACATAAAATAAAGACATTCTTTTAAAAAATGTCCCTTATAGGGTATTAGGTTTGGAGCTGGATGTGCTCAAGGTCACACAGGCAGGGTCAGGAAGCTGAAATTCAAACCTGGGTCCTCCAGCCTTAAGTTCTGCACTCTTTACTGTGTCTGTGGTATTTGGGAAGGGTCCAGAATCTGGAATGCCTAACTCTAAGTGGCCCCGAGTCACAAGCCTCCTCAGCTCTAGTCTCTCTAAACTCTAGCCCTTCTGAGCTAAGTAAACCTTTCAGCCCTGAAGAGGCCCCCCAGGCCCCAGAACTCTCAGCTCTGAGTCTTAGTGAGTCTTGGCCCCTGTGGTCCATGGGGGCCTCTGAGTACTCAAAGTCCCTCTGAGTTCTGAGCCTTTTAGATACTACCAGAGCCTTAAGCCTCCTCCTAGACCAGAGGCTTCCCCAAGACCAGAATAAGTGTGTCTCCGAGTTGGAGGCTGTCATCCAAGACAGGTCATGACTGCTTCCTACCCCATCACCATCATTTGTCCTCTAGATTATGCTGGACGACCTTCAGTGATGCACTCAAGGAGGGCCTGTTCCATTGTGGGCCAGCTCTGAGAAGGAAGAGAAAGAAAGCAAATACCAGGGTAGGGTAGAAAGAACATTGCGTTTGGGATCCTGTGTTCAAATCCTGACTGACATTTAGTATCTGTGTAACCTTGGTCAAGTGACTTAACTTCCCTAGGCCTCAGTTTCCTACTAAATGGGTGGGTGGGGATGGTTAGATCTGATGCCTACAAGGTTTACTTTTAGCTCCAAATCCACAGCTCTAGATTTTTCCTTATGTTGAGCTGAAATCTCAGTGTAACTCTCAAGTTACACTGTTCCAAGTTACAAAGTTCCCACCCAGTAAGTGGTCATAGTCAGAAGGTGGTTAATTCCATTCCTAAATGACAGTCCTTTAAATGAAGTTATCCAGCCTGTACATCTCCTGGGCCCTTCTGCATCTGACCCTCTGACCTCTCTCAGCATCCTCATCACCTTCCTCTTTGGGCTCTGAGCTTGTCAATGTCTTTCCTAGAGTGTGACTGCCAGACTGAGCCTGTGGGACATGACAGAACAAATAAGTGCAGGTCTTTTCAATGCCCTGTTCTGCCTTCCTCCTTTCCACATCATCTCACTGCTCTTAGAGGGTTCCTTAGGTTTTTATATGAACTGTTTGCTCCAGTCCTGAATTCCATGGCTTCAGCTTTCCTGTGACCTGAGCAGTTTATTTGGAATTCCTGAGGCAGATGTGAAGGAAGGATGAGCAAAGGACTGATGTTAACTTGCAGGGAGGTCTCTGGTGGAATGCCAAAGAGCTCTATCTTTGGCCTACATCTCTTCAACCTTTTTTTATCTGGGAAAGCCAGTGTGAAAAAGTGGATAGAACATGGGCCCTGGAGTCAGAAAGCCCTAGGCAGGAACCCATTGCTGCTAAAAGGGAAGACAGACACAGCCAGCTCTGGTTCCCCACCCCAAATCAATTCAGGCCAACGTACAGTAAGGGCTATTCTGTGCAAGCCTCTGTTGGCACAGACAGGAAGGACAGAATAACATGGGCCACTCTACCAGGGAGATACAATGCCTACATACAATCAGTGAAAGCTAGGTAGCCCTAATCCTTAAAATAATAGAAACTTAAGTCAAGAGCAGGAAGGCACTAAGAAGGGGCTGGGGAGGATGGACTCCATAAAGAGAGAGATATCTGAGCTGGGAAGGAAGCAACTGCAGGAGAGGGAGTCTGGGCTTTCCTAGGGTGGTAGTGGGGGTGGGGGTGGGGAATCTGGGAGCCAAGCCTTAAGAGTTTCTCGGGATCTGAGTCTAAAAAGGTCAAAGAAAAGAATAAATAACCAGAGGGTTCAATTTACCTCCCCCATTATAAATGGCTCCAATTACCAAGCTGTTTGTCTGTCACCCCCTAGAGAAAATCTCTCTAGGTGAAAAATGACCTCAAAGGAGACACCTGGACACCAGGAAAGACCAGTGATCATCCTAGGTGAGAATTCCTCTTGCCTTCTGCCCTTTCGCCTTGTTGTAGTCCTTGCTTATTTATTAAAATAAGTTTTATTGATGCCATTTATTTTTATACCAGAGTCCTTTCTGGATATGCCCCCCACCTCACCCTACGGAGCCCCTACCCCCTGAGAACAAAGGAAAACCAGTCTGCCAATGCTGCTACAAAGGGACCCTGGACCCCCACTGGATTGGGATTTGCAATTGCTCAGAATTCAGAATTCCCCATCCTTCCGACGTCCTTTTCTTTGGTGTTATGACTGCCAGCGTCCTGATTGCTCTAGATTCACTCCAGAAGTGATTTCTCTGAATTCCTCATTGTTGTTTCATTACTCTCGTAATTCCTCGTTTGTTCAGCTATTCCCCAATGGTTGGGCGCCCACTTGTTTCCCCCTAGTTTTCATCTGCATCAAAAAGAATTGGCCTTTATTTCTGAGCTTGCCTTGGTCTTTCCTTGTTCGATTCAGCACCGGAATGGACACAGTCCCTTCCCTTTCTCCCATCTTTGTCCTTTTCTTTAGAGAGCTGGGAATTTAATCTCAGCCTGTTAACTCAAACACAGGCTCTTTTGGCTCTCCTGGGTCTGTAAAGAGAAGTTTGTTTATTATGATTTTAAAGTGTTCAAAGGGGCAGCTGAGTGCCACAGTGGACCGAGACAGTGGACAACTGGGCTTGGCTCAGGAAGCTTTCGGTTCATATCTGACACTTCCCAGCCATATGCCTCTGGGCAAGTCACCAAAAACCTGCCTGCCTCAGTTCCCTCAATTGTAATACAATGATAATAATAGCACTTCTCTCCCAGAGTTGTTATGAGGACCAAAGGGATAATATTTCTAAAGCACTTAGCACAATCATTTCTCATTCCCTTGGCCCCATCCAGTTTTGTTGTCCTTTCCATTCACATTGTTGCAATTGTGTATATGTAGCAGCAAGCACCCCAAGCTCCTCAGGGTGGCTGCCCATACAGGTTCTTGGATCTGCTTCCTTAAAGGAAAGCAACTCAAAATGGGTTAACAAGCTTACTTTAATCAGTCAGATATATATCGTTTACCTTGTTCAGGGGAAAAAGGTCAGCACCATTATCAAGACAGAAACAGATCAAGTAGACAGATTTCCAAACTGTCCAACCATTACATCCATACCCAGTCAACATCTGGGTTTCCACATCTGGGTTTTTCAAAGGGGGGGGGGCCTGGACAACGGCTTCCCAAGAATACAGATCAAATCACAGAACACTTCTCAAAGTGAGCCCCCAAAACAAAGCTACACATCAGGGCTTATATAGCCTTCTCCTGGGTCAGAGAATGTAACAACCTTATTGACCCACTGGCTAATCAAGAAGTATCTACTGAAAAACAAGCCTCCTACCCCAGGCTCCAGGTGCACTTTAGCCTAGGGGCAGGGAAGATCTTTAAATTTGCATTTCCATTACAGTATATTACTTTCTTTCCTCTGCTTATTTCACTTAGCTGAAATTCATGACCCTTCCCATGATTCTCTGGATTCTTCACAATCAGCATTTCTCACATGGAAATAATATTCCATTAAATTAATGTATACAAACTTGCTTAGCCATTCCCTAGTCAATGGGTGGCTACTATGTTTCCTCTTTCATGCAATTATATATTTTAAAAGTTTGATGAATATGGCACCTTTTTATCTTTGACCTCCCTGGGATATACGCCAACAATGGAATCTCATGGGTCAAAGAGGATGTACATTTTAGTCACGTTTTTAGTGTAATTCCAAATTGCTTTTAGGAATGGCTTGACCAGTTCCACAGATATACCAACAATGCATCAGGGAGCTCAAACTTGACCCCAAACAATAATCATAGCTAACATGTATATAGTCATTAAGGTTTGTAAAGCACTTTTCAGATATTATCTCCATAACAATGCTAGGAAGGAAGTGCTATCATGATCCCCATTTATAGATGAGGAAACTGAGTCAGACAGAGATTAAGTGACTTGTCCTGGGTCACACAGCAAGTGAATGTCTAAGGCTGCATTTGATCTCAGGTTTTCTTACTCTGGGTCCAGTCTAATACTCTAACCACTTAATCTAGCTGCTTCTAAAGGGAGAAGAGATATGAGAAGGCATCTCTTTTGCCTTTGCAGAGATGGGATCTATAGATGTGGAATGTTGCATTTATAATTACATTTTTTTCAATGTGTTAGTTTTAATAATAATTTTTTTCCTATTTTTAAAGTCTTTAATAGTCATAAAAACTAATATTTATATTGGTACTTTAGAATTTACTTTGCAAATATCTCAGAACACTGAGAAGTAGGGATTATTATAATGTCCATTTTATGGATGAGGAAACTGAGTCATCAAGAGATTAAGAGATTTTAGGATTTAGAGCTAACAGGTAAAGCGATGTATAAGGACAATTATTATCATCACCTCTACTTATAGGTGGGTGGTTAGGGGGTTCGATAGTATACAGAGCACGGGGCCTGGAGTTAGGAAGACTCATTTTCCTGAGTTCAAATCTAGCCTCAGACACTTACTAGCAGTGTGACCCTGGGCAAGTCACTTAACCCTGTTTGCCTCAGTTTCCTTATCTGTCAAATAAGCTGGAGAAGGAAATGGCAAACAACTCTAGTATCTTCATCAAGAAAACCCCTAAAAGGGGTCACAGAGTCAAACACAATTGAACAACAATTTATAGATAGGAAATTGAGGCTCAGGGGCATATCATGCTCACAAAGCTAAGGAGTGCCTAGGCTGGGGTTTGAACATCCTGACTTCACATGGTGCATTCTATCCCTTGCCCCTGCCTTGGATTCTCAGAAGATTAAAGATCTATGGCTGGTGGGGACTTCAGAGACCATCTAGAGTCTAGGCCAAGGAGGGAAAGGAGGTCCAGAGAGGCTAAGAGACCTTTGAAAGTCACATACACACATCTCCATCAATCTCTACTGATGATGGCAGAATCTAAATTTGAACTCCTGTCTTGTGACTTCAGGATTGACACTCTTTTCAATACATCCCATGCCTCAGTTAACATCTCTCTAGATCAGCACAGTTTTTCATTTTCTTTGGTGAACAGATACCCTGCTCAAAGGGAGTGAAACTTTTTAATGAAAATGATTGATTCATTTCTGGTCATTTTTACCTGTCATCCTTTATTTTGGAACATAAGACTGTGGCTAAGATGGATTCCAGAGGAGTTTTTCCCAAGGCAGCTCCTCAGGGAATGAATGTTTGAATCTCCCTGTAAAGGAAAAGATAGTCAGTGTTCTGTTCCAAGGAATCCAAGATGCCTTCATCAGATTTCAGACAGGTTGGGATTCCTATTCTCACTTGGTCCCAGATTCCTTTTTTCATTTCTCTGATTGAACTTAAGGATCTTTCTTCTCCATTTTCTAAGTCTAACCTCCCTCCTATCTCCCTTGATCCCAACAAGGATGATGAAGGACATCGAAGTACTAGTAGACATCATAAGCATCTATTCTGGGAATTTATTCTTTTCTGAATCTTTGCTAGATTAACTTCTGAGCTAAAAAGACACTTAGAAACTATCAAGTCCAACCTTCTTTGTGCCCCCATCCCTTTATCTATCTATCTATCTATCTATCTATCTATCTATCTATCTATCTATCTGTCTGTCTGTCTGTCTGTCTGTCTGTCTGTCTGTCTCTGTTTAATCTATTTGTCTGTCTGTCTGTCTATCCATCTATCATTTATTTATCTATTCATTCATTTTTTCACTTATTTATTAATTTCTTTATTCATTCATTCATCTTTATCCATTTGCTTATTTGTATATTTATTTTGCAGATGAAAGAACTCAGACTGAGAGGAACTTAGTGACTTGTCCAGGGTCAACCACTTAGTCTGAGGCTGGATTTGAACTTAGATCTATTCTGATTCCTAAGCCCAACATTCTACTAGCACCTCATAGGGCAAAGTATATAGGAAGGAGATGTTTATGACTGGACAAATAGGGAAACAAGTATTTTATAAGTGCCAAATGCTGTGTTAAGTGCTCCACAAATATATTTTTGATTCTCTAGGTGCTATTATTATCCAGTTGAGGAAACTGAGGTGAACAGAAAGAAGTGAAATAACTTGCTTCAGGTTCAGTTTTTCCTTGCAACCACAAAGAATAGATAAGTAAAACCAGGTAAACCAGTTACTGACTCTAACCTAAGATGCCACCTCTCCAAGATGAAGAGAAAGAATTATGATATGAGAGAAAAGGATTTCAGGAAATTTAAAACAATTTACTTTTTTTTAATTTTTGGAGGGGGAAGGCAGGGCATTTGGGGTTAAGTGACTTGCTCAAGGCCACATAGCTAGTAAGTGTTAAGTATCTGAGGACAAATTTGAACTCAGGTCCTCCTGACTCCAGGGCTGGTGCTCTATTCACTGCGCCACCTAGCCACCCCCTAACAATTTACATTTTAAGAAAAAATTAATTGATACCACTTGTTTCTTGTCCCCCAGATTTCAAAGAGTGCAAAAAGTGGCATCTCTCACCTGGGCATGACCTCCCTTGTGCACTTCTCTCTGCTTTTTAGAATTCTGAATTCCCCTCAAGTTTGAGGTCAGGGGTCACTTTCTCCATAAAGTCTTTGCTGGTATTCTCAGTTACTAGTGCCTTCCCTCCTTCTCCCTGCCCCCCCCCCCAATCATCTTACATTCATTGCTTTTGTCTATGTTCTAATGCACCTAGGTATGAGCGTGCTGTTTCCTTTAGGAGAATGTAAACTCCTTGGGGGTAGGTATAGGTTATATTTTTTCTTTGTTAATCCAGAGCCTAGCCCAGTTCCTGGCACATAAGAGATGCTTAATAAATATTGGTTGATAGACTGATTTGTTATCATAATACTCCCATCCCCTCTTATAACAAAGAAAAACACTTCAGCAAAACCCAGTCTTCTGACTGGGCATCCCTCATGCCTAATCTGACTCCTCCAGCAGGGGAGAGAGGTGTATTTTGTTCTCTAGTCTGGTGATTAAGACTATTCATTTTTAAGGTACTTTTTTTTTTCTGAAGAAAGCAGCTCCAGGGCCACCTAGGACTGGTTCCATCTGGTTCTGCATTAACACCCAGGCAAAGTGAATCATTGGCTGGATGAGTGAATGAATGAGAATAAATGACTAGGATGCAGGTGAGCCAGCCTTTGGAAAAGGACAGACAGTGATTAACGCTTGCTTCCTGACGCCTTTTACAATTAAATGTTGCTTGGATTGATGCTAAGTGAAGTTGAGGGTTGCCTTTGCAAAATTCATTTTCTGTCCCTAGGAGGCATGTCTGAAACTGGGTTCCCTAGATAGTTAAATTTTAAGACATTCCACAATCTAATTAGCTTGATGTTACCATTAGTGAAATCAGGTAAATGATGAAGTGGGCTTAATCAAACACACCACGAAACAAGATAATCATTTCAAGGCTTTGGTCCAGGCATCCATCCTTTGAGAAGCAAGAAGGAAAGAAAAGAGAAAGGCAAAAAAAAAAAATACAGAAAAGAATGCATTGGACTACTAAGATCAAGGATTCCTTGCAAATAGGAAGCATACATTCCCATCCCTCCCCCATAATCCTCCAGCATCAATTTGTCTCTTCAAGGATACCTTGAGATAGGAAATAGACATTAAAAAAGAATTTCATAACTCAAATCCCCTTAATTGGATGTTATCAATGGAGCATAGCAGAAAGAGCTGACTGGAGTCAAAGGATCTGGTTTCAAATTCAGCCTTTGATGCTAACTACCTTTGCAACCTTGGGCAAGTCACTGAGTTTTCCTGGGGTTCATTTTCCTCATCCGTAGAACAGGGGGTTGGACTAGACAGCCTCTGAGGTCCCTTCTGGCTATAAATCTATGATTCTTGTGAACTGGGGAGCACTCTCCTTAGGACAAAACAACTGAGGCCCTTTTCCCACCTAACTTGCTCCTGAAGAAAAGAAGAGAGTCCCAAGGACAGGACTGGTGAAGACCCTGGAACTCTGAATGTGAAACTGTCAAATGTGAAACTGACAAATGTGAAACTGACAGATGTGAAACTGACATTTCTAAGCCTCCATGCTTCCATTATTCCAATAGTTTGAAAAGAAGTCTTTCTACCACGTGTTGCAACCCTCCTGTCTTCTTAAAAAGAGGATGCTGAGAATACTTTCTCCTTTTCCTGAGATACCAAAGGCATGAGAAAACCACACTGGCACTGGGGCCTCTTGTCGGTTTTTTTTCCTCTTTCCTTCATGTCAAGCTGTCAACTGTCACTTATGGTGAGACTGGGTTTTCTTCCAACATGAACACCCTCCTTCTAGCTGGGTGCTTAGAACCCTCTAGACAATGCCAGATAAGTCAGCTCTGATTTCTCTAATGCCACCATATGCCTCTTAGTTACCAAATCCAGTGGCCTTTTTTTTCCCTTGCCTTCCTTTTCCTTGGTCTTTCTGTGGCTTCTGCTCCTTGCTGACCACACCCCCTTTTTCTGAATATTCTCTTAGGGTGGATAAATAGTGCAACGGAGAGCATATTAGACTAGGAATTAGGAAGACTTAAATTCTAATCCTGTCTGAGATACTTAACTAGTCATTTAAGATCTCTGAGCCTCAGTTTCTCTCTTTGTAAAGTGAGGATGATAATAGTTACTGTGAGAATCAAATGACTTAAAACATTCTGCAAATCTTAAATATATAAATGCTGGCTGTTTTGTGATTCTTTTTCTGAGATACTGCCTTTCCTAGCTATTTTCCTCAATTTCTAACTCCTCCTCCCCTGCCTCATCTGACCCTTCAGGGAAGGTGTTACCCATAGTTCTGTCCTTAGTGCTCCACTGGGGAGGTGTGTGTGTGTGTGTGTGTGTGTGTGTGTGTGTGTGTGTGTGTGTG
>NW_027185797.1:29255650-29289284 GCF_028583685.1 Petaurus breviceps papuanus | reverse complement strand
GTGTGTGTGTGTGTGTGTGTGTGTGTGTGTGTGTGTGTGTGTGTGTGGAGAAGAGATATAATGGGTGTTGGAGAATATACCCAGTCTGATTCGACCACAATCATCTCATTGGCAGGGAGGGAGGAGGAAGGAGGTGTAGGTTTTTTGCTTTTTGTTTTTATCACCTTTTAAGAAAATCATATTTTATTTTTTTAATCTGTTCTGATTGCCACAGAGCATTGCTCTCGGCATTGGGTGACATTTGAGGAAGGAAGGGCTCAGGGGTGGTGTGGTCATGAACTGGTGGTCTAGGACCTCTAAACAGCTGTAAAAATAGTAAAAGACAGGGCTCTGCTTGGGAGAAAGTCACAGCCTAAAGGGATACACAGAAATTTCCAGGTCGTCCTCTCTTCCCTTTCTCTCCCTTCCCCCCACCCCTCCCCAACTCAATCCAAATACATATACAGGCAACTCCAGCTTTTCAAGACTTATAGTTTCATGGATCTGATAATGGCTTGGAGTTGGGAGGACTTGAGTTCAGATCTGGCCTCTGACAGTTAAGTTAGTCTGTGTGATTCTGGGCAAGCCATTAACCTCTCTGAGCCTTTGTTTTGTTATCTATAAAATGGGGATTCAAACACTGGTGAGCTATAGAAATGTCAGTTTCTTTTACCTAACACTGTCTAATTAATGTCTTGGAGTAATTTCTCTGCAACTTTTTCTTTCTACAGGATGGGAGACCTGTTTCCAGGGTAGGTAAGTAGGGGAAAAGAGGGAAGGGATAGGAGAGAAGGGAGAAAGGATGGGGCAGAGGGGAGAAGCTGATAACTCTGAACTCCTGTTTGTGATTTAAAAGTTTTGGGGTCAACGGATCCTCTTTCTCCACTCCCAGTCAAAACTGCTCCTTCTACATGGGTCTGTTTCCTCATGTGCCAAATGAGGGCGCTGGACCCAGAGACCTCTAATCTGCTTTGCAGTGCAATGATCATAGCTTCTAAAGAAAAAACCCAATCTCACTTGGCATGATGACGTACCTGAGTAATCCCTGCTGAGGCTGGTGGATTATCTGAGCTCAGGTCTGAGCTATAGTAGGCCTAAAGCCAATATGGTATCTTATCCAAATCCAGCACTAAAATGTCTAGTCCCCAGAAGGGAAGCTGGCACCAGGCTGCCTAAGTAGGGGAGAAATGGAGCAGGTCTAAGCCCCCAGGGTAATTTGCAGCCCCCCAAGAGAACACAGGAGAACAGAGAACACAAGAGAACAGGAGTAGCTGTTGCATTCCCAACCTGGGAAAGGAGGAGACTTAGTCTCCAAACAAAAACAGCAGCAGCAGCAGTAACACCAACTACCACCACCAGCACCCATCACAACTGAAATATATTTCTCCATGTGGCCAATGAGCTCCTCTGGTGAGAAGGAAGCTTCAGAAATAGAGCCAGGCTTCTAATGCAAGGGAGATGAGTCAGAGAAAAATACTTCTTTTCAAAGTAAACTCTAGCACAAAACACAGCAGGGCACCTCCAGAAAGAGATTAAGTATTTTCTTGCTTGTTAGAGCAGTACAGATAGTGTTCAGTATCACACATGGTCCAAGTTAATAATTTCACTCAATTGGGGCAGTTAGGTGGCGCAATGAATAGAGCACCAGTCCTGGAGTTAGGAGGAACTGAATTCAAATCCATCCTCAGACTCCTGATGCACTTACTAGCTGTGTGACCTTGGGCAAGTTACTTAACCTCAACTGCCTTGCCTTTCCCCCTCAAAAAAAAAAAAAGGGAAAAAGAAAATAATTTCAATCAATCAATATTTATTAAGCTCCTAGCCTGGGCCGGGCATTATGCTCAGTGCTAGGGATATACAAAGACTCCAAAGAAAGACCCTGCCCTCAAGGAACTTACAATTTAATTTGACTCATTGTTTCCTCCAGATTTATCTTATTGGGGTGCAATGATAGGAACACTAATTTTAAAAAAAATTAATTTATTTACTTTTAGTTTACAACATTCAGTTCCACAGTCCCTTGAGTTTCAAATTTTCTCTCCCCCCTTGCCCCATCATGGCAGCATTCAATCAAATATAGGATCTACAAATATCTTCACATTAATCATTAGTCAGGTTGTACAGAAGGATTATAACCGCTGGAATGATCAGTGGGGAAGAGGAAACAAAACAAAACAAGAAAAATAAACAGAGCAAATAGTTTGTTTCAATCTACATTCAGACTCCACAGCTCTTCTCTGGATGTGGGTGTCTCTTTCGATAACGAGTCTTTTGGAGTGGTCTTATAACCTTACATTGCTGAGAGGAGCCTGGTCTATTGAAGTTAGTCATCACACATACGTTGTGTCTGTGATTGTGTACAGATGTCTCCTGGTTCTGTTCTTCTCACTCATCATCAGCTTATATAAGTCTCTCCATTTATTATATAAGTCTCTCCAGTTATTATGAAGTCTGTCTGCTCCTCATTTCTTATGGCACAATAATATTCCATTACATTCATATACCACAATTTGTTCAGCCATTCCCCAATTGATGGGCATTCCTGATCTCCAATTCTTTGCCACCACAAAAAGAGCTGCTATAAATATTTTTGTACATATGGGTCCTCCTCCCACTTCTCTGATCTCTTTGAGATATAACCCTAGAGGTGGTATAGCTGGATCAAATGGTATGTACTTATTTATAGCCCTTTGGGCATAGTTCCAGATTGCTCTCCAGAATGGTTGGATCAGTTCACAACTCCACCAACAATGCATCAGTGTTCCAATTTTTCCACATCCTCTCCAGCATTTATCATTTTCCTGTTATGTCATCTTAGCCAATCTGGCTGGTGAGATGTGGTACCTCAGAGTTGTTTTGATTTGCATTTCTCTAATCAATAGAGATTTAGAGCATTTTTTCATATGCTTATAGATATATTTAATTTCATCTTCTGAGAACTGCCTGAGGAACACTAATTTTCTCATTGAGGAATATGGATTGGCCACTTCTTACCTACTGTCTATGACCATGGACAAATCATTTAATTCTGTGGGTCCTCAATTTACCCATGAATAAAATGACAAGGTTGGATGTCAGTGGTTCTGTGGGTCTGCAAAACTATTTTAAGGGACCCTAAGACCATAGATTTATTTATTTTTACTTTTTTGCTTTTTGGAGGGGGGAAGGCAGGGTAACTGGGGTTAAGTGACTTGCCCAAGGCCACACAGCTAGTAAGTGTTAAGTGTCTGAGGTCAGATTTGAACTCAGGTCCTCCTGACTCCAGGACAGTGCTCTATTCACTTTGCCCCCTAGCCACTCCCAAAACCATAAATTTAGAGCTGAAAGGGACCTCAGAGGCAATGGAGTCTAACCCCACTCATTTTATAGGTGAGGAAACAGAGAGTCAGAGGCTAAGTGATTTGGTCATCTTGCATAGGTAGTAAGTATCTGAGGCTAAATCTGAACTGAGGTCTTCCTGACTCTGAAGCAGCTAGATGGCACAGTGGACAGAGTGTGGGCCCAGGAGTCAGGAAGACTCCTCTTCCTGAGTACAAACACTCAGTTGTTCTATGGCCCTGGACAAGACACTCCACCCATTTGCCTCAGTTTCCTCATCTGTAAAATGAGCTGGAGAAGGAAATGGCAAACCCTTCCAGTGTCTTTGTCAAGAAAACCCCAAAAAGAGGTCACAATGAGTTTGATACAACTGAAAAATAACTTCCTGATTGAGTCCTGTGCTCTAATCCTGCACCACTGGAAGGACCATTAGAGGTCATTAGGCCCAATCCTTTACAGATGAGGAAACTGAGGATGAGAGGGGAAAGTGACTCACCTAGGGTCACACAACTAGCAAATGTCTGCGGAAGCATTTGAACACCACTGTTCTTCACTTCAAATCCCATCTGCCTCTGGGTCTGCCCAAGTGATCCATTCATCCCTGTGCACACCAAGTCAGAACTGACCCAATTTTTATTTAATTCTCCTCTCCTTACATGCAGATTGGGGGAGGAAGGGGATTTGTGAAATTTGGGGAAAATCTTTTTCCTGGAAAAGGTTGTATATCTCTGGGCTGAGGTACCTTTCAGTTATTAATCTGTTGATCCTACAAAATGTGTTTTAACATGATAATTTGAATAGGAAAAAAGAAAACATTCCACTGTCCAGAAAGGGGTAAAAACTTTTAAAACATGTTGTACTGAATTTCTGAGCAATCCCACTACCTGATTCAAATGTATAAGTAGAGCCATTCCCCAAGTAATAAATGGTCTAACATCAACACTGTAAAAAGGAACAATTTTAAAGACTTAAGAACTCGGATGAACACAATGATGAGCCATGATGAAGAATGCTCTACAACTCCTGACAAAGAGGTGAGGGACTAAAATACAGAGTGAGGAACACAGTTTTGGACATGGCCAATACGGGAGTTTATTTTATTTTATTATACTTATTGTACAAGGGTTTCTTTTTTCTTTTTTTCATTGGTGGGAGTTGGAGGAAGGAAAAAATATTTGATAATTAAAAAAACTAAACTGAAAAAGGAGGAATTCCCATTTTTAAAATTCAGGGAGCTCTCACTGGGCTTAGCAGAGATATTAGCAAAGTCATCTGAGAAACTTCAGTATCTTAACCAGGAAAAGTGAAAAAGGAGTATTTTTTTTCATTTTTTTTTTTGGAGGGGGAAGGCAAGGCAATTGGGGTTAAGTAACTTGCCTAAGGTCACACAGCTAGTGTGTTAAGTGTCTGAGGCCAGATTTGAACTTAGGTCCTCCTAAATCCAGGGCTGGTACTCTATTCACTGCACCACCTAGCTGCCTCAGGAGTCTTTTGTTTTGCCCAAGACCACAGGCAAGTTTTAAAATGTCTGTGATTATTTAATGTTCTATTTTTTCTTCAACTTGTATGAATAAAAAGGAATACTGTCATATGCCATATATTTGGAATTAACTTCAACTGCTTCCTGCTCCCTCCATTTTTCAGAACTTTTCTTGTTTGTTTGCTTTTTGGAGGGGGGAGGGCAAGGCAACTGGGGTTAAGTGACTTGCCCAAGGTCACACAGCTAGTAAGTGTTAAGGTCTGAGGTCAAATTTGAACTCAGGTCTTCCTGACTCCAGGGCCGGTGCTCTATTCACTGTGCCACCTAGCTGCCCCTTTCAGATATTTTCTTAAAGATTTATTCAATTATTTAATATTTCACAAAGTTTTGTATTTCCTGGACCAAGTTACTTATTCTTCTATTTCTAATCCTTTCTTCTATAAATTTTATTTCTTTTCCAATTTTTCCTTTGGTGCTTTCATTTCATTTTAACTTTTTTTTTTAAGATCTTACTTCATCTTTTCTAGGAATTCTAGTTGACCTTGTGTCCAAGATATGTTTTTCTTTGAGGTTTTGCTTGTAGATATTTTGTAGTCATTCTCTTTTAGGTTTGTGTCTTGAGTGTCTCTGTCACTATAATTGCTCAGGATGGTGGGCTTCTTTTCGTTTGTTTACTCATTCTTCCAGTCTACTTTTTGACTTCAGACTATTTGTTAAGGCCAGGCTCTGTGCACTTCTGGAGGGACTACTTGGCCTGATTTTGTATGCTCTTGGGTTAACTATGTTATAGAGGGATTTGCTTTTGGGGTATGGCTTAGACTAGATGGCTACTGCACTTCCCTCTAGTTTAAAGTTCTATAATTTTGTGACTGTGTCCCAAAGAAGTTACTGAGAAGCAAGAAAAGTCCCATATGTACAAAATTCATAGTTGTATTATCTGTGATAAAAGCAAACAAACAAAAAGCTGGAAACAAAAAATATGCATCCAATGGCAGTTGCATAGCTGAACAAATCATGCCTATGGTATATCCGTGTGATGGAACATTATGGGCCAAGAGTAATGGTGACCATGAAGAATTCAGAAAAACCTGAGATGATGCTTGAACTGACAAGAAGTGAAGAAGACAGAATTGGTAGAACTATTGACTTGGTGACTGCACAAAGGAAAGGAAATCAACATGGAGAGGCAATAAAATTCGGGTCAATTACAGATTTTCTGTCAGGACCTTATTATTTGAGTTACAAAGCAGATTTTTTTCTTTATGGAATATTCTTGGTTTGATATTTCTTTGAGCTGTTGTTAGGACACATTGACTATGTCCAGACAAAAAGTCAATACGTAAAAATATCACAATAGCGACACATTTCTTACCAATACCCTTCGTGTCCAAGGACCTTGGACCACACAGTTCTCTCCTTGAGGGGAGGAAGTATTTCATTTGTGTTTATGTATCAGCATGCTAGCACAGGAGCTTAGATTCAATTCCATTGATATCTGTTAAGTGCCTACTATGTGCCAGGCACTATGGTAAGCACTGGGGATACAAAAAGAGGCGATAGCCCCTCCCCTCAAGGAGTTTACAATCTGGTAGTAAGAGGGGGTCAACATGCAAATAAATATAAACACTATATAGGATAAATAAGAAATAATAGGCACTGGAATTGAGAGGCATTAAGCTTCATAAATGCTTGCTGATTGATCATTATTCATGTCAATTTTGGTATACATATTTGCATAGTGGATTTTTGACCAAATCATTCACTCAGCAAGCATATATTAAGCACCTAATATAAGCTAGGTGGCTTAATATTGGGCAGCTAGGAGGCTCAGTGGATAGAATTCCAAGTCTGGAGTCAGGAAGACCAGTCAAATCCAGCCTCAGACACTAGCTGTCACCCTGGGCAAGACCCTTAACCACTTTCTGCCTCAGTTTCCTCATCTGTAAAATGGGGATAATGATAGCACCCACCTCAGTGGGTTCTTGTGAGGGTCAAATGACAGTAATTGTGAGGTGCTTAGCATGGTGCCTGGCTCATTGTAAGGGTTCTATAAATATTAGCTATTATGATTTTTTTCCTTTCTTTCTGTTTCTTCAGTGATTTCTCTTTTTTTATCCTTATTTCTCCCCTCTTGTCTCTTCGATCTTCCAACTTCCTTTCTCCTTGTGTGAGCCCCAGTATCTTCTCTTAGTCCAGTATGGATGGTACAAGAGGGCTTTTCTTCAAGCCAGACAGTTACCATGGGGATCCCTGGCAGGGCCACAGGAAGGGACTTTCTCAGCAGGGCTGGGGCTCGCCTCAAGGTGGGCTGTCTGGGGAAGGCTGACTCAAAGCCCAGATCCCTGACACTGTTGGCTGAATTCCTAGAAATGAACAGGGCTAGAATCGTCCCATTATAGAGAATAAAGCAGGTTGTCAGCATGGCGGCCTCTCGGTCAGCTCGGTCTTCTGCTTTCCTGGGACATATTGCTCAGCCTGGTGGAATGGAATTTGTCTGCTTCTGTCTGCATGAATGAGGGAAGCACTTGGCTCTCTTGGGATCAAGGGCAGGACCAGAGGCCCTAGATCAATAACAGACACTGTTTTTCTAAGTTCACAAGGTTGGCAAGATGGTTTATATGCTTTATTGCATTTGAACTTTACCACAACCCTGTAAACTTGGTGTTTGAGTTATTATTGTTCTTATTTTATAGATGAGGAGACTGAAGCTCAGAGACCTGGAGGCAAGATTTGAACCCAAGGTCTTCCCAAGTCCAGTGCATTCACTCTTCCCCCATAGCTTCTTGCTGCACTTCTAGTCACTTCATGTGGCATCTCCCTCTGTCTCCCTCCCTCTCTCTGTCTCTCTCTCTCTCTCTTATTCTCTCTCTCCCTCTTTCTCTCCTATCTCTCTTTTCTCTCATTTTCTCTCTCTCTCCTCTCTTCTCTCTTCTTCTCTGTCTCTTTCTCTCCCATCTCTCTTCTCTCTCTCCTATCTCTCTCTTTTATCTCTCTTCTCTCATTTTCTCTCTCTTTATCTCCCTTCTCTCTCTCTCCTTTCTTTCTATTTGTTTATTCACTTATTTACTCAGTTATCTATTTGCTTAGTTTAAATTTCTTATTTTTATTTTAACTTCCAAGTCCCCTTTCCCTCTATCTGTCATCCATTAAGAAAGCAAGAAATATGATACCCATCATATGAAGTTCATGTGATATTTAAAGCTGTGAATATTGAGGCAAAACAAAGGAAAAACTTGGGGGGATGAAATGTTTTTTCCCTGAAAAGTGGAAACATTCTGATTTGGGATTTTTTTTTTCCTGTTATGAGGAAAATGTATAAGACAAAGTTTTCATAGAGGAGATTCCAAAAGTCTTAGCTTTAAGCTATCCAAACATTTGATTATATTAAGGACAGCCAGGGGGCACCACAGTGCACAGAACAGGGAGCTTGGAAGCTGGAAGACCTGAATTCAAATCCAGTCTCTGCCTCAGTTTCCTCATCTGTAAAATGGGGATAATAGTAGCACACCCCTCCCAGGGTTGTTGTGAGGCTCACATGATGTAATAATAAATAATAATAAATAAAGTGCTTAACACAGTGCCCACACTGGCTATAAATGTCTCTTATCATTGTTGTTTCTGTTGTTAATATATTGCTCAAACTTTATTCTCGCAAGTGATTCCTAAAAAACTCTTTAATGGGGTATTTTTGTGTAAAACTCACTTATATCCTCCTACATTATGGTGGCCACGAATAAGTCTGGACAGACAAAATGCATTTCTGCCCCCTTCCCCTTCCCCCTGCCCCAGCATTGTAATTTTCACAGAAAAAGAACAAGGATTCAGTGCCTTCTTTGCTTGTCAGCATCCGCCTTAATCTAGAGGTGAGTACATATGTTTCTTTCTTTCTGACCAGGAGGGACTGGGAATGAATTTATCCCTTTAGACATTAGAAGGATCTTTAAGAATTGCAGGAATTTTAATTTTCTCCAAGATTGCCTTTCTCCTCCCTTCCCCATGGAAACCAAAGGGGGCCTTCCCCCCATTCCTCCTTGTCCCCTATACCTTCCTCCTTCCTATCTTTTGGGCCTGGCCCAAGTTCCCAAGTACCCTGTAGCCAGGAGCCTGCTGGCCAGCACTAACAAGGACAGGCAGGAGGCCAGTCTGGGTATCACAACCTGATACAAGCTGAGAGCAAGTATTTTTAACAGCCACCTGGGATCAGAATGTCAGGCAGCTCCCATGACCTCATTAACTTCGGAAAAAGAAAGAGAAATAAGGAGCCTGCAGATAAGTCATCATTGATGATTATTTCTTTTTTGGAACAGCTGAGCTGAAGATCTCACCAGATATGCCTCCTCACTTCCAACAGGTCTCTGGCCCTACAAAGAAACTAGATGACACCAAGATTAGGGCTAGAACTCAGGGAGGAGCCAAGCCCAGGTGAGAGGCTGTTGTAGAAAGAACCAGATTTCAAATCCCAGAAGAGTTCATTGACTAATGTTTCATGTGAAGGTATTTGTAGAACCTATATTTGATTGCATGCTACCATGGGGGTGGGGGAAGGGGAGGATACAGATCATGGAACTGAATGTTGTAAACTAAAAATAAATAAATTAAATTTAAAAAGAGAAGAGTTCAGATCCCTCTGTTACTTGCCACCCTAGTTGACCTTAGATAAGTCACTCTATTTTCTGGCCTTCAGTCTTGTCATCTGTAAAATTGGGGAGGGGGGAGGTTGGTCTAGGTCATCTTGAAGGTTTTTTTTTTTCCAGCATACTAAATGAATGGTTGCTATGCCCATAGATCTCCTCAAAAAGGAAAGTGTATCCCACTCAGAACCTGGCTGGCCACCTGTCTGTGGACAAGGGGGAAGAGACAAGGTGATCCCCCCCCCCCCCATTGGTCCTGGGAAAAGAAAAGGAATCGTGTTTCTCATTGATACTGAGATTACAAGTCATAAATTAGGGTGCTGGGTGTGGTGTCTGGTCTGGGAATTTAAGGGCTCTTAGCCTGTTGAATGATATCCTTTGATCTATTTTTTATATACTGTACTTACTTGAGCAGGAGTTCTTTCCTGAAGTAGAGTATAAACTCTCCAGGAGCAAGACTTCTTTCCCATTGTATCTCCAGAGCATGTGGCTGGTGCTATAGTGTTCTGTGGGCTTGAATGTGCCACCAGAGGCAGAAATAGATTCATTGCATTAGCAAGGAGGTGGCACCATGGTGCAGGGGGTGTCATCAGAGATCTTCCCGAGTTCAAATCTGACTCAGACACTTACTAGCTGTGTGACCTTGGGCAAGTCACTTCATCCTGTTTGCCTCAGTTTTCTCACCTGTCAAATGAACTGGAGAAGGAAATGGAAAACTACTCCAGTTATCTTTGCCAAGAAAACCCCAAAATAGAATAAAAGAGAGTCAGACACAATTGTCTGAAAGATTTTGGTCCAGCTGGGGAGGGACTCCAGGAGGGCTTGCCCAGTGCTGTGCTTGGTTTTCTAGCTTAGTATTACTGGAGGGCACATTTCCCTTTCATTTCACTAATTTTTGCTGTTCCTCAAAGGAGGCACTCTGATCATTTGCACTGGCCATCCCCCAGGGCTGGAATGCTTTCCCTCCTCACATTTCCCTCCTCCTGGCTTTCCTGGCTTCCTTCAAGGCTCAAAGTCCAGAAGCCTTCCCCAGTCCTTCATCTTTAGTGTCTTCCCCTTTGAGACTACTCTCAACCTCTTGTTTGTACATGTTATCTGCACGTTGTCTCCTTTGTTTAGACTGTGAGCTCCTTGAGGGCAGGAACTGCCTTTTGCCCTTTTTGTATTTCCAGAACTTAGGACAGCACCTGACAACTAGAAGAATGCTTGCTGACTGACTGAAAGGTAGAGAAGGGGAGTCTGGGAAATGCATTTGTGGGTTTCAGTAGTGATCTCATTAACTGAGCATTTATTACATGCCTGCTAGATATTGGGTATGGGGATGCAAAAAATTAAATGTTTCCTGTCTTTAAGGAGTTTACATTCTGTCAGTGTAGACAAATACACACATGTGTGCGATATGTTTTATATATATAGGTTATATTTACATATTACACGTAGTATGTAAATATATATGTAAAATGCAGGTAATAGGAAGACAAGGCCATTGACAAGGAGATATTTCTCAAGGGGTGGAGGAGAAGTCTTTGGGAGGGGGAGAGTCTAGAAAGGCCCCATGTAGGACAAGACTCTGAAAGGAGGGATTGGAAGACTGTGTCCTTTTCCAAGGGTTGGAGGTATTCTGAATTCCGACAGGTTTGGGTTTGAAATGACTGACTAAATTAAGTGAACCTAGAACATTAAACATTTCTTGAATGTTGAAGGTTATTATTATTTGTAATTTGCCAAACACTCTCCTTAAAGCAGCCTTTTGAGGTTGGTACTGTAAGAGTTAGTGTCACCATTTTACAGCTGAGGAAACTGAGGCTCAGAGAGTTCATCTCTGGCCTGTGGTCAAACAGCTGATATTAAAATGTAAATTCTTTGAGGGCATTATTGTTTTGTCTTGTTATGCCCATTTCCTGTCTTAGGACAGGATTCAAAGGTACCAATACTTCGTCTGACATTCAGCTAGGTGGTCTAGTGGATAGAGGGCCTGGAGTCAGGAGGACCTGAGTTCCAATCCAGCCTTAGTTAGAAATCTTTCCTAGCTGGGTGACTCTGGGCAAGTCACTTAGCCTCTCTCTATCTCAGTTTCCTTATCTGTAAAATGGGAATAATTACTTCTCCTTGTTCCCAGGGTTGTTTCGAGGATCAGATGGATACTGTTTGTAAAGAGCTTAGCATATACACCCTATACATTCTTGTTTCTTTCCTCTCCCTTCCATTCCTCCTGATTCCTGGTTCAGTCTCATTTCTATGGGACCCAAGGGCAAGGCTTTCCCACAGTTATCCCATTCATTTCATAGCACTTAAGACCTCCAAAGCACTTTCTTCCCCACAGTCCTTTTAGAGGTAGGAAGGGAAAGACTGCCTCCCTCCATTTCACAGAAAAGAGAAGCTAAGTGATTCACTTGCCGAAAGTCCCAAAGGGAGAGTGTGGCCAACCTGGGACACAACCACCCACGTTTCCGGACTCCTAGCGGAGCGCCTTCGCTGACTCAGGAGAAGCCCACTTTATTTTTCCTTGATGAAGGTTAACACGGGAACGGAGAGCCCGGAGATGAGCTTGACTTAACTCCTAGAAGTGGCTGGAGGTCGCACCCAGCTGGCTCTGGCCACGGGGGGAAGCTTTCTCCAAGACCGCCCTTAGGCTATCAGAAGGGCTACCTAAGCTCCGGGCTGGCCGAGGTTGCACAAGCCTGGGTTTTCCTTCTCCCCGCCCAGCTCGGGCCCTCCCAGGGGACTCCGGGGCCCAGCACGTTCGAGAAACCCTTCCTGGACCGACAGAGCGAGTGAGATCAGCTTCCCTGCAGAAGAAGGAAGAAGAGCTGGCCATTGGGTACTGGATGGGGGCTAGGGATGGGGCTGGGTCAGAGTCTGGGGAAGGGGGCTTGGGCAGAGGCTGGGGCTTGGGAGGGATCTGGGGCTGGACCTGGGGCTGGAGCTGGGGTTAGAGTCTGGGGGAGGGTCTGAGTCAGAGGAGGGATCTAGATCTAGCGCCTGGTCAGGGACTGGGGCTTGGGTAGTGGCTGGAAGCCGAGTCAGGGTCTGAGGGCTAGGGGCAGGGGCTGGGTAGGGGAGGGATCTGGGACTGGATCTGGGACAGGGGCTGGGGCAGGGGCAGGATGTGGAGGCTGGGGCTGGGTCTAAAGCAGGGTCTGGGGCTGGGACTGGGGTGGCCGCAGGGGCTGGGCAGGGGCTGGAGCCGGAGCAGCACCGGTCACATGCTGCAGACCAGTCTGACTGCCCCCCTCCCCCCCAGGCCTCGGGGAGGCCTCCCCATATCCGCAGCGCGTCGTTGGACAGCTCTCTGCGGCGGCTGCGTGGGAGCCCACAGACCCTCCCCGCGCGCCCGCCCGCTCGCTTGCCTGCCTGCCTGCCAGTCTGTGTGCTCGGCCCCGCACCGAGGAAGCCAGGAGCCGTAAGTGAGGGGAGCCGGGCTCCCTCTTCTGTCGCAGCGAGGGGTGGGGAGAGTGGGACTGCCTGGGCCGGGGAGGATCTCCTCCTGCCTTCCAGATGTGCCCGACCTACCCGGCTGTGCTCCTTACCTGGGGGCGGGGCCGAGGGCCGGGTCCCGGGCATTGGTGCTGACCAGCCTGGGTTCCTCTCTAAGGGGAGCTTCATGTTTTCGAGCTATTTCCCCAGGGAGGAGATAAAATGTAGTCGGAGTATACTGAGTCACGGTGCAGACTTTCCCGGGGAGACCGTGGGGACCTGAGGACTTTCTGCCATTAGAGAGTGCAGAAGGATGGGCTTAAGGAAAAGGAAGGTTCTAGAGAGGTGGATCTGGTTCCAGATTTTTCAAGTCTGAGTGGGTGCTCCAAGCTGCCCTCTCCGATGGAAAGGAGGAGCCCCTCAGGGGCAATGATAATGTCAGATCAGGGCAAGAGATGTGCTGGTCAGAGGATCACAAGGCTTCTAAGCTTCAAGGCTTCCAGCTTCATTTTTACAGAGAGGGAAACTGAGGCCCAGAAAGGGGGAAGGGAATAAGTGCTTTCTATATAGCCTCCTATGCGTCAGACCCTATGCTAAGCGTTTTACAAATATTATCTCATTCAGGCCTCACAACAATCCTGGGAGGTAGGTGCCATCATTATCCCCATTCTACAGTTCAGAAAACAGAGGCAGATATGAAGTGACTTGCCCAGGGTCACACAGTTAGTAAGTGTCTGAAGAAGGATTTGAACTCAGGTCTTCCTGGCTGGGGCCTCTATCCACTGCCCAGAGATGAGACTTTCCTCTAAGTTAGCAGAGCAGGAATTAAAGTCACTTTACCAAGCACTTAACTGTGTGTAAGACATCTTGCTGAGTGCTGGAGGTGCAAAGACAGAAGTGTAACAAGGATAGAGCAAGAAAGAAGACAAAGACCCAAGTTCGAATCCTGCCCCCAATACTTGCTAGCTGTGTGATCCTGGGCAAGTCACTTAACTCTCCATGTCTCTCTTTCCTCATCTGTAAAATGGGGATAACTAAAGCAGAGTTGCTGTGACAATCAAATTAATATAATTTGTTACTAATTGTAATTAATATACAATAGTGCTTTCTGCATAAATGCTACTTCATTTCTTTTTTGTCTCTATTTTTAACATTGCTTTTTAACAATTTTGAGTTCTGGATTCTCTCCCTGCCTTAGGCCCCTCCCTACCCAGTGAGAAGGCAAACAATATGACAGGTGATCTCATGCAAAACATTTTTCCATATTTAGCTGCTTTATTTTAATGAGCTCACATGCTACTGGGGAGACATGTTTGTATGACATCATGTGGCTTTGGATGGGCATCCACCCAAGGCAGCCCCCAAACCCAACCTGCTTTCATATCCCTTGTCACTGGGTCACAGATTGAGAAGTCGGAAGGCATCTTCTCCATCATCTAATTCAACCCCCTCACTTTGCAGTTGTTGTAACTGGGGCCCATATTTGCAGCATCTTCCCCAAGGTCCCAGGGGAGGTGTGGGGCCAAGCCCACCCCCTGCCCTCTGCAGGAGGCCTTTCCAGTCCTTCCAGTAGCCCCTCAAGCCTTTCCTCCTAGGCTTAGCCCTCTTCTATTCTGTTCATATATACATAGTGGCACTGTGTGGACATACGATGTAACCTGCTATATTTATTTCTACATGACCTCCTTCGGTAGACTGAGTCCCTAAATGCCTGTGGATTGGTTAATTGGTAGAAAATCTCAGCAACACAGAGGAGGTCAGACCCAAATAAGGTTATGCAGCAAATGGAGCTCTGTGTGGGCAGATTGCAGATCTGACATCTAGCTTGTTTGTGTAAATCCAACCATTTCAAAGAAAATTCACTTAGAACAGACTTCTTTTTTTGGAGAATGTATGCACAAGGTATTCTTTTCTTCAAGGAAAGTAAATGGAATTGTAGATTAAGTATATTTTCTAAAACAGGGCTGTTCAGTCTTGTCCCAGAGGTGAGAGGATGATGTCACACCCTCGCCTCTTCTTAGCACAGAGGTGGGGGCTACTGGTTTGAAAAGGTTCATACACTGCCACTATCCCTTTTTTTTTTTCTTTCTGTGGGAAGGGGAAGGATATCAGGAAATTATTGGTGTAAAAAAAAGCAAGGCTTCAATAAAATAAAAAAATATGGCTTTTCTAAAGAAAATTCATAAATAAACTCTGTTCTGTGGTTGACAACATTCTCAACTTTGCTGTTTTTAGGAAGTAGATTGTAGAAGACAGAGGCTTTGTCAGTGATTGACAGCCTTCTGATCCCCCGGGGCTCTGAGTTTGTGTTGGGGAGAGGGTGGGAAGGATGATTCTTGGTCTGGTGGAAAGAGCCTTGGACTTTTGGAGTCAGGAAAGCTTGAGTTTAAATCCTTTCTCTCTCATACACGCTAGTTGTGTGACCATGGACAAGTCAGTTACCCTTTCTGACTCAGTTTCTTCAATCTGTTAAGTGGAATAATGCCTCTGATAGTATCTACCTTGGAGCCTTCCAGAGTGATTTTTTGTGTATGAGGTAAACATTGTCAAGTGAGAGCTATTGGGGGTGGAGGGAGAGGGAAGGATGATGGAGGGATAAGGACCCTGGGACATATGTGAGGCTCTTGGGGGTGGTAGGAAGGGAGGATTTCTAGGGTGGGATTGAGAGGAGATCCCACTGTGATGCAGTGGAGAGAGAGGCCCTGGAGGCAGATAAACAGCTGCCTTGTGGGCCTCTGATCCAGACTGGCCAGGTGAGGCTGGGGGCGTTCCTGCATCTCCTTTGCCTCCTCAGGTTCCTCACTGTACCATGGGAGGCTGGACTGGGGGTCCCTTCTAGCTCTGGGGATGAGATTCAATAAGCCCAAGGGAAGGTACAGGACTCACTCAGGCTCCCACAGCTAATAAACTCCCAGGACATGATTCAAACCTGGGAAAGGAATGCTCAATACCTGGGACATTTCAGTCTGCCAAGACCTGTGACAAGACAAAGTGTGGGTTTCCCTTGGCAAGCACTCTCCCCCAAATCAAGTCTAGACTTTGAGGCTCAAAATAGCCACAGGTGTTTGGGAGCATGTCCAGATTGGAAAGCTGGCCCAAGTCACCAGGAGCAAAACCACCACAAAATCACCTAGTCACAACGACCAACTACGACTAGTCTGTGCCCGCAAATACTGTGCAGCTGGCAGCTCTGCAAAGAAACCCAAGGCCAGCGCACACTGTACAGCACTGTACCGCAACTGTAGCCTCAGTCTACAGGGCTGCAGAATGACCTCGCTCATTCAGCTCTCTTATTTCTTTCTGCCCAGTCTAATTTCTTTCACACCAAGGGCAATTAGCTTTCCCCAGGGCTTCTCACATCTCTCTGCTGATTCTGAACAAAATGTGGATGGGGACAATGGAAGGAACAAGCAGGTTTTATCGAATCCACAGCAAAGAATTTATTAATTAATTAGTAATGTTGTTCTTCAGTCCTGTCTGACTCTGCCTTTGGGGTTTTCTTGGCAAAGATACTGGAGGGGTTGGCCATGTCCTTCTCCAGTTCTTTTTACAGATGAGGAAACTGAGGCAAGCAGGGTGAAGTAATTTGCCCAGAGTCCCACAGCTAGTAAGTGTCTGAGGCTGGATTTGAACTCAGGTCTTCGAAGGTCTTGGTCCAGTGCTTTAACCACTGTGCCATGCCGTATCTCTCCCCCTTGTAGAATGTACACTCCTCCAAGGACCGTTTCTCTTTTGTCTTTATATTATTAGTATAGTGTCCATGACATAGCATACAGTGCTTAATAACGCTTATTGGCTGATTGACAAAGGATGTTTTTATAGAAATGTATGATTGAAAAAGATGGGAGGATGATATAAGGAGAGCGGCGGCTACCTGGTAGGGGCTTAATAAAATGGTGCTTGATTGGTTAACACTGGGTATGTCCCATTGGCATCCTGTGGAAGGGAGGAGGCTCGCTGAGTGGACCCCCTCCCCCAGGGTCAACTTAAGCAAAGGCATGACTCCCCAGGCTGGGGAAGTTTCCATGGGCTGCAAACAGCGTGTTGAGAGGACTACCCACCGCTCTGAAATCAGGAATCCATTGCATATTGGAGTGAATAGGTATTACATGCCTTTAAAAATGTGTTTCTTTATTGTACATGTATAACCTATATCAGATTGCTCGATGTCTTGGGGAGCGGGGAGGGAAGGAAGGGAGGGAGAGAATTTAGAGCTCAAAATCTTACAAAAATGAATGTTTAAAATGATCTTTACTTGTAATTGGAAAAAGATACTATTAAGTGCAAAAACAGTTTTAAAAAATGTGTCTCTGTGCTGTGCAGATGGTTAGGCAGCTAAATTAGGTTATTTGTAATTATTTGGGGAAACAAAAGATGATCGATAACTGACATTCATTCATCTTCTCATTTGTTGGGAAGACAATCGGATTAAGTGACTTGCCCAGGGTCACACAACTAATGTCTCTCTCAGGTCCTCCTGACTCCAGGGCCAGTGCTCTGTCCTCTTCACAACCTAGCTACATCTTCTCAGGTAGATCCTTACAGCTGGCCTCTGGGCCTCTTAGGGCAGGTTTTACTCTCCCACTTTTACAAGTGGGGACATTAAGGCACAATGGTTTTTCCACAGCCCCAGAGACTTGAACTCAGCAGTCTTTCTCCAAGCCCGAGTTTCTTCTGATTTACCCCACGACCTATGTACTAATGAGTTTCTTAATGGAGCATTAGGAGCGACCAGGAGAGGTTGCTGGGTCTGGTGGGTTATTAGACTCTTCTAATCCATGGTATTGTGCCATGGGTCCAAGGTCTGAAATGTCGGGACTCAGAAATGGGTGGGAGATGGGGAGGTCCTGGGAAAACTGACTCCCGCCACCCCAACTCACATGAGACTCCTACCAGCATGACAACTTAATAATTTACAATGGGAAATAGAAGAGTCAGGCAGAGGGGGTGTTTTCACTGGTCAGTTTATGTATTTGATTCCCAGGAGGAAATGGCATTTGAGGAGCTGAATTAGAATGAGAAGATTGCTTGGGAAATAAGGAGGGAAGGCCCCTGGAGGTGGATGAGCTCAAGGAATTTTTTTATTCCTTCTTGTCTATTAAAGGGTCATAGAACTGCCTTGTGGGCCTGGTATATTGAAGGGAGGAAAAAAGGGGGTGAGTATTCTCATCAGAGGACAGGGTAGTCTCTGAGAAACACCCACATCCTTACCCTTTTTCTAGACCCATGAAGGCCTTTGCTTTTCTGCTAGTCTGTGCTCTCTTAACACAGGACTGATTAATTTTACTTATTTTTTTAATGCTTTGGGAGTTTGGAAGTTTATTTCATTAATTTACCTTTCCATCATTACCTGTTGCCCAGAAAAGGCATTTAAGTCTTTTCAGTATTCAAGAAGCCTCTAGTCCAGGTTTTGGGAACCTGTGGCCCTTTGATTTTGTTCTGTGAAGTTTGGATATTCCAAACGTGGCCTCTGGGCCAAAGATTCCTCACTCCTGTATCTCAAGCATTGAATACTCCTATCTTTTGTCACAAGTTTTCCAATGGATCAAAACCTCAGATTTGTTTTGCTTTGTATTTCTCTAGTTATTAATGATTTGGAGCCATATTTTGTATTTTTAAACCGTTTATAATTCTTTCAAGAATTTTAAAAAATATATCCTTTCATTTGTTGATTGATGGATTATTTTAACTACTTATCTATCTACTGGGAAGTAGCTCTTGGAGTAAATCCCTGGTATCTTGGAAACATAAACAAAAGTAAGTGATGATTATTTTAAGGATGGAGCTTGGACCTTGGGGCAGAGGCAGCTGGTGGCACAGTGGATAGATTTTGGGGCCTCGAATGAGGAAGACCTGAGTTCAATTTTGACCTCAGATATTTCCTAGCTGTGTGATCCTGGGCAGTCACTGAACCTGTGCCTGCCTCAGTTTCCCTATCTGTAAAATGAGGATAATAATAGCACCTACTGCTAATGAAATATTTGTAAAAAGTGCTAAATGCAGTGCTTGGCACCTAGTAGGCACTGTATGAGTATTTATTCCTTTCCTCCTCCCCCATGAGAAAATGTTCTCTCACACTTTTTAAAGTGTCAGACCGTGGGAGTGCTGAAAGATCAGACCATGGCTGTGTAATACAGTATATATCATCAGGCTGGCTTGATATGTTGCTTAGTTTTGCTAAAATGCCCTTTTTAAAAAACTTTTTTGTTTTTACAGGGGATAATTTGTTGGGTGTGTGTGGGATAGATTAAAAATGAACATGTTGTGAAAAACAATATAGAATAATAATTCATGGGAAAAACAACAAATTTCCCCATTTAAAATTAAATTTCATTTGTTTATATTTAAATTTTTTTATTTCTGTTTCCAATCTATTTCCTCTTTGGGGGGGGCGGGGTATTGGTCTTTAAAAATACTTCTCACTTCTTCAAATTTCTTACTTGACTAATTACATCTTGCCCTGACTGAATGGGGATCAGGCAATCACACAATTCTGGCAGGTTCCTCCTTTCTGTGGAGAATGGAATCTTTCAGAATGACAGTTTCCTATATTCATTGAGCAGTAGAGCTGAAAGGATTCTAAAAGACCACTGAAATCCCCCCTTTCTTTCCCCTTCCCCCCCAATTGTTTTATTGATAAGGAAGCCTGGACTCTTGGAGGTTAATTTTCCACACAATATATATATATATATATATATATATATATATATATATATATATATATATATATATATATATATATATATAGCTTGCTGTCCATGCAGCTTGTTAGCAGCTGAGATGGGGCTGCAACTCAGGCCTGCTGCCTTCTCATTCTCTTTCCATGTGGCATTTCTTTGCTGTGAGTGGGGGCCACAAAGCTTGAGGGCTCCCTTGTTACTTTCTACATGAAGGAACACACTTTGCAAGAGAGATTTTTCTGGTATAGGGCTTTTTCTGTAATTCATCTCTAGTCCTGTTCTCTTGTGGCTACCTGAGGTGTGAGGTCACAGTTTCAAACTAGTTTCTGCCAGGCTCCTTTCCATTTTCCTTAGCAACTTTTATTGAGTCGGGAGCTTTTACCCCTCTCCCTCCCTCCTGGCTATTTCCACTTGTGTGTCTTACTCAGTAAGCCCCCAACTGGCCTCCTCTTCCTTCTCTCTGCCACTCAAAACTGGTTCTGTTTTCCACTTCTTATTTCTGTGACACATTCTTTCTGTCATCCAGGTTGGAAACATGGGAGTTGTGTTTAATTCTTTCCTTTCTTATGTTTATCAGCACCAAGCAATTTCCATGTCTTGGATCACAGACGGAGAGAGAAAAGTATCTTAAGGGCCATCTAACCCAGGCCACCCATTTTATAGGTCAGGCAGCTGTGTCTAAGGGAGGTTAATTGGTTCTCCTAAAATGACAGAACCCAGGTTCTTGACTTTCTACAATTTTCTCCTATTGATTGTTTCATTCCATTCTCACTCACCTTGTTCAAACTTCCTTGACTTCTTGCCTAGATCATTGCTGGAGTCCCTCTCTGCTCTCATTTCCCTGCCTTCTCTAATCCATCTTGCTCATTATTTGCAGATTAATCTCTCTAAAATACACTTTTGTCTTGCAAAAAACACCCCCAGACTTTTTATTTATTACCTGCAGGACAAAATCTAAACCCAGAATGAACACAACCAGACTTCCCAGAAGGAGGTGCCTGGTAACCTGGGTTAACTTCAGAAACAGGAGCAAATATGTGCCTGGCACACAGTAGGTGTTCTTGTTCTTCCTTCCCACCTACACCCCCAGGCTGACCAAGTGATTAGGAGGAGGAACCGAAAGAACTGGGCGAACTTTATTTAGCTAGGTCCCCAAAACTTTGCTTCCTTTGGTAAATACTTCTTTCTGTTCCCAAATGACTTGGTGACTGAGACGACCTTGAATTTGAAGCAGTTGAGGATTTGAGACGTCCCATTAGGGGCCAGCCCAGACCTGAATCTCCCAGAGTGACTAGCTTGCCTTTGGTTTTGGTTTTTTGATAAATTTTTTTTAAGCAATTGGGGTTAAGTAACTTGCTCAAGGTTACACGGCCAGGTGTTTCTGGGTGGGTGCTAAGTGTCTGAGCCCGGATTCGATCCCAGGTCATCCTGACTCTGGGGCCGGGGCTTGTAGCAGCAAGCACCCCAAGCGCGTTCTCAGGGTTTGCAGCTACCACAGGTTCTTGGATCTGCTTTGTTAAAGGAAAGCAACTCAAAATGGGTTAACAAGCTTACTTTAATCAGTCAGACATATATCATTTACCTTGTTCAGGAGAAAAGGTCAGCACCCTGAACCTCAAAGTATACAGGCATAATTATCAAGACAGAAACATCAAGTAGACAGATTTCGAAACTGTCCAACCATTACATCCATACCCAGTCAACATCTGGGTTTCCACATTCTGGGTTTTTCAAAGCCGGGGGACTCTCAACAACGGCTTCCCAGAATTCAGATCAAATCACAGAACACTTCTCAAAGTGAGTCCCAAAACAAAGCTACACATCAGGGCTTATATAGCCTTCTCCTGGCTCAGAGAATGTAACAACCTTATTGACTCACTGGCCAATCAAGAAGTATCTACTGAAAAACAAGCCTCCCAGCCCAGGCTCCACGTGCACTTTAGCCTAGGGGCAGGGAAGATCTTTAAAATTTACATTCTCATTACAGGGCTCTCACTTGCTGAGCTACCTGGCCACCCCTGATAATTATTAATGATGAATAATAAGGGGATGAATTAGGTGGCTCCCGTGGTGGTGTATCTATCCTTGAAGATCTCACGCTGGGAGGCACCTGAGGTCATCTTCAAGGGCAACAGGGCTGCCATCTGTCTTCCTCCCTCTGCTCATGCAAGAGAAGACGTGGGTGTGTGAGTGTGTGTGTGTGTGTGTGTGTGTGTGAGAGAGAGAGAGACAGAGAGAGACAGAGAGAGAGAGAGAGAGAGAGAGAGAGAGAGAGAGAGAGAGCTGTGATAGAAAAACTAGAGGCATCAATAAATTGAAAAGTCTTTATGACAATGATCAAGATTCTAGCATCTTAGAGACTCTTTAGTTCAACCTACTATTCCTCCTTTACACCCTCATCCCCCAATTCTTTAATCTTACAGAAGAAGAAACTGAGGGCCCAAGACATTCAAGGACTCCCCCAGGACAGACAATAAGCATCAGAGGCAGGATTCGAACCCAGGTCCCCTCCCACCAGATCTTGTTCTTTCTAGGACACCATGGTCACTGCCCTAGGTGATGCCTTCTCTTCTCTTACCTGGGCTGTTGTCACAGCCTCTTAACCACTTGTCCTCCCTCCTTCCAGGCTAAAGCAGTCACCTCCAGCTTTGATCATGTTCTCCAAGGGTTTTTACTATGGAGTTCACAGACTTCCAAAGAGTTCATGAATTTAGATGGGGAAAATAATTACCTATTAATTTCAGTATTGTCATTTTCCTTCAGAATCCTGTGTATTAGATGCATTAAAAAAACATTATTCTGAGGTGTCCAGAGACTTTCCAAGGGGCCCACAACACAAAAAGGTAAAGAATTCCTCTATTTTCCCCTTAGTCAAAAACCTTCCATGATTCCCCTGATTTACAGCAGTGGTTTTCAAACTGTTTTTGTTAATGGTACATATGAATCCAGTCACAGTGAGTAAACTGGCAGCCAGGTGGTCATCGCTGGCATGCCCAGGTCTTCAGACCCGTTCCTGGACCTCGGGATTCTTCTGCCCTTCCTTTCCTCACTCCCTCCCCCAGGACTCCCTGCAGAGCCAGCAGCTCTTCTCATGGGAGGATTGAGCTGCTCTTGTGACCTTCTAGATGCCAAAGCTGGGGAGAGCAGGCATCTGCTGGGGGGCAGCGGCGGCAGAATGGGGAAATCTCTCTGCCTTTGGGGAGAAGTTTCTAGGTAAACACATGCCTGGAGGACCCTTGGCCCAGAGGATCAGATAGAAACTCCTGACCCTGGCATTTCATAGCTCTCCATCCTCTGTGTCTGGCAGACATTTCTCCAGCTTTATTTCTTGTTCAGAAACACTGTCTTCAGTGTGCCCTTACATTCTGGGCAAATGAGAAGGCTGGTTTACCCAGAATGCCTCCATATCTTCTTCTGTCCTCTCCTGGTGCCAGACATTTGGACCCATTGCTGCCCTTTTCTGGAACGGGCCCTCAAAAAATAACTCCCGTCCTTCAGGGCCCATGTTTGGTGCCCCCTGCTCCAGGACACTTTCCTATCCCTTCCTCTGTCCATCCCTCATCCCTCCTTCTACCCCTCATCCCCTTCTCCCTCCATCTCTCCTCCCCCTCCTCCCTCCATCTTTCATCCCCCGCTCTCCCAGCTCAACAATCTTCCTCTTCCCCCTTTCTCCTGACTCTCTGCTTAATGGCACCCAGCTGCTTTGGTCCGCTTAGCAGGTAGGACAATTCCCTAAGTTTATGTTTCTTCCCATTACTACTCATATCTGTATCTTCAGTGCATAGCACAGTGCTTGGCACACAGTAAGTGCCTAATAAATGCTTTTTCATCCATCCATTCATTCATTCCTTGGTAAATTATAAGCCCCCAGAAGGCAGGTCCTATGCTACAGTTCATACATATCTATCATCTATCTATCATCTATCATCTATCTATCTCCCTATTGCTTTGTAAACTGTAGGTGCTTAAGAAATATTTTAAAATGTGTGAATATTTACATTTTTGTCTTTTCAAAGTTAGCTCATGCCCAGTGACCCAGCCAGGTAGCGAGAATCTGAAAACCAGGCCGTTGGTGATTGGAACCAGGAATAAGCATTTGAGGGCGGATCTCATACTTTATTGGGTCTCTTTATGATCCACTTGGATGAACAATGTTTTTACATTGAAGGCCCTTCCATGTCCCTCTGCAGCTGGTTAGGAAATCACATGAATGAAACCTGCTTTAAGACTTCAGCATGCATGGCCAATCAGGCAACAAGCATTCATTAAGCACTTCCTGTATGCTGGGGCTATCTTTTCTTTCAGTTATGCCAGTATTTGTTATATTTTTTATTGATGCCTTTTAATTTTTCTGCCAGTGAATCCTCCCATGTGACAAAGAAAAACAGTTCAATCAAATGGACTGACAGAACAATGAGTGTGTGATTCCTCACCCCTAGACCCCCACCTCTACTGAGAGGAGGGAAAGGGGCTTCCGGTTCTGTTCCTTGACACCAAGAGTGGTCCCTGCTATTGATACTTCCTGGTGTCAGTTTTCTTTTCTATTTCTGTGTGACTTGTTTCCGGGTTCACCTGGTATCTATCTGTCCACCTTTTCCTGATTCTCTGAAATCTATACATGCATCATTTCCACATGTGATAATTGATGGAACTGGAGGAGAGGTAGCATTCTTTGGGATTCTGTGGCCCTGAGGCTGGAGAACTGGGGTGGGTATGGAGAGAGAAAAGCCAGGCCAGAAAATGGTTGACAGGGCAGCTTTCTCCAGGTGGAGGGAGGCTCCAGTCTAGCTGATCCCGGTTCCAGGAATCCCATGCCTAGGGCTCTAGAGTATAACTGCTGATCTTCCTCCCCTCACCACCCCTCCCCTCCCTTCTCCTTTCTTCCCCTTCCCTTCCCTCTCTTCCCCTTTTCTCTCCTCTTCCCTCCCCTTCCTTCCCCTTTCCCCCTCATCCCTTCTCTCTCTTCCCCTCCCCTTTCCTTCCTTCCCCTTCCCTTTTCTCCCTTCCCCTTTCCTTCCCCTCCTTTTCTTTAGACCTAAAGACATTTGATTAAATAGAATAGCAAGCTAATACACAACAAATTTCCCCCCAGACACTTGAGCATATCATCTCCCAGTCATCCTGTCTCCAGTGTGGAAGGCACACACTGAGTGTAGCCCCTGAGTAGAGGGCACACATGCCCAGAACACTCCGGGCACCTCACACCTCCAGTGTTGCCAAGCAGTAGATGACCCTGGACCCCACTGTCAGGGGAGAAGACTCAAGGCCATAGGATATGAGGGACCTTTGAGGTTACTGAGAACAACCCCCTCATTTCACAGAGGGGGAAAGTGCTACCTCCAGCCAGATCCCCAGGATTCTAAGGGATGACTGGCCAAGATCAGAGTTTGAAGTGGTCTGAGGTCTCTGATAGTTCCTTCTTTTCTTTCCCTGAGCTCCCCTCCCCCCAACTAAAGGTCTAGTGGTCTCTCATGGTCTCCTGGATACCCAAGGGCTGTCTGTCACAATGAATTCCTGCAGCGATTGCCCCAGCAGCACTTGGGGGTCCTGTGGCCCTCTGCTTGGGCCCTCTGAGCTTCCATTTCATCTGAGACATGGATGTGTGCCAAGTGAAGGTGGCTTGGTGCTCCTGGTGATTGTAGTAATCAGGAAAGTGGGGTCCTTCATTCTTTTTACCTTTCTTTGATTGTGGGGCTCTGGGGATGTCATCTTCCATGAACCATTGGCCAAAGCCTCCATGCACCCTCTGTGGCTTCATCCAGGATGTACAGAGATTGTTGTCACAGTTTTCTGATGCCAGAATATTCGGAGATACCCCCTCACACTCCACCAAATCCCAACACCCCCCTTTACAACAAAGAGAAACAGTTAAACCGAGCCAACTGCCAGTGACCACATCTCCCAGCGGCTGCAACGTGCTGCCCCCACAAGGGCCCTCCCCCTGCCCCACTGGTTTAGTAGTGAGCCCGGGGCTTTGGAGATCCTGGCTATTACTTACATTTAGTCTGGCTGGGCTGGCCCACTCTTTCCCATTTTCTATTCCAAGGGTTGCTTTTGTCCCTTAAAGCATTTAATGCTAGTGTGTATGGTAATCATTTGAAACTGGGGGCCTTCCTTCCAGAGCATTCAGTGATTCAGCAAACCCTTACTGAGGGCCTGCTCTGTGTGAGATACAAAGGGGAAGAGTCCCTGCTCACTAGGAGCTTCCCTTCCATCAGTGGGGGGTAGGGAGCCCAGCCTGCAGACACAGTCAGCAAACACAATAATATTGCAAAATAAATGCAGAGATAACACACTTGCATTTTATCTGGACTATTTATGCCTCTGAATCTGTAGGAGGTACTAATAGAAATCACAGGTATCTGAGGAATGCGGAAAGAAACGCCTTTGTGGTGGGGCTGGAGAGGGAATGAGGGCTGGGGAGATTCTGGGCCAGTGGCCACATCCTTGGCTTTACTCCCAGTATGATATATCACAGCTCACCTTTCTTAAGCTTAGAATTGGGCTTGCCTGTAGTCCTGTGTTCTGGTGCTTGTTTGCAAGGTCAAACTAATGTATCCTCTGCCGGGAAGAGTTCACAGTGAGGATAGAGAGGATAGATCTGAGTTCAAATTCTGCCTTTGACACTTATTAGCTGTGTGACCCTGGGCAAGTCACTTACTCTGTCTCAGACTCAATTTGAAAAACTGAATGACTTTTTTTCTATACCCATTCCTCCTTCCTTCCTTCCTTCCTTCCTTCCTTCCTTCCTTCCTTCCTTCCTTCCTTCCTTCCTTCCTTCCTTCCTTCCTTCCTTCCTTCCTTCCTTCCTTCCTTCCTTCCTTTCTTCCTTCCTTCCTGCCATAACATGGAATGATAATAAGAGCACCCACCTTGCAGGGTTGTAGTGAAGACTGAATGCGATGCTCATTAATTATGAAGCTGTTAGCAAACCTTACAGTTTTCTGGCACTTTGTAGCTACGTTATAGATATCAGTGGCTGGTGTGCCTAACCCTAAATACTGGCTATCCTCCTTATTCTTCCTTGTGGAGCTGAGGGGCTGTGGGGAAGGGGACAACATTGCATTTAAAGGGAGGCTGTTTGGATGTCTGGGTTGCTTTCTTTCTTTTAACAAGTTCTTTGTTATGAGGAAGGAGGCGGAGGAGGGGGTTGCGTCTGCTGCTCCCCTTGGTCCCAGAAGCCTCCAAGGGTGGAGCTGATAACCTTCGGGGAGGTCCAGTTAGATTAATGCCTTTAGCTGTAGATCTGGTGGTTATTGTGTGACTAGCTCTCTGCTGGATTCAGTGTTTAAGCATCATTTACTGGAAAAGGCCGATATGTAAATCAAGGTTAATAATTGCAGAGGAAAAAAAAGCCCTGACCAAATGAGGAAGCAACTGGTTGTTTTCTCTTGGAGGTGGGGGTGGGGGTGGAGGTGGGGGTGGGAGGAAGAAGGGAAGATCACCTTTAATGGAGGGATGTCAATTGCATCTCTCTGCTAGTCCTCAAAATGAGCCAATTTATCCATCCACTTGACAGAAACGCCTTCCAATTGCAATAATCCAGGTGACAGAAGTAGTCTAGTCTAGTCTGATGGGTGATTTCATGAAGTTGAACTGAAAACACTTTTCTGGGAGACTGAGGTGATTACATGAATCTTGTACTAAAATAAGGAACAAGGTGGGGGGTGGGGCTGGGGTGGCTGGCACGGGCCTCCGAAGATGTCTGGACCTTTGCCAGCACGTTGCGGTAGAGCCCGAGGCGGAGGGCCGGTAGTTATAAGAGGCAGACCCCTCCACCTGTCCTGCCTGCTTGCTCAAGCTGAAGTTAGGGTCTGCTTGAGCTGTTAAAATAGACTTTGTAACTGAACCTATCAGCCAACAAAAGATTCAGAATCAGTCTTCAAGCAGCGGTAACTTCTGGTAGGTAACAAATCGAAATTTCTTTTTCTTTTATCATCCTTTACAAGGGACAGTGTGGAGTAGTGGGTAGAGAGCGGGCCGTGGAATCAGGAAGACCAGGGTTCGAGTCCTGCGCCTGACTCATCCTGGCGGTATGACTCTGGACTAGGTCCTTGACCTCCCAGTGCCTGGACAGCTCTCAGCCCCTCAAGAGGCTGATCGTCTTTGGGGAAGGAGTTTCTTCCCTCTGGAGCTCTCCGTATCAATAAAAATCCAGGCTGGGGGCTATTCTGGTTCTCTTTGAGCCTAGGATGGCTTCTTCATTCGCTGATGTTGGCTCTATATACTAACACAGTGCCTCACACACAGTAGGCACTTGTGAAATCCTTAACTGATTGATTATCGAATCTGAGCCCTCTTCTGACAAAATGCAAATATATGAACGCATGCGTATATGTATGTTTGTATGTTTTTAATAATCTGGCATGGAGCCCTCTCATTTAGATAAATTGCTCTGAAATTGTTTTTGTTCTGTGTCATAGAAGGGGGGGGCAAGCTTTCATTAAGCTCCTACTGTGTTCCGCCGAATACTTTGCTAAGCATTTTACAAATAGTATCTTATTGGATCCTCACAATAATCTTGTAAGGTCAGTGCTATTATCATCCCCATTTTGCAGTTGAGGAAACTGAGGTTAACAGAGTTTAGGGGAGTCAAGGCTGAAGTTTAGTGAAAATTAGAATTTTTGCATTATGGATCCCTTTATTTCTAATCTGTTGAGTGTCAGTCTGAGTATAACCTGTGAATATTGTGTGATTTATTTTTAAAGCACATTTTAAGATAGAGGTAGGTCACAAAGCAGGTAGAGACTAAAGGCTGAGGGGAAGCATAGCAGAGGTTGCAATAAATGGATTCTCACTGAAAGAGAACAGTAAGCAGAGGATCAGAAAAGCAGAGGCTAGAAGCAAACCATTAAAGCAGGCCTTCTGTCAGAAAGAGACAACAGAGGAACAGAGGGTTTGCCAGTGCAATGAATCCAGAAAGGCCCTGAGATCTGATGCTGTATTTGGAAAGCCACGGTGCTCAGTCCGAGGCAGGCGAGCTCCCTTTGGCATCTGCCCTGGTCAGATCACTGCTGGAGTGTGACTTCAATTGTGGGTGTGACTTTGAGGAAGGACACTGAGTTTTATCAGTCACTGGTGCAGGGAACCAAAAGATGTTTATACTCTAGAAGCCTTGTGTGTTAGAGATTAACCTTGCTCAGCCAGAGGACAGAGCTATTTGCAGCCCTTATAAATTCCCAAAGAGACTGATTTAAAGTCCAAAAACTTGCTGACGCTTTTTCAAAAGTGGGATGGGCTACCTGGGCAGAGTGGTGGGTTCCCTCTTTCTGAAGATCCTCAAGCTAGGACTGTATGCTCACTTGTCCTTTCCATTCTGACAGTTGGTGATTTCTTGATTCTGTCTTTGAAAAATCAGGGCGCTCCCTCCCTCTCTGGATGCTTGCTTTTGAGTTTTTGTGTTAAGTGAGGACTCCTTTACCAGGATTCTGGCCGGGTCGGATGTGCATTGATTCATTATCCCAGGGCGATTTCAAGGGAAAGCTTATAGAGAAAAGTTTTTCATGCCACAGGGAGTTTCAGAAATCTGGCAAAGCTTTTGAGAGCTCCAGGTCAGCTCAGAGCATGATAAAGCATCAGAGACAGACAGCTGGGAGTGCTGGAGAAAGCTTCATGCTTCCTCTCCAGAAAGGGATGTGGCAACACCCACTTCCCACCAGAGCAATAGACTGAAAGCTGCCAAATTCCAGTTTTTGATATTTGGGGTATCAAAGTTAGATTGATGTTGCTACCCTCTCAATCTCATAAATGCTAGACTTGGGGAAGACCTGGATTCAAATTCTGGTTCCACCACTTTCCACCTGTGTGTCCTTGACTTTATCTCTCTGAACCTCAGTTATCTCATCTGTAAAATGAGATTGGACTAAATGATCACTAATGTCTCTTCTAGCGCTTCTAGCTAGAATTCATGCTTCTAGCATGGAATTGAGTCCCACATCCTAGCAAGATTCTTTGATTTTGAATAAGATATCATTAATGACATGTATATAATGAATACCTGTGATTTCATTGGCATAGGGAATTCCTAGGTTAGGAAAACCTTTCTACCAATTTGGGGGCTGCACCTTCCTTGAAGTGCATAGTCTTATAAGGAGGTGCCTGGGCTCAGTGTGAGTCCAAGGGAGGACTTGAACCCAGGTTTTCCTGCCTCTAAGGTCAGCTTTCTAACCATTATGCCATACTGACTTTCATGTCTGTCTTTACTTATTAAGTTGTCCAACAAGTATATTTGAACTCCTTGAGGGTAAGATCTGTTTGTATTACTCTCTTTATCTAATAATAGCTAGGATTTTTGTAGTGTTTTAAGGTTTGCAAAGTGCTTTACAAATATACTCTCATTTTATATAACCAGTTAGGTGCTATTATTATTATTCCTATTTTACAGTTTGGGAAACTGAGGCAGGCAGATGTTAAGGATCTTTTTTTGGAGGGGGGAGGCAAGTCAATCAGAGTTAAGTGACTTGGCCAAGGTCACATAGCTAGTAAGTGAAAAATGTCTGAGGTCAGATTTGAACTGAAGTCCTCCTGACTCCAAGGCCGGTGCTCCATTTACTTCACCACTTAGCTGTCCCAGATGTTAAGAATCTTACAGTGTTCACAGTTCTTGGCACATAGTAGATGTTTAATAAATGTTTATTGAATTTATTAGTTCCACCAATAATGATTATCATATAATGATAATAATGTAAGTGGAAAGAACTCTAAAAAAGAAACTGACCTCTTGAGTACTTCTAATAACCAGTATTGGACCAGAAGAGAGGCAAAAATCTGCCTAGGTTTCTCCAAATTCCTCCTCTTCATTATTTAATTTTATTTCTTTTTTTTTTATGCTTTTTGGAGGGCAATTTGGGGTTAAGTGACCTGCCCAAGGTCACACGGCTAGTTTTTGTGTTGAGTGTCTGAGGCTGCATTTGAACTCAGGTCCTCCTGACTCCAGGGCTGTTGCTGTATTCACTGTGCCACCTAGCCACCCCTATTTCTTTTTTTTTTTTAAATTTTTATTTTCACTTCCAAATTCTCTCCTTCCTTCCACCCCTCCCCCACCCATTGAGAAGGCAAGATACTTTTCATTGTTTGTCATTATACAATAATATTCTATTACCTTCATATGCCATTGTTCCACAATTTAATATTTGAGGACTTCTGGAGTCTTCCAAAATATACTAGGTAAAGATAAAGACTACTTAACGTTGCACTGAAATCTCTTTGAAATGAGTGCTCAAGTGGTTGGATATACTAGGGTCAGTAATTTCCGAAATATGGGGTCATTGTGTTTTTAAAAGTGAAAATATCCCATTGCACATAATCTCCCTCCCCCAGTCCTTCATAGAACCCAGAAGGCTCTGCCCTCTCCATCCTCTGATTGTATAGCATTTGCTGTGGCTTTAGCATCACATGACCAAGAAAGCCTCTCCTGGTGTTTCCCAGGTCTCCACGAGCAAACTCTGGCAGTAGCCTGCTCCTGCTGGACCAATCCATCTTAGTCCAGTTAGCATTTATTATGGGCTGCCATATGTAAGGCAAGAGTGGTGGCTAGAGAGTGACCTGAGTCTGGAAGTTGAGTCTGGCTTCCAGTACATGGTAGCTGAGTGACCCTGGGTCTCTCACTTAACCTTGTTCAGGGTCTTAGTTCTCTAAGGCTATAAAATTACAGAGCACATGCATTGGTAGAGAGAGTTTCTCCTCTGAGCTCCCTGGACCAATGAAAACACGGTTTAGTCCAACAAAAAATGTGCAAAGCATCACGCATATTTCTGGGCACTCAAAATCAAGTAAAGTCAGCTACTATTTATTAAGCTCCTACTGTCTACAATAAGTTATCTGGTCAATTAGCATTTATTGAGTGCTTACCAAGTACCAGTAAGCCAGCCAGTCAACTAGCATTTAAGAGCCTACTGTATGCCAGTAAATCAGTGAGTCAACTGGCATTTATTAAGAGCCTACTGTATGCCAGTAAGTCAGTCAAGTAGCATTTATTAAGAGCCCACTATGTGACAAGCACTGTGCTAAATGCTGGAAATACAAAGAAAGGCAAAAAAAATCCAAAACAAAACCCAAGCCCTGCTCTCCAGTCTAATGGAGGACATACCATGCCAAAAATCATATATAAACAGGATAAACTGAGGGTGATCTCAGAGTGAAGGCAGTAAGATTAAGGACTGGGAGAGGCTTCTTTTGGAAGGTAGGGATTTAGTTGAGACTTGAAGGAAGCCAGGAAGTAGAGTAAAATGTAAAAAAGACTGGAAAGGTGGGAAGTAACCAGATTACGAAAGGTTTTGAATGCTGATTTTTATTAGATCCTGGAGGTGATAGGGAGTCACTGGAGTTTATTGATTGAGGAGTAACGTGGGCACACCTGAATTTTGGGAAAATTAATTTGGTGGCTGAATGGAGGATGGTTTGTAATAGGGAGAGACTTGAGGCAGGCAGACCCACCTGCAGGCATCATCCTGCTATGAGGCGAGGAGGGCCTGAATCAGGGTGGGGGCAGGTGTCAGAGGAGAGATGCTGCAAAGGTAGAAAGGACAAGACCTGGCAGCTGATTAGATGAGAGAGAGGGAGAAGCCAAGGTCAAAATAGGGAGGAAAAAAGCCTCTGTCCTCAAGGAGTTTACATTTTCCTGAGCAGCTACAGTGTGGAAACAGATTGGTAGGATTCGAACCATGGTCGGGACTCCAAATCTATCATGCTTTCTCCTATACTATCCTGCTTCTCTCTTCAGAGTGTTTTCAAGATTGGCCATGGCTGTGCCCCAAGAGATGGTAAACTTCAGTATTAAAACTTCAGTAGCTTTGATGTCTAGCACTGCATTTGTTTTTTCTTTCAGAAATCAGTTCTAAAACTGCTACTCTTCAAAGTTAGGTGCCCTTTGGATCTTATGTTCTAAAATTACCATGAGGAGCTAAGTGGGTTTGTGCCACAAAATGTTGTATAGTACAGTGCTGGGCATGCAGTGGGAGTTTAATGAATGCTTAATGACTTGATAGGGAGGATTGTCCATCATATTAAAGGATCCTGCTTGTGCAGCCTGTGAAACGGGTTAAAATGCTATTCATTGAATTTTGGAGAACAGGATACCACTAGGTTTCCTTTCCTGTTACTTTCTGGGTCATCCTGTGCTGGGTAGTCTATTGTCAGCACTATGACTTGCAGCTGCATGAGCAGTTCATGGACATAGTCAGTCCTTCAGTGGGTTGATCTTGAACAAACACTGCAGGTGGAGATTGAGGTGGATCTAGAAGTGAATGGGAGGAGAGCACGTTTGTCTTTGGGCAATTGTTCAAGAGCTCCCTGAAATAAAACCCCCTCTCTTTAGTTCTGGTAACTTTTTGGTGATACATCATGACCATGAATCATGGACCCCCACCATAATCATGAAGAGACAGAATGGTAGATGTGGAGTATCAGTAGGCTTTGGCATGTTGCCAAAGAAAGCTTCTTTCTTTCTTGGGAAGAAGTAGTGAGAAAGAGAGATCAAGGGATCTCTGATCTTGTGAATGTGGATGTTCTCTTCAGTGATGCAGATTGCAACCCCTCCATGCCTACTCAGCTTGGGTTGTTGTTGCCCAAATTCTCCTGTTAGTCCCTTGTAGGGAGTCCACTCAAAATGCTGGGGACTTTGTTCACTTCTCTTAATAGCCTGAGGATACCACTGTAGTACACTGTATATAAATACCAGTTGTTATCTGTCACTCTTGCCACACAGTTAGAACATCTTTGTATTTGATCCAGTGTTAGAAGAGGCCTCTGGGAGTTTAGAGGAAAAAGCCCTAGCCCTGGAGTCAAAGGACCTTGGTTCAAATCTTACCTCTGATGCTTACTGACCTTGGGAAAATTATTTAAATTCTCTGGGCCTCAGTTTTCCAATCTGTAAAATGAGAGACTAGAGAGATGATCCGTAAGGTCCCTAACTGCTACCTCTGGGTGTCTATGGTATCTATTGCCAAAGGGCGTGCCCACCTTGGGCATTAGAGATCTATTTCAAATATATTACTGAGTCATAAAATACTTAGAAATATGGTGTTTTTTAGAGAGGCACCTGGCTTAGCAGAAATAGGAGTCAGGAAGATCTGAATTCGATTCTTGCCTTGGATGTAAATGTTTGTCAACTGACTTTTTTTTTTTTTTTT